>NW_022106471.1:17637317-17720674 GCF_000313985.2 Echinops telfairi
CCCCCCCCCCCAACCATCAGTCCTATTGTTTTCTCCTCCAGATTGCTTATCCCGAGACATGCAAAAACAATAATAAGCACAAAAACAAAACAACAACAATAAAAAATCAACAAAAAAGAAAAGCCTATAAAGACCTAGTTGCTGGTCTGTTTGTTTACCTTTATGAGAGTTTTCTGGACGAGTCTGATGAGGTGCCATCCCCTGGCCCCAAAGTCTACTCTTGGGTTTCCTCGGGGGGCGGGGGCGGGCGCCTCATTGCTTTGCTTCCCTTGCTGCTCTGTTGCAGGCCTTTAGTGTTTTGCTCCCAGTGTGGTGGTGTCAGATTGGGCACAGTTCCCGTACTGTGTCTCCATTGTTGTCCCTCATAGCGCTGTGGGTCAGTGAGGGACATCATGTCTCATGGTAGAGCTGGCCCTAGATCCTCTCTGTGCATTGGCTGCTCTGAGCAGGAATATCTTCCTCGGGGCTTGGTGGGTCAGGATGTGTTCCACTGTCTCTCTGTTTGCTCCCGTGGGCTCTGATCAGACGGCATCCCTCTCTCCAGCTGTAGCTTCAGTGCTGTCCTCTGTAGTGCATTCTTCTTGTGGGGGGGGGTCATGTCGCTGAGATTGGGGCCTCCCCTGAGACCTCTATATTGGTTCACTGCTTCAGTGTGTTGCATTCACGTCTTGGCGCACTGGGTTGAAGTCTGGTCCTTCTCTCCCTCTCCTGTGGAGATATAAACAATACCCCCGCCCCCTTGGGTGGGTTAGAGCCCTGTTCCCCTGCTACCCATGTCTTTTCTTTCTTTCTTCCATTCTTTCTTTTTCCCTCCTTTTTAGTTGGCTGCCATATGTAACACTGAATTGGGCCTAGCCTCTCTCTGTAGTACCTGGACCTCACCCCAGGAATGTATGCATATAGTGGCTTTTCCCCTATGCCCTTTCCGCTTTTTAAGCTTAGCTCAGTGGACTTATGTTGTACTTGTCCTTTTGCGCTTGGTTTACTTCACTTAGCATAACTGCCTCCAATTCTTACTATGCAATGATGTGTTTCATGCCTTCATTACTTTTTTTCAGGGATGCATAGTACTCCATTGTATGTATGTACCACAGTTTCTTAGTCCATTTGTCCATTGATGGAAATTTGGATTGTTTCCAATTCCTTTTGATTGTGAACTGCACCATGATGAACATTGGCGCGTAGATGCTGGCGATGGTTTGTTTCTTGTCTCTTCTGGGTATCTGCCCAGTAGGGGGATTGCTAGGTCATATGGTAGCTCAATTGACATCTGTTTTAGATATCGCCAGATTGATTTCTGTAGTGGCTGTACATACGTACAGATACACCAGTAGTGGAAGAGAGTTCCTATCTCAGCACAGCCCCTCCAACACTTGTTACTTTCTGATTTTTTGAATTGGGCTATCTTTTAGGGTGTTAGATGGTATCTCATAGTTGTTTTAATTTGCATTTCTCATATGGCTCATGATCAGGAACATTTTCTCATAAGCTTATTGGCCATTTGGATTTCTGCCCTTGTGAAACTTCTTTTCAGGTCCTTTACCCATCTCCTCAGTGGGCAACTAGTTTTTTTCTTATTGTAAGCTAGCAGAGTATTGTAGATTTTAGTAATAAGGCCTTTGTCTGATGTGTCATTGCTAAAGATGTTTTCCCAATCTTTGGGCCCCCTTATTACTCTCTTGGTGAATTCTTTTAATGTACACAGGTGTTTTATCTTCAGTATATCCCACTTGTCAATTTTTGCCTCTTCTGTGTTTGTGTTGTTTCCTGTTCCCAATAGCCTATCTGTTCCCTGTGCCAAAGTTCTCAATTTTGTTCAAGTTCCCTCATTGATGGCCCTAATAGTTTGGGGTTTTACCTTGAGGTCTGTGATCCACCTTGAGTTTATTCTTGTGCATTGAGTGAGGTAAGGGTCTTGCTTCATTTTTCTACAGGTAGATACCCATTTTTTTCCAGCGCCACTTGCTAAAGAAGGCATCCGCTTCCCATTTGATATTTTTTGGGCCCTTATCAGAGATCAGTTGTCTCTATGCTGATGAATTTATTTTGGAGTTTTCAGTTCTTATCCATTGGGCTGAGTATCTGTCACTATACCATTTCCATGCTGTCTTGACCACTGTGGCTGTGTAATATGTGCTCAAGTCAGGTAAAGCAAGCTCTCCAACTTCGTCCTTCTTCTTGACGAGTTCCCTGCTGATTCTGGGCTTCTTTCCTCTCCATATGAAGTTGGTCGTCAGTTTCTCCAATTCTTTGAAGAAAAATGATGGTATTTGTATCGGGATAGCATTAAACTTATATAGTGCCTTGTGAAGAAGTGGCATCTTTACTATATTGAGTCTCCCGATGCACGAGCATAGGATATTCTTCCATTTGTATAGCTCACTCTTGGTTTCTTATAATAGTGTAGTTTTCCTTGTACAAATATTTTGGTTTTTCAGTCAGGTGTATCCCTAGATATTTCCATTTGTGCTTGGCTTTTGTGAAGGGTACTACCTTTTTGATCCCATTTTCCGTGGTCTTGTCCGATGTGTATAGCAGTCCGATAGACTTTCGTTTGTTGATCTTGTTAGGTGCAACTGTGAAACATCCCCTTATTGCTTCCAGCCCTCCCCTTGTGGAGCTTTTAGGGTTTTCTATATATAAAACCATTTCATCTGCGCATAACAATAGTTTCACCTCTTCCTTCCCCAGATGAATACCTTTGATGTCTTTGCTTTATGCTATTCGCTAGGACCTCCAGTACCATGGTAAATAAGAGTGGGGACAAGGGACATCCTTGTCTGGTCCCCTTTTTCAGTGGGATTGTAACTGTCCTTTTCTCCATTGACTACTACGTTGCCTCTTGGTTTTTCATATATAGCTTGTATTATCTTGAGGAATTTTCCTTCCATTCCTGTCTTTTTGAGTGTCTTAAACAAGAATGGGTGGGTGTTAGATGTTGTCGAATGCTTTTTCCGCATCTGATGATATTATCATGTGGTTCTGGCACCTACTTAAGGGAAACCAACAACTGGTTAACCAGTGACTGTTGCATTGCATGCAGATTAGGGCAGATGTTTACAGAAAATACCAAAGCCATAGTTCCAGTTTATTTATATAAAAGCAAATGGAATTTCTTCTTTTTTTAAAATAATCTTATTGGGGGCTTGTACAACTCTATCACAATCCATACATACATCCATTCTGTCAAGCACATTTGTACATTTGTTGCCATCATCATTCTCAAAACATTTTCTTTCTACTTGAGCCCTTGGTATCAGCTCATTTATTCCCCTCCCTTACAAACCCTTGATAATTTATCAATTATTAATATTTTTTCACTGTCCAATGTCTCCCTTCTCCCCTTTTCCGTCCCCCAGGGAGGGGGTTTTATATAGATCATTGTGATTGGTTCCCTCTTTCTCCCCCACCTTCCCCTTACCTGCCTGGTATCGCTACTCTTGTTATTGGCCCTGAAGGGTTTATCTGTCCTGGATTCCCTGTGTATCCAGCTCTTATCTATACCACTGTACAACCTCTGGTCTAGCTAGATTTGTAAGGCAGAACTGAGATCATGATAGTGGGGGGAAGGAAACATTAAAGAACTAAAGGAAAGTTGTATGTTTCATCGTTGCTATGCTGCACCTTGACTGGCTTGTCTCCTCCCCCACGACCCTTCTGTGAGGGGGTCCAGTTGTCTACAGATGGGCTTCGGGTCTCCACTCTGCACTCCACCCTCATTCACATCCATAGGATTTTTTGTTTTGGGTCTTTGATGCCTGATACCTGATCCCATCAGCACCTCATGATCTCACACACACAGGCTGCTGTGCTTCTTCTATGTGGGCTTTGTTGCTTCTCAGCTAGATGGCTGCTTGATTATCTTCAAGTCTTTAAGACCCCAGACGCTATATCTTTTGATAGCCAGGCACCATCAGCTCTCTTCACCACATTTGCTTATGCACTCATTTTGTCTTCAGCAATCATGTTGGGAAAGTGAGCATAATGGAATGCCAGGTTAATAGAACAAAGTGTTCTTGCATTGAGGGAGTACTTGAGTAGGGGCTCCATGTCTGCTACCTTAATACTAAACCTATAAAAATATGCATATAGATCTGTTTCCCCATCGTCATATGTAAATACATTTACATATGCACATGCCTGTATTTAGACCTTCATTTCCTTTTACTTTCCTCTTGTCCCGCTATCATGTTCAGCCGCCAGCAAACAGAATTCTTCTGATGTAAAATTCCAGCTCAAACATGGTTGGGGGAAGCTGAAAGTACTTCCAGTTCACTTCAACCGAGTCTTGAATACAGGCAGTTCCCAGGGTCATAGTGACCATATAGGACATTATAGGACTGGCCCCTGGGATTTCTGAGGCTGTCCATTCTTGTTTTGTTTGTTTGTTTTTTTAATCATTACATAAATTAACCCACTTATTACAGGCCAAGAGAGATTTGATAGTGGAGCTTCTACTGGCCTTTCAATTCCTTCAGTCTTCTGATGGCAGACTTTACTCTGACAGCAGAGGTGGTATTGTAGGTCCAGGCCCCAACAGCTACTGTCTTCATGCAGGAATGGCAGTGCCAGATGCCCACAGCACATCTCTTCATCTTGGTTTTGCCGCAGAAGGAGCAAGTGTACTTGCCATGTTGACTGATTTCAATTTTCTTCACCATTTTCCTGAGGGAGGCACCGTAACGGGTCTCGTATTTGCCCACAATCCCGACCTTGGTGCGTTTGGCCATCTTGCCGCAAACTAGTCCTAGGCCAGAGAGGAGCGGCTGTCCATTCTTGTAGCAGCAGTTTCTTCTGTCTCCTATGGATTCCTGCACCAGCCTTTTGATTAGCAGCCCAATGCTTAGCCCACGGGGCCGCCAGGGCCCCACCTGCCCTCAAGTAAGGCTGAATAAGAGCCTTCTGCATCCCTTCTGACTAAAGCTGGATCGAATGGTACTCATAGGAACCCCGAGTGTTGCCTATATATCATTGGCTGAACATTTCTCTGATTTAGAATTCACTTTTGCCCTGACAAATTAGTTCTGTCAAGAAAGTAGGAGACACAGAAACCTAAGTTTTAAAAAATTTTATATAAGGTCAATTTCTCAGTAGTCAGGGGCCCAAGGCTTTCCTTAGACCTCTGGCCACTGCACCTTTGGCATTGCGTTTATTAATGTTATCCTAAGGAAATTGAGGCCCAGAGAGGGAAATCCACCCAGTGCTTGGTTAATCCTGAGACAGTGATTTGGCATGCTGATGCTTTTAGCCATCATCATAAATGAGGTGGGAGTTGTGAGAGGCGTTTCCTATTTTGATGTGATTCCTAAATCATAATAGTTCTTCAAAGATAGTCGTGAGTTTAAATGTAAAAGTAAGCACATAATTTAATTTGTAATGCAATCATGAGTATAATTGCATTTATTTTGGCTTGATGAAACAAGGATTATAGTTAACCTTTGTTCTGCTTGATTCTGGGCCAGCTATCTCTGCTTTTTTACCTACTATCTCAGTCAATTTTGATAATAGCCTTATGAGAGGTAGGTATTATTACTCTTACAGTGGGAAAAACTTGAGGCCATGATACTGCCTTACAAGAGCCCTAATGGCATAGTGGTGATGTGTTGGGCTGCGATCGACAGTGTCAGCAGTTCAAAACCACTAGTCGCTCCTCAGGAAAGACTTTCTACTGCCCTAAAGAGTTACCGTTTCGGAAACCCACAGGAGCAGCTCTCCCCTGATCTATAGGCTTGCTCTGAGTTGGAAATGACCCCATGACTCCACGGTGAGTTTGGTTTGGAGTCAGTAAAAGCTCTGGTATTCAAATCCAGACCTGTCTGGTTGTAAGGCAACACTATAGAAACTCTTACATGCGAGTGTGCCTTGTTTTCAACTTAACATGTCACTTCTAAAAGGAAGTAGGATATGAGACAACACAGCCACAAAGATCTAACCACTCTAAATCCTTTTTGACGAAAGAGGGGGGTGGAAATAACTATTTCAAAGTGTTAAATCACATTCCAACAAATGGAAAAGTATGTAGTGATTATTTCATTCCCTCTAAAAATTAGTGAAATATGTAGTCTAGTAGCATCTAGCCTTAACCTTCTATTTTATTTTTAAACAGAAACATTGTTCCCTTCATCTTGAGAGATTACAAGAATCACAAAAGGTCAATATACAGATATCACAGGTTAGAGAGATTGTATCCCTTTTTGGATAAAGAGCATGAGTCCAATGGTACAGGCCTGATATGTAAGGTTGGAGTTATGATTGATTTTATTTAGATGAGTCCTCCAGTGGGTAAAGTGATAGCTCCCAGGTACCAAAACAAGTCTCCTGTTCTTCTGAAGAGTGAAGGGCCCTAGATTACCAGAGAAACCATCTAGCTATGTCATCCTTATGATTTGCTTTCTGGAAGCACTATTTAAAAGTTTGATGGTCGAAAAGGAAACCTCTCAGTGGAAACATTAGGATTTCTGTCGGCACTCTGCCACCGAGTCAGCAAAATAGGAATACAGTGTTAGTACCTGGCAAAAAGTGTGCATCTTCTGCTTCTTCCCTTGGACAGCGTGCCCTTTTAGAAATCCCTTTTAAAACAGTTCATCAAAGTCAGTCTATTGTTTAGTTTAAGGAGTCCTGGCAGTGCTGTGGGTTAGGCATTGGGCTGCTAATCTACTCTAAGGCCAATGGTTCAAACCCATCAGCTACTTCAAGGGAGAAAGATGAGGCTGTCTGCTCCCTAAAGGCTTACAGTTTCAGAAACCTTATGCAGGGTCCATCCAAGTTAGAATTAATTCAGTGACAATGGGTTTTTTTTTTTTGGGGGGGGGGGGATGGTGGTGTCTATTGCTTGCTTTTGAACTAGATGCTGCTTATAAGCCTGCCTATTCTAGGACATGTTTCATTTTTTTTCCAACCATTTTATTAGGAGCTAATCCAGACATGATTTGTTTCTTAATGAGGCTGTTTAAAGAAGATCCAACCTGTGTTAGATTGTTCTTTGTTGCTTTGCTAGAATATGTTGATGATTGTTAATAAATGGACGTGGGTAAATATGTATATGTGGATGTATAGTCTTGTTATAAGTGCTGCAGAAATGCCCAGGAGTAAATATTACAGTAGTTTTCAGGGACCTGTAAATGTGTTGGAGACAAGTTTGCTCTTTCTAACAGGACAAACTTGGATATTATTTAAACTATATATGTGTTTCTGAGTTGCCTAACAATTTTAGAGCATAAGTGGAACTTCACTCTGATTATCAGTCACAGGAAATACTTCGTGATCCTTTTGTGTTTTCGAAGTCGTACTTAGCTGATGAGTTGTTGAAAGAGGATTCCTAGAGCTCTAAGTCCTGGGCTTCAGTGTTTGGTCCTCGCTGTAGAATGCTCTGATGACCTGTGCTGAGTGTGCTTTGTTGTGACACGGTGGGGGTTCTTCACAGATCAGTTCTTAGGCTTTCAGAGAAGTGGAGTAGACTTCCGAGTTTACAAATTTCTAGAAACCTAAGTAAAAAAAAGTGCCAGGTGGAAATAACTCCTTCCCTACATAATTTTTTCTTTTGATATTTGGGGTTTTGTATTGTTTTCACATATACACACCACATTGTAAATAGTGACAAATTTATTTTAAAATTCCAGATAAGAATTACTTAATGCTTTTTTGTTTACATTTGCCAAATCTAGCTAATTTGAAAAATAATTCCATTACTAGTCATTTGTGTTTGGATTATTGAAATCTATTTCATTAAAACAAGTGTCATACTACATTATTTATAATCAGCTATAAATGTATATGTAAAGTGTATGTCCATCTCAGGTATTCATTTGAGGCACCTATAAGCAGGAAAATAAATTATAGTTTTTAATATTGAGCTATTCAACTAATTTTTTAAAAATGGCTGCTGCTGCTCTTTTTGATGAAAAGTGTCACTATAAATAAAGTACTTGGAGCGTTATTGTATTAATCGATTAAAGAAAACTGATTTCTGACAGTTGTTTAATAAAAGTTGTTTGCTGTTTGCATTTTTATTAAGGAGCACTTTAACAAAATGAGTAGTTGACATTTTAAGCTGTTGAATAGTCTTACTAAAGTGTTGATAAATGTGATGTTATTACTGCCTGCTTTGTAAAGATTGAAAAAAGGCCCCTTAAAGTATAACATTATTTCTCCATTTATTTTTATTTTGTAGCAAGCAGAGAAATAAGCCAAAGTGAGGGAAAGTTTAAGGAGTGTAGGTAGTTAGTTAATCCTTGCAGTTCAGTCTGTATGAGAAAGAAAGATTAATTTCATGTTCACAAATAAAGCCAATATATGAACATATCTCAGAGATCATTATTATTTATTATATGTGTTCTTAAAATATACTAAAACTAATTGATCAAATGGCTTTTCCCTCCAGTTCTGTAGAAAATGTTCTCAAAACACTCGTGAAAAGCTGCCGGCCGTAAGTAGCTTCTCAATTTATAAAGACTCCTGTTGTTTTGTGAGCTCCTTTCCTTTGTTAGTGTGCGTGGGAAAGGAAATTCAAGGTATAAATAGTTTATGACATTGTAATGTTAGTCACTGAGCACAGGCAATTTCAGACTTTGAAAATTGTTGCTGATTTCATTTGTCAATTGAGAATATTTTAAGTGGTCTGGGTATCAGCAAGTGATGTAAAGTAAATACGGCAAGATTTACTTAAATCATCCACCATAGTTGATGTCTGAAAATGTGAGTAGGAGCACAACGGTGGGGGGCTGCTTGCTTTCTATTCTGTGACACAAAGACCCTGCTGGCATAGGTGGTGGGTCACGAGGTGGGCTGTTAGTCTGGGGTTCAAACCCACTAGCCACTCCACAGGTGGAAGGGGAGGCTTTCTGCCACAGTAAACAGCGACAGTCCCAAGAACCCCCAGAGGCTGCTGCTTTGTCCTATAGGGAGCTACGAGTCAGTGTCAACTGGGTGGCAGTGAGGTTGTTTTTGGAGTTTGACCTATGCCACAACGATCCTGGCATGTAAGTGCGGGGGACTCACAGAAACATTACTAGGACTCTGTCATATATATATATGTATGTATATGAAATATTAATTAAAACACACACATACATGATTAATAATATGTGTAGCCCAAATTTAAAAGTGGATTTGAAAGAATATACTACCTTTTTGGATCACATCCTACTCAGATTTTCTTATGCAATTTACTTTAAAATTCTGTATATACACTTCCTTTTATACGACTTCTCTTTGTCCATTTACCTTTCATATGTGTGCGATATCTCAGGGTTTAATTTTTAAAATCTCTTCCAGAAACACCCTTTTATTTTTCAGAGTTCATAGGCCTCGATCATTCAACCCAACTTAATCTTCTTCGTACAGGAGCACTGCCGTTAAGTGGGTTGTCCACAGGCGCTGTGGGTCCTGAGCTGGTGTTCTTTCTCACTTCACTGACCATCCACCTCTTAGGCTGGCTTCCATGTGACAAGAATTTTTCTTTATTGCCATGACACAGTGTGCACCCACCACCCTGCTTCCCCCCCAAAGCTTAACCTTTGTAGGTGATTTGAGCAATTTTATGTGAGTTTTATTCATTTTATATAATTTGTCATATGAAGAATTTTAAGTCTCGTGGGGCGTTTACCTTATTCTAAGTGTGATAGGTATTTATTCCTATGTTGTAAAAATGGGTTTTTGGTAGACTACTCAGCATTAGTATTTTCTGTGTGTGGTGTGTCTTGTGAAATCTTGTTTTTCCCCCGTCTGTCTTCTGAGTGATCAGATATAGTGACACCCTCCTTCATTAGGTATTTCCCAGAAGATGCCACAGCTGAGATGCTAGAAGAGTGGCGGCCTTTAATGTGCCCTTTTGATGTAACAATGCAAAAGGCCATCACTTATTTTGAAATATTTCTTCCTACCTCCCTTCCTCCAGAACTTCATCATAAAGGTTTTAAGTAAGTATATATATCATAAGGAATTCAAGAAGGAAATACAGTACAAAATACAGATACACAGACAACCAGCTTAGTAAGGCAATAATTTAACTTCTACAGTTTTTAATTTATTATAGTCATTTGTGGGAAAGTTAAAAAAAATTAAGAGAGAATGCTTAGACGTCAAGCCAGATAAGATAGGGCTTTAATGTAAGAAACCAGAAGAATGATAAAAGCAAAAAAAAGAAGCAGTATCAGTAAACAGGCAGTGATAGAAATGTTAAATTCTTAAACTTTAGGAAAAGGTAGTGTTTTCCTAAAATTTGGCTTTAGTATTCGCCCTCTGTATTTCTGCATAGCATTTTTAGACTCTCTTCTTCCACTGTTTCTGAGAATTTTCCTCTCCACTTGGTAATGATAGGCAGATAATCAGCCATAGAACACAGATGTAGTAAAATGGCACACTGCTTATGCAATAAATAGAACAGAGACCTCTACAAAAAAAGATTAGGTTTGAAAAAAATGATTATTAGTGGTGTGGTTTCATGTTTCTTGTTGCCTAATGTTTTCTGTAGTGAGATGCTAAATATATTTGTTTAATTTGGAATAATTTCCTTCTCTGTAATGGAGTCTAACGCTTTGTGGCTTTTATTTCTTTGTAGAACATTAGCTAAGGTTTTCGTTCATGGTGGTGTTAATGACTGATTGGTTTGTGAAAGGAAGAATAACAGGAGAAAATTAGAGAACACATAGTAACAGGAAAACAGCCCTAGAGGAGAGGAAGGGTAGACATACAGGTAGGCAGTGCAGTGACTACTCGACAGTGAGATAGACATTTAAAAGACCATACTATAAACAAAAAGGTGACATTTGGCCAGAAAGTACTTCTTTGCCTATTCAATTTGTGACTCATTTTTTTTCTGGGTTCTGTAGTTATCAGTAGGAGCCATAGATTTTAAAAAATACAGATGCTAGCTGGCTTTGAACCCCTTGTTATAAATCACTTGGTATTCATAACAACATTTTTCTTCTTTAGACTTTGGTTTGATGAATTGATTGGCCTTTGGGTTTCAGTGCAAAATCTCCCACAGTGGGAGGGGGTGAGTATTTCTCTCACACTTTTTTGTTGTGAAGTAAGTGTGCTAAATCATTTGGTAAGTAAATAACTTCAGACGCCAAAATTATTAAACATTATTGCGACCACTTTTTCATCTTATTTGCTGTATTCCAACATAAGCTGCCATTTTCGTTTATGTTTATTTTTGTCACTGTCCAGGAGTATTAAAATGAATGAAATGGAAGCTCTGGTTTTCTTACACACCAGCGGGGTTTTCCACCTCCTTTTTCTGTTTGCATTGAAGTTCTTTTGTTTGTTACTGGACATTTTCCCTTTTTAGAAGCATTTTCTTTGCTGTTGGTTATGTAGTTGGTTATGGGGGTAAGAGGATGTTTATCAAAATTTAAATTTGTGACTTTAAAAAATTAAATTGTAAACCACATTATTAAATTAACATTTGCAAATGATAACTGAAAAGAAAATCTGTTAGAACACTTTTGTGATGCTTAATTTTTAATTGAGTCATGCATAGGGTGAAGCATCTATCCAATGGTATTGACAAGTACATGTGGGTATTGGTTTTTGTGTGCATATTTTCACCAAAAACAGAAGGAAAAAACCCCTAGGTTATGGCAAAGCATCAAACAACAAATGCATTTTCCTAACTTTCTCTCTCTCTCTCTCCTTTCAGCAACTAGTAAATCTCTTTGCACGATTGGCAACAGATAATATAGGGTACATAGATTGGGATCCATATGTACCAAAGGTAATACAACAGCACTGATACCAATTTCATGTTATAAGGGAGAAATAGTTGTGTTTAAATGTTGATTTCAAATACTACCCGCAAAAAAAAAAAAAAAAAAGACCATTACTCAAAGCTCATATTAAAAAACCATTTAAAGAGGTGAGTCATTTATATTCAAAAGGCAGTTGGATCATATTAGGAAAGCATCGCCATGAATCGTGAATTTGTCTAATGTGTTTTGGATCGCTATGAAGGAAGTAGAATGACTCAATGGCAGTAGGTGGTATGTTGGACAGGAACTGTGAGCAAGGCTGGCAGTTCAAGGCCATCAGTTGCTTCTTCATTTGTAAAAGAAATAGGTGTGCTCTCCAAAGATTTGCAGTCATTGACTGCAGCCCCGGAGCAGCTCTGCTCTGTCCACAGAGTCCACACGAGTCGGAATGGGCTCGATGGCTGTGGGTTTCATGAGGAATGATGATCTTGAGAAAAACAGGCTGTCTATACTCTTGTAATAGGTTAGTCTTAGGAAACCACGGAGGCAGCTCTGTCTACCCATCCCTGTAGGGCTGGAATAGATTTGATGGCAACGCAATTGGTTTTGAGCAGGGGTCCTCAAACTTCTTAAACAGGCCCAGTTCACTGTCCCTCAGTCCTGTTGGAGGGCTGGACTATAGTTTAAAAAAACAAACAAAACTATGAATAAATTCCTATGCACACTACACATACCTTATTTTGAAGTAAAAAAACAAACGGGACAAAAACACCTGGCGGGCCGGATAAATGTCCTCAGCGGGCCGCATGTGGCCCGTGGGCCGCAGTTTGAGGACCCCTGGTTTTGAGTTTGGGATCATGAGCATCTCTTTGTCTTTGTTGGCCCCTGGAGATTTCCTTTGGTCATCTCCTCCCCTTAAGTTGGAATTGAATTGTTTGGGGTTTTCTCTTGTTGGGGTGTTGAAATTTTCTGAATTTTAGAGCTTATTCCTTTTCCAATGTGTGCTGTAACCTCGCTAACTCTTGGGTGCAGTCTTTTGATGTCCACAAATGTTTAATTTTTAGAATGTCTCATATCTGCATTTTTATATTTGGAAGTGTATTTATGCCATGAATATAGATAGGGCCCTGGTTTTTGTGTATATGTGAAAAATACATTCAATTATATTAAAATATAATTATTAAAAACATTTCTAATGAATATCAAATTAGTATTAAAAGTTTGAGAGGAAAAATTAATCCATTAGTAGCTATTTGCACTCAGTTTGATAATGTGTTATGCATTCTTGGCATGGATTGATAAGTACCTACGAAAAAAATGTTTTAGTTGGTTTTAGAGAGACAAAAAGTAGTCAACTGTTTTCAGGTTTCCTATTGTGTCTACTTAATCTTAGTTATAATCTTAATTTGGTTTGATTTGAACTATGCAAGTAGTGGCTCCATACTGACAAGGTGGGACCTCAGAGCACCATGAAACGTGCCTGTTCACAGACACTGATGTGCACTTAGGGACCCTGGTGGTGCTGTGGGTAAGCAGTGGACTGCTGAGCACAGGGTTGGCGGTGTGAACTCCTCACCAGCTCTGCGGGGGAGATGAGCTGTCTTCTCCTGTATATAGCCCCAGCAACCCTCTGTAGGGTCAAGATGAGTTGGAATTAACTCAACGATGTGGATTTGTTTTCCTAAGAAAGTAAAACTGCATATTAAACGGTATATAATTTTGCTTAAAACTATTTGTATGAAAGTGAGAATCTATTTAGTAATACTAGTACAGTATTAAATTACTTAAGGACAGTTATTTGATACCTGTAATGGTTTATTCTTAATTCTTTTCCCTCCCTCTTAAAGATATTTACGAGAATTCTGAGAAGCTTGAACCTCCCAGTGGGAAGCAGTCAAGTATTAGTCCCAAGATTTTTAACGAATGCTTATGATATAGGACATGCTGTAATATGGATTACCGCCATGATGGTTTGTAATGCACTATTTTATGTGGCTCATCTAAATTTTGTGTGAACCATAAAAAATTCTGTCTGCTTACCCAAATTCATACTAATGACCCACGTACCTTCCCTTTTTTGACTTTTCCTAATGTGGGAAGCAGGTGTTTATCGGACCCAGAATGTGTCAGTTACTCAGAGGAACTTGAAATAAGAGTAAACATTTTAGAGTTTTAACAGATTCCAAATGCCTTTAACACTTTCATAGACCAGAAACCAAGTTCACCAATAGAAAGGATTTTCCCGAGGTCAAGGTGATAATGATAAAGGAGAGAGAGTAGAACTTGAGGCTCCTATGTGCTCAGTCGCCCTGTTACTCCAATCGGTGTCAGGATTCACATAAAGCGTTGTACTCACCACAAAGCTTATTATGTGAGTACGTAGAGAAATAGGTAGGATCCTATTACTGCTGTCGTGGAAGGAATGTAAAAATATGTCCACAAGAAGTGTCATCTTTCCTTACAAATACTAGACCAACTTTACAGTGTCATTAAATTCTACAGCTGCCTCTTCTCACATGATTCAGTTTCATATTGGCTTGTTTCTGTGAAAAGGCAGAATGAGCAAACGGTGACCTTTAAATCTGATTGTAAGACAAAAGAAAGCAAAAAAATTTAGCTTCCTCATTTTTGCCATTTCATTGTTGAATAGGAAGAAAATATCAAATTTCTAATGTTCAACAAGATCAGAAATATGAGGGTTTTTGCTACCTTCTATAAGCAAGGAGTTGGAGCATGTTTTTTTGGAGCCACAGAATTGGATAGTGACTAGGAAAGCTGGTTTGGTTTAATTCTGCTCTACTTTCCACACAGTGACTTTCATTGGCCACGTCATTTTGTATTAAATGTGAAGGTGAATGTAATAAACTCAATTCTTCTGATTGTTATTTTAGAAAATTCAGAATTGTCTTGGTGTACTGCTGTACCAATGTAACGGCCTCTGAGTGGGTGCCCTGTTAGCAGGTAGAGCTGCCAGACGGGAGTCATGAGCATGGACTTTGTTTCAGCAGAAGGACAGGGTCCTCGTGTAACTTGACATTCTGTCTTTGGTCTGTACGCTTTCTTGAAATATGAGCATCATGAGATAGATGTACTCCCTCATCCCAGGCCTGTTCACTGGATAAGCTAAAGCTTGTTTTCACCCTCATTCTCCCCCAGGCTGTGTTTATTTAATCATTTTAAACATTTCGAAGCAGTCAGTATATTTGAATGCATTTATATGTATTTGCTTTCTGCTTCATACAGTAGAACCTTCAAGTCATTTAAGAATTTTTGCATTCCTGATTATTTTCAAATTATAAGCTAGTGGGAAACTAGTAAAATGTGCATATGTTTTTTATCTGAACAGGGTGGGCCAAGTAAGCTAGTGCAAAAACACCTGGCTGGCTTGTTTAATAGCATCACATCTTTTTACCATCCTTCAAATAACGGGCGCTGGCTGGTAAGTAAGTTACTAACGCAAAGATTCTTAAGATGAAAGGTCATTCCAAACTAACTTTTTCTGTCTTTCATAAAAGCCTGTATATGTAAGTGATAAGTTAGAATTACCATGTTAGTTGAAAATGTAGAAATAAAAAGTATGGCAACAAAAGCGCTGTAGAAACATGTCTTTAGTCTTACAGGGTAAGCTTTTTTTTTTTTTTAAGTTGTCAAGATAAATAACCTCATATAACAGCAGATTTGTATGGTGCAGAAACACTTTTAAGATGGAAATTGAGATTTATGTGTACTGATGATTATCAATAATTGATGGGAGTGTTTTGTTATATACTGAATTATGCTGAACAGGCTGCCTTTCTTGGGAAGAGATTATAAAAAACATGGAGATCGTAATGTAAGTAGAATAAGGATAGGATGTTGCTTCTTGTCCTCAGAACAAGTTAATGAAACTACTTCAGAGGTTGCCAAACAGTGTTGTTAGAAGATTGCATCGTGAAAGATACAAGAAACCTTCTTGGTTAACTCCTGTGCCTGATAGCCATAAGCTTACTGATCAAGATGTTACAGACTTTGTGCAATGCATTATTCAACCTGTCCTCTTGGCTATGTTCAGCAAAACTGGTAGTCTGGAAGCAGCCCAGGCTCTGCAGAATCTTGCACTCATGAGACCTGAGCTAGTAATACCTCCTGTGCTTGAAAGGTAAGTGTAGCTTTAAATGTTTTGTTCACACCTCAGCTTAGACTCGGCTAGTTTGGTTGTCTGTTTCTCGAGTACCCTATTCTGTTTGCTTCTCTTTTTGTTTCTCTGGAAGCCATTTTGCTTTTTCAGTGTTTATTTCTGTTCCTGGTGAGCAGATGAGGAAACGTAATGAAGATTTGTTGAGAGGAGATAGAACCTTGAGATAAAGTAGCTATTTATTGTGTATTTTTGATTATGTGCACACTTTAGTCAGCCATGCTTTTTGCTTACAAATTAGAATAGAGATGGGGTTTTGAAAAAATTTGCAATCTAACCCATCACTAAATACTGAGTGCGTGGCAGTGACTAACAGTGGGTTTTTATTTAAACAATTTCATGGAATTAGTGATACAAAAGAGAAATTATTCTCATGTAATCTCTGGCTTATTTTTGCAGATTAGATTTTACTGTGTTTTTATTTTGTATGTTGAAGTAGTTTGGAACAGGAGCTCTGTAGTAGTCTAGTCACTATCACGGTGTATGACTCAGCAGTGTGACGCAATTGTTTTAATGCTCAAGAGCAGATTCCTTACCTTTCTGTTTTTTAGAAGAACAAAACCAGTGGTGCGTACACGCCCGCATGCACCCACGTGCGAGAATTTTATATCAAGAAAGCGACCCGGCCTAGTCCAACTTAAGTCCATAGGTCAGACGATAGCTGGCGACTCAGAACCACCACAGCTGCCAGTGTGGATGAAGCTAGGGGACCAGAGGCCGGTAGGGCTGCAGAGTTGTGTGGACCCAGGAGCAGCAGGAACATGGCAGGGCACCAACAGCTCCTTGGGACTGCAAGTTGCATCAGCTGCCCCCAGAGTGAGACACAGAATCCAAGCAAGTAGGAAGGCAAAGAAGTGCATGAGTTTTCAGTATCTCTTATAAACAGGGAGGCACCTGATTCGTGACTTGTACTCTCCATCCCTACCTCCACACAAGTACCTTCACTTTCTGTTACACCTTATGAGTCCTTCGCTTCCCTTGCTATCTGAACCTGAGCCTTATGATTTCTGTCTAAATGTATTGATTAAGAGAAAGAGGGAGGATCGACTCCATTCCACCAGAAGTGGAATGTAGAAGGTTGTCCACATGCTCTGTGGACTTTGCTCCTGGTGTACATGGGGCAACAGTAGGTAAGAGTTGGGGGAGATCCCTTACTCCTCTCCCTGTCTCACTTGTATTCTCAAGGCACTTCAGCTGTCTACATAGTTAAGATTTTGAAGTGTGGGGCTCTTAAATTATATTTACTTTCTTTTTCTATATTTCAACTGATTAAGAGATATGTTTTTAGGAAAAATTACAATTTCCTTTGGTCCCCATTTTGGGGACAAATTTAATATCAGCATCTTTAACGGCATATGTTTGATCTCAATACTTTATTGACAAAATTGGTAGCTCAGTGACTTTTTAAAAAGTTGTATTAGTACTTCCTTCACATGTCATAAATTTAATAATTCAATCATCAAGAGTTGTACAGTTAACGAGTTGTAAAGGCCACCAGCTAGGTGACTTTTTTTTGAGATTTCTTCAACTTGTTTTGTTCTTAGAAGGAGCAAGACAACTTTTTCAAATATGGAAAGTATTCACTATGCTTTAAAATAGTCATAACTTGGCTTTTTGTTTTGTTTTTATCCTAGGTATAATACCTCCTCTATGTTTCTTCTTGCTCACTACTAATGCACTTTCCCTAATTATTTGCCTTTTCTAAGTAGCATTAAAATTATTGCATAGTGGGCTCAAGTAGAAAAAAAATGTTTTGTAAAAGTTGATGGCAACATATGTACAAGTGTGCTTAATACAATTGAATGATGGATTGTTATAAGATTTGTTAAAAAAAGATTTGTACACGCCCCCCCCCAATAAAATTATATATATATGTATATATAAAATTAAAACAAACAAAAATTATTGCATAGCATTTAATGGTCTGATTTGCTCCAGTTCATTTTTTTAAAATATTGCCAAGTATTTAAGTTGTTTCTGTGTTTTCACCTTTATGCTTATACATGCATTAAACCGTTCCCATTTTAAATAAGTCCCACCCCACTCCAGACCTGATTCTCAGAAGCCAAATCCTGCTTTTGGCTCTTAAGTAATTAGTGATCAAAAATTATATTTGTGTTGTATTCTCAATTCACTCTATTGTAAAAATAATCTCATGTCTGTGATAGCTTCCTAAATTTTATTTTAGAAGTTTGAAAAAATTATTTTTAAGTAGCAAAGTTTCAGCATTTTAATAGATTTGCTTCTCCCATAAAAGGGAAAAGTACTTATTATTTCAGAATTCTAATAGTCCATGATTGTTAGAATTGATTCAACCTTTCAGGAAGATGGAAACACCACTGGATTTAAGGTGGTACAATGTGGTGTCAGACGGCTGACAAGGCAAAATTGGAATTTGCCTGGAGTGGAGCTGGCTGGAGGCAACGAAAACGGCATAGTTTCTGCTTTATATAATCCTATTAACCGTAACAGCAATTTTTCACTTCAAGTACTTTGTTGCTTATAAAACTTGAAGACCAAATGCAATGGATAAATGTATACTTAATGTATTTTGTATGTTATCTGTAGTGAAGGTACATTTTTAAAAATTCTCTTTTCAATTTGTAGAACATATCCTGCACTAGAGACATTAACAGAGCCTCACCAGCTCACAGCTACTTTAAGTTGTGTGATTGGTGTAGCCCGAAGCTTGGTGTCAGGGGGCAGATGGTTTCCTGAAGGTCCAACACACATGCTACCTCTGCTGATGAGAGCATTGCCTGGGGTGGATCCAAATGACTTTAGTAAATGCATGGTGAGCATATGTTTCTTATGTATTTAACTGAAAATTGTGCAATCCACTTTTAAGAAATGTTCTCTAATACTATAGTTTATACAGACAACAAGCACGCTATACCATATTTTTTTTTTTTTTTGCAAACCATGCAACTCGCTTCTGCCTGAATTGGCTCTGTGATCCTCTGGGAGTTTTCCTCGTGGCTCCTTTCTCTGTATACTAGAACCTGCCTCAATGTGAAAACCTTTAAGGGTAGATGCCCAAGTTTAAATCGGTGGACAGTTGATCTATATAACGTTTTTTCTTAAGAATTTTGCCATAACATACATACATTTAGTGATCATTTGACATATTTACTGGTTTTCTCAAAGAGAGTATTAATATTAAAGTCATAGAAAGCAATTGATTGATTGATTGCACCTTCCCTCGGTGACACAGTTGGCCAGGGGATGAGAGGAGAGGTGAGAGTTTGAAGTGCTGGAGTCCAGTTAGATAAACATCCTCTCTTGACTTATAACATTGCTTATATGAAAGAAAAGAGATTTCTTTTCTCTCACTTAGTTTCTATATTAGTGTTTTTATTTACTCTTAATTAATGCTCTATTTTCAGGTTGGAAGCAAAATAACTTCTCACACAAAAGTTTGAAGAATGTTCTCTTAGACTCCTCAATAAGAATTTATTAGAAAGAGAATTATGCTAATAAGTATGAAAATAAATTTAGCTAGTGAGAAAGGTTAAAGATGCTCAATTCTAAGTAAAAAGTTTTCCAGGATGATTCCTGTAGACTTTCCCTTAAAATGATGCTTGAGTGCTTTACTGGAACATTCCTAGCCTTCTATTCAGGAAGCAGAGTTCTGCAGTGACTGCGTTTAATTCTGTGCATCTTTCCATAGATCACATTCCAGTTTATAGCAACATTTTCCACCCTGGTGCCTTTAGTAGATTGTTCATCTGTACTACAAGAAAGAGATGACCTCACAGAAGTAAGGATGCTTTCTGGTTGTAAAATAGCTACTGAAGTTCTGACTATTTGTATGTATAGTAATATTTGACAGTCCAAAAACAACCTTGGATATGTGCTAAGTAAAATATCTGTTACATGGTTAAAATGCTGTACACATAGGGCCAGACTACCACTCACAGAATGGAATGTAAAGCGCTATCCTGGGATTGGGGGAGTGGGTGGTGAGGGGGTGTCTCTCCCTCCCTCTCTCAAGCAAGTCACTTAGGGCAAACGATTAACGGCTAGAGGTGTATTTCAATTTTCTGTCACCTTAGTGTTTACGCCAAAGTTATGGTTGGTTTGTTTTTTTGTGTGTTCTTTTATTAGGAATAAATCTACCCTGGGATTGGTATCTGATGAAGAAAGACTTCACCCTTTACTCTTTGGTCTTTTTTTGGTTTTGTTTTGTTTTTATTTGTCACCCCCTATCTCACCCCCCACACACCTTCCTACTCTTTGGTCTTTATGAGCTAGGTGTTCCTTAGCCAGGCGTGTTAAACCCTGTGTCATTTGGTAGTGAGAGAGCACCCTTCACATGTATACCCCCAGTTTGATGATGAAGTCAGCTGCTTGATAGCTGTTGTTAGCCTTTCTTAAATATGTTAATTACTTCTGACTTGGTTCCTGGAGAGAAGCAATCCGGTTGTTCCAAATTGATTATGTGTTTTTGGTGGCAGTATTTATTTCTCTTGGTACTCAGTATAGTAATGTAATGGTAGATGTATTTTGTAGACCACAATTGATTTTTGTTAGTTTAGAGGCAAAAAAATTAAAGGTAATTTGAAGTTTTTCTCCACATTGGGACATTACAGGTGGAACGAGAGCTTTGTTCAGCCACAGCTGAATTTGAGGATTTTGTCTTACAGTTTATGGACAGGTGAGCATGTAGCCCAATCCCATCCTCTTTCTGACACTCAAAAACATAATTGGTGTGTCCCAGAAACCATTGTTTCATAGCTACAATGCAAGGGGGTGGTGCTTTGAAAATGACTGAAAGACCATTGATTTGTGAATCGTGTACAGATGAGTGGCTGTCACTGAATGTTCATGACAATAGAGATTTAATCTAAATCTAATCACTATAAAGTGTTAGGCCTTTTTTCAGTTGCTAAATACTATGCTTTGTTTATTTAGATGCTTTGGACTTATAGAAAGTAGCACCTTGGAGCAGACAAGAGAAGAGACAGAGACTGAGAAAATGACTCATTTGGAGAGTTTAGTTGAATTAGGCCTGTCTTCTACATTTAGTACGATCCTCACACAATGTTCCAAAGAAATATTTATGGTAAGAGAGCATTGCTGCAGTAAACTAAATGCACATTTTGTAACTTTTTTACTTTCAAGTTGTACTTGAAGTTTCAAGTTTGTACATAATGCCAGCTTATCTTCTGTTCATACCAAAGTTTGGAAAGGCGTATATTTAATTTGCGATTAAATTTAATTATTTGGGAGAGAGTTTTAAAACTTGTTTGTTATCACCTAATAAAAGTTAAATCTTAAATATAGCAAACTGATCAACATGATGGGATTAGAAACGTATCCCAGTACGGCATTTTGTAAACATTTATTTGATATTGATAACCTGTCATGTGTAGCTTTTAAAACTATGTGCGTAGTCTGGCTAGACCAGAGGATGTACACTGGTACAGATAGGAACTGAAAATACAGGGAAACTAGGGCGGATGAGCCCTACAGGACCAGTGGTGTGAGTGGCGAAACAGGGAGGGTAGAGGGAGAGTGGGTAGGAAAGAGGGAACCGATTACAAGGAACTATATGTGACCTCCTCCCTGGGGGACGGATAACTGAAAAGTGGGTGAAGGGAGACGTCGGACAGGGCAAGATATGACAAAATAACAATTTATAAGCTATCAAGGGCTCATGAGGGAGGGGGGAGTGGGGAGGGAGGGGAAAAATGAGGACCTAGTGCCGGGGGTGTAAGTAGAGAGCAAATGTTTTGAGAATGATGAGGGCAATGAATGTACAAATGCGTTTTACACAATTGATGTGTGTGTGTGTATGGATTGTGATAAGAGTTGTATGAGCCCCTAATAAAATGTTTAAAAAAATGAAATAAAATAAAACTGCATTTTTGTTTTCTCTCTTTAGTAAGGTTATGGCAAAATGCTAAATTGTCTTTATTTTTTTAGTATTGCATTGATTTTTTAAGTCAAAAAGTATGGCTACAAAATCATGGAAACCTTTATTAACCAAAAAATATCAACGTGTGTGAAGCTATTGCTTCTCACATGTCCTCCCTCTAGGTCTTCACACCTTCTCCCCACACACACTCACCATTTAAACTTCTTTATTGTGATTTGAGTAAAGGCTTAGGTCTATACCTTTTTTAAACAATTTTTTAAAATTGTGAATTAGTTTTAGGTTTTAATTGTTTTCTAAAAGAGTTGATATTTACGACATCTGAGATGGATACTAAGATTACATTAATAAAAAGAAATGAATCTAAGTAATCTCTTGATTACCGTAATAAATATTGTAAAGTTTATTATTGTTAAGATTGTTGATCTAGGTCCAGAAAACATCCATTCAGCAATTCAGTTAAGATTCCGTGACGTGTTAGAATGTAAGCTCTGGGTTCAGTGGGATGCTGCTGGCCTGTGCGGGTAGATGAGCACAGGGGAAGCAGTCTGCTAAGAACCAGCCGTTCAGACCCGCCAGCTGCTCCCTAGGAGAAAGGTGGGGAACCTGGGATCAGTCAAGATCACAGCTCTTGAAATCTTGTGCTGCCTTCCTTCTCTGTCCTGCAGAGCTGAGCTGAGCTGAGCTGAATCGACTTGCTGGCAAGGCATGGGACAGATCTGTACACTTCGTGCTTGTCAGAATGACAGACTACATCAGCCCTTCTAAATTGGATTAGCCAGAACAATGCTAATAATTATATTTGCTTCCACAAGCAGGAATTTTGTGTGCTGCTGTTTCTGTACCAAATAAAATCTTGCTCAAGTTAGGATCTTGTGAGATTTCTTTTAAACCACCTATAAAGGTAGATGATTAAAAATAGCCTTAGGTTATTTTTAGTGTAATCCTGAATATATTTGCCATTTTTGTTCCCAAAGATGCTTAATTTTCTAAAGAATGCTGACTAGATATTTCTTTTCTTACCTGTTTTACCAGGTGGCTCTTCAGAAGGTTTTTACTTTCTCTGTCTCTCACATATTCGAGACAAGAGTGGCAGGCCGCATGGTGGCAGACATGTGCCGGGCTGCCGTGAAGGTGAGCTCAGGCTTGTGGGTTCACAAATCAGTTCACCCAAGTGTGTGTGTGTGGTTCCTTATTTCAGAAGTGCTCATGGTGTGTAAACTACAGATTTCTTTACAGTAGCTGCTTATAGGGTGTGTTTGTGACTGAATTACAACTAGTGTCTATTTTGTGACAACTGAGAATCTGTGCCTTTAAAAGAAAACTATAAAATATATTTTCAGTGCTGCCCAGAGGAATCTTTGAAGCTGTTTGTTCCCCACTGCTGCAGTGTCATAACACAGCTTACGATGAGTAAGTCATAAGGGTATTATTTGTCTTCACAGTTTTAGTGCTCTTAGATGAAACTAGGTCCTTTTAGCTGTACAATATTTCAGTTTCACAGTTAGGTGTTTAGCATACCAAAAAAAAACAACCTTAATCTAGGTTTGCAGGTAGTTTAGAAATTTTACTTTGTTAGATTAATATTTTTATACCCACAAGAACCACGCCCAGGTTGCCTTAAAAACACCACTTTCTCTCAGGGGACTTCTCTTGGTCAAATACAAACACCTAGTTGATGCTAACTTGTGGTGCAGCCCCCAGGGTTCCAGTGGGTGGTTTCTCATGTATTTGGTTTCATGCATAATTTTCCCCCACTACTATTTTGCCAATTTTAGATGACGATGTATTGAATGATGAAGAACTAGACAAGGAGTTACTTTGGAGTCTTCAACTTTTGTCTGAGGTATTGTAGATTTTTGGATTAAAAACATGTACTTGAAAATGTCTCCATTTGAGTTTTTTGTTTGTTTTGTTTTGTTTAACAGACTGATATTAAGACATAAAAAGCCCTAACAAATAGTTTTGAGGATATATTGATTGAACTTCTTTTTAGCAAAGGAGTGTGGTTACTTCATGCTTAAATATCTACCTGATTGATTAGTTCTGATCTGGATCACTCAATTTAAATGCTTGGTAGATTTGGGAATTCATTTATTGTCCACATTCTTTAAGTCTGACAATGTGGCTTTAGTTTCCTTTGTGGTTAGTTCTGGAGCCAAAGTTAAAAAAAAACCCATCATAGTAATGATTTATATTCACTTAAGTAAGTCTTGTCTCCCCAAGAAGGCAGGGTCAATGAAAAATAAATATATATAGATAAATGTCCAAATTCATGAACTGTGTGATTTTAATAAAGAATATAGTTAAAAAGAAAATCCTAAAGTAAAGTCATTTTTATAAAGACTTTTAGGCTACGTTAGTGACAGAACATTGGACTTTATAGTTAATGATTTCTGATCGTTGTAACCAAATTGTCTCCGAACTTTTTCTTCATTTCAGATTACTCGCGTGGATGGGAAGAAGTTGCTTTCTTATAAGGAGCAGCTTGTACAGATTCTCCAAAGAACCCTCCATTTAACCTGTAAGCAGGGCTACACTCTGTCTTGTAACCTTTTGCATCATCTTCTTCGTTCAACCACACTCATCTACCCTACAGAATACTGCAGTGTGCCAGGTGGTTTTGACAAGCCTCTTTCTGAATACTTTCCTATTAAGGCAAGTATTTTCAATCACCCAGGATTCCAGGATCGATTGGGTTCTTTTTCTAAGAGAATTAAAGTGTGGGTTGCTGTTCTGGTTTTTCTTGCATATAAAAATGTCAGTTCCTTATTTTAAACATCATTTATTAATTTGCTGGCCAGCTATTTCAAGCCCAAGCACTCCTATGAAGCCAGCTCCTTTAGGCTTAGGGCTCAGGAACTAACTGTAAACATGAATGTAAATGGCAACATGAGTGACCTCATGACCAGTCAGCAGCATTCAGGCATGGAAAGTCAGGAGTGTACTCCTGACTGGTCAGCACTGTGCTACAGCGATGATTGGAATGCGCGCCATAGTGCTATTGCACATGGCGTGGTCCTGAAAGTCTAGTTCTCTGTTTGCATGTGCAGTGACTTGGTATGTCATATCTAACTTCTATATTTGAAGTACCCACCCACCCACCCACTCCAATACAGTCAATCTGCATTATTCACCGATTCTATCTTTCTGAATTTACCTAGTGGCCAAAATTTACTTGAAAGGCCCAAATCAGTATTCCTGCCACATTCCCGGTCACTTGTTGAACCTCACAGACTGGTGAATAATGGGAGTTATTTCCAGCCGGGGTTGCTCAAGACAATGCTCAGCCTTCTTGTTAGCTGTTGTACCATAAACAAGTGTCCGTTAGATGGTCTACTCAGTGTACTGGTTTACATTTTTGTGCTTTTGTCATTGCTTTGTTTTGAAGCACTGTTGTTTAGTGTTTCTAAGAATAGGAAAGCCGCGGTACACTTGGCAAAGAGAAGTGTTGCTCGGGCTTGAGTTTTACAGTGCTGTTGGCCATGGGTTTGGTGTTAATGAATCTTCACTTATCCAGAAAGGAAGAGGAAAATTGTCAATCTGTATGTGAAGCCACTGCAGACTGTGCTGAAATAGCCTTTCTGGTGCACAGTGAAACTGGAAACCATGGAAATGCAGCTGAATCTGGGAATGCATGAGACGATGACCAATTGAAAAATGTAGCAAACAGCATGGGTGTGACGCTGGAGACTAAAGAAACGTGCAGTCACGTTACTCTGGGTCAGGAAAATGTTAAATTCTTCTTGGCCAGTTTGTTGTTATAAGTGAAACAGCATGTAATGAAAGTGTTGGTTAGAGGTAGATGCATTAGATAAAAGTTTTTGTTGTTTTTAATTAGAATGTTATTGACCAATGATGGAAATGTCCTAACCAGTCTCCTAGGACCCTGGCCCCATAGTTCTAAGAGAAATGGTTCCATGCTTTGTAATTCAGTATATGTGGTGACTTCATTACCTGACTACTGCAAATAAAGAGACTCATCTAATTGTTACACTAAATGGGCTCAATTGATTAAACTTACTGTCACTCAGGGAAAACTCATATTTGAGTGATTCTTCAGGGTGACTGCTGCATTAGGTTTGGGTTAGGTATGCACTACTTCGAAGCCTTTGAAGGGGTGTGTGTGTGACTTTTAACGTCTCTACTTGCTGAACAATTGCTTTTCTCTTGTAGGACTGGGGTAAGCCGGGGGACCTGTGGGATCTGGGGATCCAGTGGCATGTGCCTTCTTCAGAAGAAGTGGCTTTTGCCTTCTACCTGTTGGACTCCTTCCTTCAGCCTGAGCTCACCAAACTCGAGCACTGTGGGAGTGGGGACTTCGAAATGTCTAGGTCAGTGTTCTTTAACAGTCAACTAATGTTATTCAGTTACAGGTAAAAATAAATCTGTGTACTTTCTCCCTAAATTTGTGGCTTATCTGATGTGTTGATTTTTAACATGCGTTTTGAATGCCTGCCATAAATGCACTTAAACGACTAATCAAGACGGTGTGTGACAGGGACTCTGAATTTGTCAGAGTATTTAAATGTGTCTACTCTGTTTTATGGGCCTTATTCTCAGGAGTTTCACATGCACATTTTTTGGAGAAACATGGTAGTACTCCAATACCCTTTGAAAGAAAATAACTGGTTTTCCAGACACACCTTAAGTAATTGCTTTGTAATAATTCCATAATTTGGTATTAATGTTACTTAGAGGAATTTCCTACACCCATCCTCAACCCCCTTGAAGATGAAGTAAGAAAGTTTGAGACTGTTAGACTTTCATGGTTTGCATTTTTAGACGTTCCTAAAATAATAGAAAAAATTAGTATGCAGTCAATTTTAATAAGCAGATTCTGTAGGAATCGCTGTGGAGAAGGCGTGTGCTCAGCCAACGCTGACTGGTAAGTGCTTTCTAGCTCATCTTTTTTACGAGGTCTTCTTTCAAAGCTAATAAGCTGGAAGATCTGTAGTTCTATTTTCCTTTTTTCATCGTGGTAATCTTTGGTAAAGAGTCTTTTCAATTCCAAATTGCCTCATAAACGGCATTGAATTATTATTAATTGCGATTAGTTAATGCAGAGTCTGTTCAAATCTAAGCAGAAGTAGTGCATTACGAACCTGGGACTGGCCATCAGTGCGAAGTGCTTGCAGTTGCTCCTGGACTAGTCTGCACGCGGAGCCTGCCAGCAGCTCCGAGATGTGGCAGTGTGCTTCTGAAAAAGTACCCGACAGGGCAGTTGTGCTCTGTTCCCTGGGATCACTGAATCTGAACTGACTCTGGCAATGACTTTCTGTTTTGTTTTTTGCCTCAGCTTTATCAGTAAATATCTACTTAATTACCCCATATATTAAGTAGATGATGACTGTATTAGGGCAGGTTGACTAGAGGAAGGTATCCAGTGATACTCATTTGTCTAATAAAGCATTTTATATCAAGAAGTAATTATATATATCAAGAAAACATCCCAGCCTGGCCCAACTCAAGTCCATAGTCTGATACTAGTCCATAAGTCCCTCTTCAAACTCAAGAAGCCACACACATTGATGCAGAATGATGGAGCTCACAGGCCGGGGTGTTGGAAACATGCAGCTCTCCCAGTGACCCCATGCACTTTTATGCATCCTCAAGTTGATGTGAAATATGTAACTATCACAACAACCGATAGAAAAATGTAGCGGACAGCATGGGTGTGACACTGGAAATTAAAGAAACATGCAGTCAGGTTACTCTGGGTCAGGAAAATGTTAGTCTTTTTTGTTGTAAGTGAGACAGCATGTAATTGTCAGTGTTAGGAGTAGATGCATTAGATAAATGTTTTTCCCTTTAAAAAAAAAAAAAAGAATTATTGATTAATGATGAAAATGTCCCAACCACAGTTTCCCACAATCCCCCTAAGGGAAAGGGTCCAGTGTTTGTAGTGTACATGTGGTGACTTCATCACAGGACCACGGCAAGCACTGAGCACTGGTGGCGAAGCGGTCACAGGTTGGGCTGCGATCTGCCTGGTCGGCGCCTGGAAACCACCGGCAGCTCCCTGGGAGACCGCCTGGGCTTCCTGCTCTTTAAACAGTTACAGTCCCAGACACCCACAGGGGCCTCTGGGAGTCAGCATTGACTCGATGGCAGCGAGCTTTGGTTTTTATTATTAATTAGATAAGCTGAATACCGTTGTCATTGCTCTGCTTTGTTTTGTATGTTCTCATTTACTGTAAGCTTTTATTCTTCGTCCTTGATTCTAGGAAAGTTGTTAACAATAATCTTCTAAAATATAAAAACATACTTTATCGTTTCTAGAGATGATGTTCTACAGAGTCTGACTATAGTTCACAACTGTTTAATTGGCTCTGGAAACCTCCTACCTCCATTGAAAGGAGAGCCAGTTACGCACTTGTAAGTAAAAATAACTACTTCACATAATATGCTGGCTTGTTTGACATGTATGTAAAGTGTTAGTCACTTAATGAGTCATTGCTTTTGTTATTGGGTTGTTTTGTTAATTTTAATCACTGTAACCTTTTTATTTGCCATTATTAGGCCAAAAATACCCGAGGAACCTAAATTTAGGGCTATAAACTTCTCAAAGGCTTTGTTCAGTTTTCACGTGGTATTAGCATAGAATAATTTTTTTAATACTATTCTTTATAATCAGTGCTGATGTTCAAGTTTATAATAGAAAAAACAAGACTTTTTAAGTATAAATGTCGATGAGTATTCATTATGAGTTTAAGCTCTAGATGGATTGAATTGTTAGATGTAAAGGCCTCTGAGAGTGTTCTTGTGAGTGAATGCCTGATTTAATTTAGTGCTGCCATTTATGCTGACAATGTTGCATTTAAATGAAATGAGTGAGTCTTGTTTAATTAGTGTAGATAGTAGTTTCAATATATCATCTTTGATCATTTTCTTTCAACATGAACACCTCATTGCTGGGCAAATTAATGAAAATTATATTAAAATATGTAAATATCGCCCCTTCTGGGCCCCATCAGAAAATAAAAAGGGAGAATTAATTGCCAATTATGTAACAGAAATCTTAAAAAGCTTCACAGAACGGTTAAAAATATGTGGCTTGCTTGACTCTCCCCATAATTTCCATCATTATTTAAAGTTGTGCTTTTTTGGAATTCTTACTTAGTTCCGTTTGAAAATACTTTATGGGCATTGGTTGTTTATTAGTGGGAAAGGAGGATCATTTCAGGTGAGAAAACCCATTTGAAGCTTGTCTAGGAATTTCCAGGGTTCATTTGGTTTTTAATCTGATGAGGGCAATTTAGCCCAAATCTGTTGATACTTAAAAATGAGGACGCTACAGAAATTATTTGAGTTTCCTAATGTTCTTAATATTGTACCATAGTAAGAACTTGTCCCATTTTGGCATGCTGAAAACCTATTTAATACATGATAGCCTGATTACATCAGTAATTAGAGCTGTATTGAAATGGTTGACAATGAGAATTGTGGTCATTGAATCTTAGATTTTATCCAAGGACAAAATTATGTATGTCCCATATGTGTAGACTAGACTCTGTTAAGTCCTGACAGATCATTGCAGTTGATTGCTGAAGAGTCTGTTAAGGCTCGGGAGTTTTCCCGTGCCGAGCTCCCTCTGCTCCACAGTGCTGAAATCGAACTGCAGGGAAGCAAAGGCTAGTCTTGGAAGTGGACGTGCGCTGGGGCAGAAAGCTCCATGGATTTGACTAGATCAAGTCGATCAGCTTTTGATAGAAAAGTGTGTCTTTCTTTCAGTATGGGAATTCTGAGAATTTACTGTGGACGATAAACAGGTAGATTATTGGCCTACATTTCTGCTTATTATGAGCTTTAAAATTACTCCTTATTATAAGTTATAAAATTACCCTGAGTATCCTTTGTAAGCTTTTACCAGAAATGCCGAAAAAGACTGAAAAGTTTTGTTTCTTTAAATTTTTCTTTTAGCATGAAAATTTCAACATCATAAATATCCAAATGTATTGTATTGTTAACAGAGATATATCCGTGTAACTATATGCTTATGTGTTTGAGAATGTAGTTGGTAATTTATTAAAATGAAATAGATGAAATTGAACATGTTAAAATCTCAATTTAATCATGGAGCATACATATGTTTAGGGTTCTTTATAGTTATTTCATATATGTACCATTGCAATGATACAAAGTCAAGTAGATGAACAAAAATTATGACATTTCCCTCAGGCTTTTAAGTAGTTAGCAGAATTCTGCCCTTAAAAGCGATATAATGTGGTATCACTTTCATCTGATATTTTAATATCATTTGGAAAAGCTGAATTTCTACACTTTAAAAAAAATGTATAACACTTTGACTTCTGTGATAATCATTTTTAAGTATAATAAATGCTACCCTTACATTTATAAAATGTATTCTAATATAAATCAATAATTGCTAAAAATCTTCTAAATCTGAATTGATCTGATGAAACAAATAATTTTAAGTGGTGGTCCCATTGTTCTGTTTTTGGCCGTGTGAACTTGCTCACACATTGGGCTGCAAACTCTGAGCACTGTGAAACCACTAGCCACTTGGAGGGAGAATCCAGATTTTCTACTTAGCGGCTCAAAAATCCACAGGGCAGTTGTACTCTGGCTTTTGGGTTGCTGTTAGTCAGAATCAGCTTGATGACATTGATTGAAAAGTATATATTGGGGGAGGGGTGTGTTTTTTTTCCTCAAAAAGTTGGTGGGGGGAAAAATCACTTATCTTTCTGTTCTATATTTCCTCAAGCTTGCTGTTTTTGTTTTTTTTTTCAAGCTTCCTGTTTATGTCCATTTTGGAACTAGTACAAGAAAGAAAATTCTTAGGACATTGGGAAATTGAGTAAAATGTAGGTGGCACAAAGACCTCGAGGTCTTCCTGCAGCTCATAGTACTTGAAAACTCTGTGCTCATGTCTCTACCGGCAGTAGCAGTGAGCAAGATTTGGCAAATAGTTTGGCTTTTTTTTTTTAAACTCTGAGAAAAGAAAGCACATCATTAAGATGAATGCTCTTAGTGTCTGCTTAAGACCTGAGAAATTTTTCTTGTTCATAACAGTTCAGCTGTTAATTAGCACTGGTATTATAGGACATTAACATCTTCTGAAATACTCAGACCAGGTTTTAGAAGTAAACAGTAACTGAAGCTATCTTTAAAATTGAAATTATATGATCATTTCAACTAGGTGAGACATTTAACTAGTATAAATGTTTTTCTTAGATTACTTATATAAAGTTTGCCTGTGTATGTATTAATAGTGTCTGCCTCCTAGAAAATTTCTGTTTTGAAGAAAATTAGAGGCTTAGTTTATGTCTGAGTTTTCTTATAAGAAGATCTAAATTCTTAACAGAATGTATTAGGCCCTAAAATTCCATTTTTCAGCGAAATGACAACTAAATGTCTAAACTAATTTTCTGGGCCGTGATTAGAGACTGACAAAAAGTAGAAAGCTCAGATGAGTCACTTGTCTTAAGTATAAAAATACATCTTCCACACTGTGGGTTTTGGTTTTTAGACATGTAGGATTACTAGTGTAATTCTCATGTGTCCTGTATATCTTCCTGTTTCATGGGATATGTAAAAGAAAGTCCTGAGGGTAATTAAAAGGTAATTATCTCTTAGTTTATTGAAAATGAAACCAAATTTTAACAATTTTGGCAGGAGCTCCAGCTTGCTGAATTAATCTTAAAAATTAAAATGAAACTTATTACTCTGCTTTATTTTTACTGATCGTGTTGTGATATAGCTTACTCTCAGTTTTACCTTTACACCTGTGGTAGTTGGGTTAATGTCTTTCTACGGTCAAACCGGAAGTTTGTACACTTGCCTTTCCTCACCCGAAAGTCACCATCCACTTCTCCCTTGGCAATCAACGTAATGCGCTCTCCTAGGGTTAACCAGCTATTTCAGATGCAACCGAAACAAACGTCCAAAGCAGGGTGACTCAAGGTAGAGCAGTCATCATTTTTCCATCTCAAATATTTCTTTACTTTGTGCCCCCATTCTTCTGATAGATCTATTAAGTCATTCTTATTTAATTCATTCTTAGGATTTCAGCTTTCATTAACTTTTCACACGCAAAAAATTCTTACTTGGGTCTAAGGGAGAGACCATTTCATTGATATGTGACAGGATGTGTTGCTATGCGATGAGGGGCAGGGCTAGCTAACCTCTCTTGGCACCTCCAGGGAACTTCCCAGCTCTGCTGGGGGAGCTGCACACAGAAAAGGAAACGGTTACTACTCCACGGTGAGTAACCCTGTTTTCTCCTTTTTTCCCCCTCGACTGTTTTCACTGATACTTACGTAGACGTCGTTTCTGTTCCGGGTTCACTGTAAATCTAGCAGTGTGTAAGATTTCTCTTGGCAGCAGAGTAAGAACCAACCAGTCCTTCACGTGTGTTCATGCTGTGAGTGATGCCTAGAATTGAACTGAGTAATTGTCTCTTGTGAAAAGCTTATGCTCCTGAAGGTAAAAGCTAACTCTCTTCATGGCTTGGATTTATGACTTTTTTCTGTGTGCTTTTATTTGTCAGGGAAGGACCATTGGGCTGGTTAGGAGGTTCTTTTACTGTACAGAGAAATAATTTTGTATTTATTGTGTGCAGCTGTTTCATAACAATTCATTTACCTTTATGTGCATATTTCGATCTGTATTATGTATCTTCTCGCTTCCTCCCTTAAGGGTATCAGTCATTGTTCTCTTCTGCCATCCTTCCCTGTCAGTGATTAGCCTCATACTGCTGACCTACGCAGTCAAAGGCTGTCCTCTAGTGGGACAAGTCACATGGTCTTGAGTCCCTGGATAGGGCAAAGGTTGAGCACTCTGTTTAGAGAGAGCTCAACAGTTGGCAGCTCAAATATAGCCACAGACATCGCAGCAAACGTGGCTGGAGATGTGCTTCCGAAAGGTCACACAGCCGTGTAACCCATGGAGAGTAGTTCTCTGCACACACAGGGTTGCCACAAGTCACACATACTCAGTGATAACAGCAGTGACATTATAAAAAAGATTTGACTAACCGATATCGTGTGTCGGTGGTGGTACGTATGTGTTGTAGTGGCCATTTTTTTTTAATTGTACTCGGTTTTGAGGTTAAATCATATTAATTGAAGAATAGACCACTGATTTGAGCAGAAAGAGTTTCATTTGGTGTAAAATGGTATTTAGTTTAAATTATAGATACGCCTACTAGAGATGTTAACAAGAATGCCTGCCTGTAAATGTTTGATAAACCCCTTAAATCTGTTCAGTTAAGATTGTGTCCATCCCTAGTAACTAAGAGAGCACTTGGACACACATGGACCTATAGCATAGTCAAGCAGTTGATTGATTACTTAATTCGAATAATACAGAAATCTTTTGGAAAACCGTTCTTATAAATAGCAAAAGAAATGTCATGCTCTATTTATACTAAAGCGGCTTGGTGTAAGCCAGTTAGTTTGACCGTGTTTAGAAGAGAGCAAAGTAAGGCAGACTCAGCGGCCGGGCAGGGTGCCGGGAGGTGCACCGAGCCCGCAGAGCAGCAGGATGGAGCTGGTTGTGGATGGTGGAGTCAGGGGAAGGGAAAATATGCTCATCTCACTACTTCAGAGACAGTGGAAGATGTATTTATTCAGCCTTTCAAAAGGCTAAGTGCGTGATTTCAGATTTTTAAGGGCTACCCAGATTAGTGAGGAGCTTTACGGCACTGGAAGGTTAGCATTGGAGTGCTCCTTTGAAACCCTCCACCTGCTCCAGCAGACAGACAGGCATCTGTCTGCTCGGACTTAGGGGTTGCTGTGAATTGCAATTGACTTTAAAGGCAATGAACTTCGTTTTTTATAGGTAATAAGTGATACTATTTCTTAAATTTTCTAATCAAAAAGCAATTCATTTTTTGATTAAAGACTCTTAGCTAAAACTTGTTTTAAACATGATTAGTGTAAGATTAGAGTGCAATTAGAGCCAGAAATGCACAGAGCAAAAAACATTTCAGATTCCCAGTTGGTAATCCTTTTTGTTTGATAGTTTTTAGTTTATTGTAGAAAGTAATTTACAGTTAACTGTGGGTTTTTTTCTGTTACTTGTAAAATATGACAGTAGTTAAGAATCACTGTGATTCAGGATTGCGTGTGGACTAACCACAGTGTCGTGGGTTATGCTGCCAACTGCAAGGTATGCTGTTCAGTCACAGGATACTTTGCGGGGAGAGATGTGCAGCCTTGGCAGACCCCAGGGCCCGTCTCACCAGGTCTGGGGGCATTGCTCAGAGTCTGAACCATCGCAGGGGCCGTGGGTTTTGGTTCAGAGGTGTGGACTGCCCAGCGCACTTTGACGCTAGAAACCTGTCTGTCTGTTTATAGGGACAGGTGGAGACGCGTTTTCGTTGGACAGGTCACGACAAGTAACTAATTCCCCATGGTCTACCAGGGAGAGCAGTAGCAGTCTTATGCTTTTGTAGTTAAGTCTGACAATAGTAGCAATTGATGACTGCCATCGAACTTGATTATAAAGGAATCTTATCTTTTCAGTTACACACTTTTATTGAATGCTCATGTTTGAATTGAAAGTTGAACTAAAATATCTGAAAGACACAAGTTAGCTTTGCTTTATGTAAAATAAAAACCTTTGGAAGTCAGAAGAAAAACTAAAATTTTTGAAACACGAAAGTATTATTGTTTCAGAAGCCCTAGAATAATGCAAGAAATACTGTGTATATATTCGAGTATAAGCCGGGTTTTTTCAGCACATTTTTAATGCATTTTTTGTGGTAAAATTAGGTGCCTCCGCTGACATTCGGGTCGGTCTATACTCGCATATATAGGGTAATTAAGTTGTTGGCATTTTAGTAGTCCTAATGTGTATTGCCTATTTCGAGAAATTCCAGAATCCATAAGAGTCAAATTTTAAGGTAAAATAACCCAATTAATTCAACTAGTTATATATATGAAAGGTATTGGTTTAATGTTTCTTCATTACATGCATTGTGCAGTTCATGAGTGATAAGTCATAATAATATTTCCACCCATTAGCGAGCCCTATATCTGATAATGCTAACTCCGTGTTTCTTTGACCTTTGTGCCCATATTTCACACCTTTAAAGGTGTCACTATTTTGTTTAAAGAAAAGTTACTGACTTGAATCTCATATTTTGAAATTTGAAGTATATGTTAGGTTTGTATTCTATAAAGCCTATTCTTATATACCTAAAAAGTGACTTTAACTTTGTAATTAGATTTACTAGCTGGATCAGGTCTTGGTAACAATTCTGTGTGGGAGATCTTCAAGAAGCGTAGTGTTTTCATATCTGAATGTTTTCAAAAGGATTATTCGGGGCAGGTGCGAAGAGAGAGCTATTGTCTGGACGTGAGAGGGAGGATTACACCGTCAAAAGAAGCCGGTCTGCTTAATATCCGTCAGTCAGACTTGACTGACCTCTGGGGTCTAGTTTCAGTTAAAAATATCATGTCATTTAAAGCCTACCTTTTTTCTTGCGTAAATGTTTATTATCAAGATTTCATGTTTAAATATTTAATATTATGTTCCTTTGTAGGTGAATTTTTTCCCTAATGCCATTAGAATTAAGTCGACATTTTCTTTATTTGTAGTGGATAATATTGATTTTATTGAACCAGACAGCATTAATCTTCAAAAGGATAGAGTAAAGAATTGAAGATAGAAACTGTTAAAGAAGATCATCTTTATTTTCATTTAAATATTTTAACAATGCGACTTTCCCCCCTTAATCCTTTTTATTAATATTATTAATAAATGCAAGCACTTTTGTTTTCATACAGAGTACCAACTATGGTGTCGCTGAAAGAGACAAAAATGTATACCGGACTGGAATATGGTATGTGAATTCCTTCTGTGTAAATATGTGGAGTCATTTTTGTCAGTTTCTCCACGTGTCAAATAGAAGTTTTATAGTCATGATTTTCCTAGTCTCATTTTGATCTGTGAAATTAATGCAGCTGTCATGTTTGCTTTCTCTGAAGAAGCCAGACAATTATGTAAAGAATAGCTTGTAGACCTCCCAGTTTGAAATTCTAAGTGGAAGTATTTCTTGCTAGTTCCATGACAAAAATTTCTTCCCTGACCTTTTAAATATTCACAGTGGTCTTTTCTTTCTTACTCACTATTTGTATTTTTATCTTTGTATTATTATTATTTTATCACTTTATTTTGTTTCTGTTTTTTATTGTTGGGTTTAAAAGCGCAGAAGTAGATGCCTAGAGATAAGAACTGTTAACAAGGGTTTATAGGGGAAGCAGGGACCAGGATGGGAGATGGGGAAGGGGAGAGAGTGGGGTGAACAAACTATGTGGGAAGGAGGAGGGAGCACTAAGACAGTGGTTACACAATTCATTTCAAAAGTGATTTAACCATGGGACGGGGCAGGGAGAAAGTGTTTTAAAATTGATTGTGGTAATCATTGTACAACTCTTCTTGATATGATTGAACTATTGAATTATGTGCTATAGGGTTTAAGTGCCAATAAAACTGTTTACAAAAAATAACTTGTAAAAGATAGAAATTGAGTCAATAAATATTTTAATGCATTCTACCCTGTAAAGGTTGTTTGTTTGCAACTAGCCTGCGTGCTACAAAATCTTTGAAGTCAGTTTCAATGTTACTTTTTCTCTTTATAGAAACACACACACACACACACACACACACTTTTTTCTCCTCTGTGCCCCCTTCCACGTAACATTCAAAATCTGATATCTTTGGTGTGTGAATCATTTTTCTTAGCTTTTGTTTGACCTCCTTGATAGTAATGGTCTGATGAATTGTCTTTATGAGATTGACTAACTTTGCCAACCATAATGTTTTCCAAATCTGACCGTGTCATGAGGGTGGTGGTTGACCGTTTCTTGCTTTTTAGAGAACCATAATATTCCACTGTGTAGATGTTCCAGTTTTCCATTCCTTCAGCCTGGATTATCAGTTATTTCCATCTTTTTCCCATTTCAGAAAGCACTGTGGGTGTGCATATAGTTTTTATTTTGTTGTTTATTTCCTTGATGAATATACCGAGTAGAGAGGTTGCAGGATCATAGTCTAGTTTAGAGAAGCACCAGTGTTTTCCTTCCGTGGTGGCTGTATAATTCTCTAGTACCTGCAGCGGCGCCTGAGTGTTCCAGCCTCACCACATCCTTTCCGGCTTTTTCTTTTTTGGTGATGGGGAGGAGGGGGAATGGGGAGGCTATCAGTATTGGCATGAGGTGACAGCTCATTGTTTTAATTGGTATTTCTCTTACTAATGATCTTGATGGGGCTTACTACTCCCATAAAGAGTCACAGTTTTGGAAAGCCCCAGGGGCAATTCTGACCAGTCCTTAAAGGCCGTTATGAGTCATCATCAAGTCAGTGACAATGAGTTTGGTTTGGGTGTGTCATGGGCTTGAAATTGGAGGAAGAGGCCTCCAGCTTTCTGTTTGTTTTTTAGTAATGTTTTATTTATCCTGGGCTTATGAACTTGATGGTATAATTTTCCCCTTTATTTGAAGACTTGTGCTGGAATTTGAATCAGAATTGCATTGACTTTGTAGAGAAAATGTGTTGTGCATATTGTAATGTCCACTTATGTTTAGAGTTCTTATAGGACTGATGTGGCACTGTTAAAACAATTTTATATTCTGACTGTCTTTGTTCTGATACACACTAAATTCTATGTTCTCTTAATGTTTATGCAAAACATTTTTTGTGTTAATAATGTTCCAAGCCTAGCACATCTCCTTGTTGATGAATTAATCCTTGAGTTAGTGCCATACATAAACTGTGGTGTATTTTTTTTTTTGCCCTTTGATTTGGTTGGCCCATAACTAATCAGGGAATCTTGTGCATTATGATGTCTGACTAATGATTTTTTTTAACCCCTTCTCTGTTGAGTAGAATCCATTCGTAGTAAGCTCCTTTGCATCAGAATAGATCAGAGTTTCATCGGGTGTTTTAGGTTTTTTTGCAAGTAGATTGCTGGGCTTTTCTTAGACATTTATTTCTGGGTGGATTCCAACCTCTAAATTTCTGTGCTAGCAGTCGAGCTCAGTACTGTTTCTGCCACCCAGGGACTCCGCCGAACAATGACACTTGGAAGGAAACTCGGATGTAAATGGAATACTTTTTAAAAAAAAACTCATTATTGTCTTTCATTATCAATATCTTTATAAACCTAATCTTTATTCTTTGATCATCTGAGTGTGAATAATCGAGTATGATAACGTGCAGATTATGCACTTTAACATTGTATGTAGTGCATATTAATAATGAGGTATTATTAATACATTAATATGCATTGTAATTTTACATTTGTAATATGTACATAGTACATATTAACAAAACATCATAGCTTAAAATGCATTCCGAATTGGCAGCGACCTACCTTAACAAAGATGCTTTATTTTTCTTACGAACCCTTACCGCTTCACCTTCCTGCCCAATTCAATTTTATAAGCAGGTCATCGTAAATATAAAGGTTTTAGAAGTTATTCTTTTTCTTGTCTTGAGACATTCAACTCTGATGATTGTGGGTCACCCCCCCTGGACCGACCTCCACTCTGTACTTCATCCCTTCCTGATATAAACTTCAAAAATCTGAAGGACTTTCAGTGTTTCTAAAATGCCTTTTCTCTCTCCATTTAAAAAGATCTATCCAGAGAGAACCATCGAGAAGCAATTGCTAGGGTCATAAGAAAACTCCTTAGTAAGTACACATGCATTTCACATTTTTTTATAAAAAGTATTTATGTGTGTGCTTTTTACCCATCAACATTTTATATTTTAAATGATAACAGGTATTGGGGATTTTGTTTTAAAACTAATGGTAATCACCATTGTTTTAGCACCTCAAAAACTATTTTAACCAAAATTCTTTCTCCTATTACAGATCACATACTGGATCACTCAGAAGATGACACCAAGTCCTTGTTCCTTATCATAAAGGTACATTGGACGTTTAATGGTTGTGTGTCATTATGAATGTGTTTTAACATGACCTGTAAATAAAATTTGCATACTCTGTAACGGCAGATTATCGGAGACCTTTTGCAGTTCCAAGGATCTCACAAGCATGAGTTCGACTCCCGGTGGAAGAGCTTTAACTTAGTAAAGAAGTCCATGGAAAATAGGGTGAGTCATGCATTTGAAAATTCCACCATCAATTTTTTTGTAAAGAACTTCTATAATAGTGACATAACAACCTGATTTGAAGCTTGCTCAGCATACCGAGAAATTCTCCTTTGAAGTTAGAAATTGTAGACCTGAAAGTGAAAATGAAAGCATGGGTGTGATCTCAGGGGTCCTAGGAAAGAAGTCGGTCCTTACAAACATGAGTCTGTCTTCTCGTGTCACTTTTTCACAGTCGGCTCACCTCGCAGTGGGGGTTTTTGGCGTGGTAAGAACTTGGCAACAGGATGCAAGCTGGGTGGAAGAGTGGCGGGAAGTGCAGACTAGGCTGTGTGTAGTTGTGTCTGTCAGGAGAAATTGATTCTGTTTATAATCAGTACTGAGACAGCCAGGAAAGGTTCTTACGTTGGTCTGATTTGAATATTGAAAGGACCAGGTGAGCATTGGAAAGGTCTGCCACCCCTCCCTGTTAAGTTCTAAGCACCTGAGACTGGAAGCTGGGCATGTGGGGCACCATGTGAGGTGAAAACACAGCTTTGGGATGGTGTTCATAAGAAAGTGTTTTTAAAAGACAGGATTATGAGGACTTGATTAAAAAGTTAAATGTGAAAACAGAACAATGTTTTAGTATTGAGAGGGGGAACCCACTGAAAATCAAGTTGATTCCAACTCAGAGTGAGCCTACAGGACAGTGTAGAACTAACTGCCCCTTTGAGTGTCCAAGACTTCACATCTCGATGCAGGCAGAGCATCTCTTTCTCCTGCAGGATCGGCGGGTGTGAGGTACGGACATGCCAGTGAGCAGCTTCATGTCCCCTTGGGGAAACGAGGAGCTAAAAAGAGGATACGAAGGAAGAAAAGTCTTTCATTTTTTATAAACGTAGAATTACTGTACCTTGAAAGAGTGTCCAAGCAGAAAATGTAATAGAATCCTAGTCATTTTCCCAGTGAGCTGTTTTTGTACTTTAAAAACCAAAAAAACCTCTTCCTCTCCCCCACATAGATCCATTAATAGAAACTGGCAGAGAAAAAATACTCAATTGGGATGGGCTGTTTAAACAGCAATATTTCTACTATTTATTAGCCGCAAAATTAATTGTAGTATATTGTAATATAAGGCTGGTTAATGGCTTTAGACTAAATCAGCTACCACTGCCACTCCTCTCCTGTCCTGCCTTCCCAACCCCTCTGAGCACTAAACTTTTGGGAAGGGGGAAATTCAGCAGGGAATTCATTGTTGAGATCATTTAGAGAACATCTTGAAATGTTCACAACTGTTTTCCAGCTCCATGGGAAAAAACAACATATCAGAGCACTACTGATTGACAGAGTAATGTTGCAGCATGAGGTAAATATCTTTCTTAGTCATGATGATGCTTATACGCCACTTTTCCACATGAACACTTAAATTGTGTCTGTATTTCATAATTACATGAATATTTGTGTAAGCATTTTTAAAAATTATTTTATTGAGAGCTCGTACAATTCCCATCACAGTTCATACATACATCCATTGTGTCAAGCACATATGTACATTTGTTGCCCTCATCAATCTCAAGGGTAAGCATTTTAAAATTTGATTTTATTACCTTTTTTTTTAGCTACGAACACTAACTGTTGAGGGTTGTGAATATAAAAGAGTACACCAAGAGATGATCAGAGATCTTCTTCGTTTATCTACAAGTTCATACAGTCAGGTAAGGCTTATCCAGACAACCCCACGTCTTCGGTTTAATCACGTGCAGTCTGAGCATTATGGTTTAGGATAGCCAGGAGGAGAACCAGAACTAAACGCTTATCTCCCATTTGCAGAGAAAACACCTTTTAGATTGCAAACATATGTAAGCTAATTTTGTTAGGCTTTTAAAACATTTATTTTTGTGCTCATATAATTGCCTTTCCAATTTTTTTCTCCCTAATTTAAAATTGATAGTGTAAATGTGAGGTTCTTACCATTTAATTAAGTCAGATTTAGTCTGGAAACACCATACTTGCTGGCATTATGATTGAGTGGAAGGAAGCTGCTACCGTCTAATGTGGGGTTCATCCGGTGAGGAATAGCATAGGGTTAGGGAGTGCCTTTAAATACAGAGAACCAGAAGAAGTAAGAGATTTGTGTGCCAATAATTATTTGTCTTAATAAAATAATACAGATTTAGCAATAATACAGATTATTATTATATATATAATATATATATAATCCAGAGTTCTGTCTAAAGCAATATGTAAAAGAACTGGAAATATATATATCTATAGTGTATAGCTTTAACTATAATAATTCATTATTGCCCATTACTGTTTAATTAATTCATAAGTTATACCAGATCTCTGGTTTGTGTTTAAACTAAGTGGTGATACGCTAAAAGTTTGCATAGAAGTTTTTAAATTTTTCATGGTTCTTTCTTAAGTTCCTTATGGAAAATCTTTGATTTTCCTGTGTGGACAGAAGAGAAAATCTGCCACTTTTCATCAGAAGTGTAGTGTGACTCAAAAATTAGTTTTAATTGTCTTCTCTCTACTTTTTTTTAGCTATGTGATCAAAAAAACCATTTATGTGCCACTCTATTTCTGCTTTGTCAGAAATAAATTTATTTTTTAACTTTTGTAACCTGAACAATGAATGTGGTTTGGTAATGTGCTTGCCTTTTGATAATCATTTACTGGGTTTTGTTAATGATGTGTGCTTTGATAATCTTGTTCTCTTACCAGGTAAACTTGCTTTTGATAGCTTACTTATATCATTTTTTCAGCCTCTCTGTTATTGAATAAAAATTCTTTGCCAATAATAATACTTTGCTGCAGGTCAGAAATAAGGCTCAGCAGACGTTTTTTGCTGCCCTGGGAGCGTATAACTTCTGCTGCCGAGATGTCATCCCTTTGGTTTTGGAGTTCTTACAGCCTGACAGACAAGACGTGACACAGCAGCAGTTCAAGGTACAGGTTTGGGGGCAGCTTTTTAAGTGTACATTTTTTTCAAGCCTACAGACAAATTGACAGATTTTCATAGTGGATGTCAACATAGCCATGAGTCAGAGTCCACTTTTAACTCTTACTCTATCTGCTTTCCGAGTAAGAGAGACACCCCACTGCCCTGAAGAGCTAGTCTCGGGAATCCCCCGGGCAGCTCTCCCCTGCCCCATAGGGTCACGATGAGTCAGTTTCGACTTGATGACAGTGTGTCTGGTTTTTATATTTGCTCTGTCACATATCTGCCCATGCAGCTTATATTTTAAGGTATTTCAAAGTACATTGACGTTATCCGTGCATTTCACTTTTAACCAGATAAACTCTTCTCCCTTACTATTAATTGCCTGTGCTTGTGCCTATGGCAGTAATGGAGAAGAATATAGGACGCTGTATTGGTCTGGGAGGTTTGAGAACATTTCTCTGAGGAAAAGAGTGAATTGAGCCAACTGTCCTTGACTGAAGCCTGACAGACATCGAACAGAAAGAGGCCTGTGGGTGATCAGAAGGTTGGGAGTAGAGTGATCCACACTAAGGGACAGGGTCTGAAGCAGGAAACAGCTGAGTGAAAGCTTGTTTGGTTACAGCAGAAAGAGAAATGAGATAAGGCAAATACTTCATTCAAGAGGGGTGTATTAACTTAGGTGAGGGCTGATGATAATTCATAGAACTTTGTAGCCAAATATAAGGGGGCTGAAAAAGAAAGAGATAACAATGATGGAGTTTAGGGTTACAATGAGTTGTTGGGCCTCTCAAGGGAATGATGATGTGGGCGCTACTTTCTGGGATACGTTTAGTTTGAAATGAGGGAGGGAGTGGCGCAGTGTCCATTGGGCATTTAGATCTATCTGTGAATTTGGAGCCTGAGATACAGCATGAGTGTGTTGATGAAGTCTGAAAAGCGTGGGCCTGCTAAAGAGTTTTCAGTGAAGACGGAGAAGTAGGAGGAACAAACAAGTGTTGAGAAATTCAAATGGAATCATTATGCAAACAGTAAAGGTTAGAAAGGTAAGAAGAAACTTCCAGGATTCCTTGGCCTGCAGCGCTGTTTGCTTTCTAGGGAGCTCAGATGAGCTTTAAGTTTGCTCTTTGCCAGGAGCCCCTGGGACAGAGGTCAGCAGGCTGGCCAGGTCCTGCGGTCTGCTTTGTAAGTAGCCTTCCAGTGGAACGCAGCCGTCTTTGCAGGGTTCATGCCAGCAGAGTCAGTGTGAGTGGATGTGACAGGGGCTGTTAGTTCATTAAAACTGCATGCTGATCACCTCATGTGTAAGTATAGAAATCAAGCATGTTAGAGAAGATCTAATACATTAGCTAGTACCTCATTGACCTAGTTACGAATCAGTTATTTAAATAAAATCAGAAGTCAAAATTGAGAGATGTTCGTGAAGTCAGTAAAAGGGAAGTTACCAGCAACCTTAGGGAGAACTGGCACGGGAGAGTTGAATGAAGGGTAAGAAGCCAGATTGTAATCAAGTTCAGAGTAAGTGTGAGAGAGAGACAGAGAGAGAGCTTAGAACTTAGTACCTACTGTCATAAGAATAATTTTGATTAATTGGACTTTCAATGAACACAAGATAATTAAGCAACCTACTTTTTATATACCTAAGAAATATTTAATTACTGAATATTAACTGCTTTTATAAATTACCTCACAGGCCTTAAAATAGAAAGTGTAGAACATTTTATGACCTTTATGAAGTAATTTCAGCAGAAGAGAATTGGAAAGGAAACTACATTTTCATACACAATATCTCTTTGAGCAAACCGTACATCAAATGACTTCCCTTTAGAGAAAATATCACTGTATACCACTTAATTAAATGTCAAATTTTGATTTCTAAAAGTAGTACTTTAAGTATGTGAACCTCATAAATACAGGCACATACATATGTAGATATGTATATATGTACAATGGTAGGGACATAGATCTATGTACATATATGTTTAATACTGAGGTAGCAGACGGACATTGGGCCTCTACTCAAGTGCTCTCTCAGTGCAAGAAGACTTTGTTCTAATAACCTGGCGTTTTGTGATGCTCACCTTCCTGACACAATTGCTGAAGACAAAATGGGTACATAGCAAATGTGGTGAAGAAAGCTGATGGTGCTCGGCTATCAGAAGATACAGCATCTGGGTCTTAAAGGATGGAAGTTAAACAAACAGCCATCCAGCTGGGAAGTAACAAAGCCCACGTGGAAGAAGTACACCAGCCTGTGTGATCATGAGGTGTCGATGAGATCAGGTATCAGGCATCAGAAGACCCAGAACAAAATATCATATCAATGTGAACAAGGGGTGGGGACAGAGTGGGGACTCAAAGCCCATCTCTAGATAATTGGACATCCCCTCACAGAAGGGACACAAGAAAGGGAAGAGCCAGCCAGGCTGCAGGATAGCACGGACGAAACATACAGCATTTCTCTAGTTCTTTCATGCTGCCCTCCACCCCCAAATCTTAACCCTAGTTCTACCTTACAAATCCAGCTAGACGAGAGCATGTACACTGGTACAGATAAGAGCTCTCGACACATGGAATCCAGGAGAGAGAAACCCCTCAGGAACAAGTAGAGTAGCAATACCATGAAGGTAGGGGTTGAACGGGGGAACTGATCACAATGATTGATGTAAAATCGTCCCCCCGCCCCCCCCCACACACACATCCGCCACTCACCACAGGGCGAACAGCAGAAAGGTGGGTGAAGAGACACAGTAGTAGGTTAAGATATGATTATAATTTATAAATTATCAAGGGTTTGCGGGGGGGGGCTGATACCAAGGGTTCAAGTAGAAAGAAAATGTTTTGAAAAGGATGATGACGCCATGTACAAATGTGCTTGACACCGTGGATATGTGGATTGTTATAAGAGCCCCCAGTAAAATGATTTTTAAAAATGATGACTATGTGAACCTCTTTACTAACCATTATCAAACATGTAAGTAATCAAGTCTTTAGTCAATTTAAAGACCTGTGACTCAGGCAATTTCACCTTGACAACACTCTTATTCCCGTGTGAATATTTCTGCAGGGTGCCTTGTATTGTCTCCTTGGGAATCACAGTGGTGTGTGTTTGGCAAACCTTCACGACTGGGACTGTATTGTGCAGACATGGCCAGCAATCGTTTCTTCCGGACTTAGCAAAGCAATGTCTTTGGAGAAACCCTCAATAGTGAGACTGTTTGATGATCTCGCAGAGAAAATTCATAGACAATATGAAACAATTGGGTTGGACTTCACAGTAAGCAAAATGTTTTTTTCATTCAAATATTAGGTGAAATATGCCATGTCTTTTTTCAGCATCACTATTCTTGACATTTAATTCTAATCAACATTTGCAAAGAAGCATTTGTTTTCTCCCTTCTACCCTTTTCGTGATCATGACCTTGTATGACAGGTGGAGATAGCAAGTTGTACAAGTGCTTTTCAGCCAAGATGTCTCAAAGGGGGTTTAAATTGCTCCACTTGGAGTCACCTCGCCACGTTGTGTTCTCATTTCCAAGGTCATTGTGTCTTAGGTGATCACTAACAGTAGCCTACGTGGCAGAGACAAAGTTCAGAAGGAAGAGATACCCTAGACCCCAGGGGTCCTCAAACTTTTTAAACATGGGGCCAGTTCACTGTCCCTCAGACCCATTGGAGGGCCGGACTATAGTTTAAAAGAAAAACTATGAACAAATTCCTATGCACACTGGACATATCTTATTTTGAAGTAAAAAGACAAACGGGGCAAAAACACCCGGTAGGTCGGATAAATGTCCTTGGCAGGCCGCATGTGACCCGCAGGCCATCGTTTTGGGGACCCCTGCCTTAGGCCCTTGAAGCATTTCCCCTGTGTGTTCACACACCCCTCAGAACTTAGCAGTGGGTGAAAGGAGGGAGAGGAGAACAGAGAGGTGGATCCATCTTTCTCTTTCCTTCTTGATGCTTGGCATCCCTCTTCTGTGGAAAAAACCTGTATAATGTGTTCCTCTTTTTTTGCTAAAGCACATTCTTGGTTATTTGAAGCTCTCACTGAACTATTAGATTGTTTTTTCATTGTAAAAAATTAGGTGTAATGCACATACCATGAAATTGACCCTTTAGCATGTATAATTGTGTATTAGAGGACTTCAAAACGTTCATGGAAAATTCCATTACCCTTTAAGTCGGTATTTACACAAACTCTCTGCAGCCCCCTTGATATTTTCATATCCGCCAGAGCTTCAGGCAACCATCACCAGTATGTTCATTTCAGGTCCTTTCTTGTCTCCCTAACCCCAGCTGGAAGATACTTAGCGATTTTGTGTGCCTGTGGCTTTGCTGTTCTGGATATTTCATGTAATAAGTCCCTCTCTCTGGCCTAACATCATGATTTTAGGGTTCATCTATGTTGTAGCAAGTATCAGTACTTAATTCATTTTTATGGGCTTATCTTTTTAATAAGATTCCCAAGTCATGTACTGCCATAGCGGAGTTACTTCAACAGTCAAAAAACCCATCTGCCAACCAGATACTACTTAGCTCAGAAGAAATCAAAGAAGGACTTAAACGCCAGCAAGAAAAGAATGCTGATTCCCTCAGGTAATTTATGATCCTCTACTAAGATAGAAGGCAGTGTCCAAACCAAGCCCAGTGGCATCAGGTGGAACTGGGCTTCGGGGACAGGTTCATCTTTCTCCTTAGGACCTAATGAGCTTGAGCCGCTCACTGCCGAACCCACAGCACTCCCAGGGCTCCTTGGATAACGGAGATACACATAAAACCAGTGGCTGTGCACTAAGGTCACAGTGACTTTATAGGCAAGCAGGCTTCTGCACCACTCTTGAGAAGTAGCTAGTGGATTAGCATAACCTTTGGGTTAGCTGCTTAACCACTGTACTGCCATGGTTCTTGGCATAGTGGGCGCTGCACCTCTCTGGAATGCAGACACATAACAATCACTGCTTAAAGGTCTGAACTTGCAGTGTTCTCACAGAAACAGGTGGGTTGCTCCGTATGCCTAGCACCTTTCTCTTTTTCCCCTTCCCTCATACTCCTTTACCAGCCTCTGTGAACCCAACTATTTTCGCTCAGGTACACATTTCAGCAAGGCTGTTCGCAATCTGGTGATAAATAGGGGGGTGAATTGCACATGATTTGAACTTACATTGCCTGATTTCTGTACCTCTCACTGCATTAAAGCAACACTTCAAACCGAATTTTTTTCTTTTCAAGGAACTATGAAAATTTAGTAAGCACTTTGCTAGATGGAGTGGAGCAAAGAAACCTGTAAGTTTTATTTTGTTTCCTTAATTGCAGCCTTAAATACCAAGCTGTTCTCTACATTTGAAGGACCCAAATGGCTTGTTTCATTAAAAAATTCTCGCCTAATTCATGAATTTACAAATTAAGGGGAAATAATGTGGACGGGAAGCTTGGGGTTAAATCATTTGCAGTTTTCTTCATTAAACCTATTTCGATACTTGTGAAACTTATAAGGGTCGGGGGAAAACGATCTTTTGTTTTGTTTTTTTTAACATTTTATTAGGGGCTCATACAACTCTTATCACAATCCATACACACATCAATTGTGTTAAGTGCATTTGGACTTCATTCTCAAAACATTTTCTCTCCACTTAAACCCCCGACATTAGGTCCTCATTTTTCCCCTCCCTGCCCCCTCCCTAATGAGCCCTTGATAGTTTATAAATTGTTATTTTGTCATATCTTGTCCTGTCTGACGTCTCCCCTCACCCACTTTTCTGTTGTCTGTCCCCCAGGGTGGAGGTCACATATAGTCCCTTGTAATCAGTTCCCTGAAAACGATCTTACAGATTGTTATTTTACCCCCATTTTCTCCCTCTTACAAGACCTTGGAAGTTTGAACACATAGGCATTGGCTTTCTGTCTCTGCTCTTGAGAGATGACCGAGTGTTGCCTCTTCGAGCTATACAGTTCTTTGTTGAGAACCTCAACCATGATGCCATCGTAGTCCGAAAGGTAAAGAGATTTTTAAAAGTTAACAATGTTCTCTCAGTGTGTTGATTTGCACCCTAACTGTTGGGTCAGAGAACAGCGAATCCAACAGCTACCTGAGGGCATGGCCAGGTCCTGTGCATGTGAGCTCAGTGGATTTAGTTAGAGGGGAGGATAAGAAAAATTTGACTCTGAAGAAACATGTTGGAGTGTGAGGTGTTACAGGTGCAAGAAACATGCAAAAATTAAAACAAGAAAGAACACATACTTACCTGGCAGGGGAGATACCATGATCACGAAGGTGGTTTTCCCAGGGCGAGGCTTATCCATTGCACTCCAGATGTGTTGACTCCTACAATTTCCCCAAATGTGGAAAACTTGACCACATAATTTGTGGTAGCGGGGGACTGCGCTCATGCTCTCCCCTGTTAAAAAAAAAAAAAAGGAATAGGTGAGATGCAAGGGAGGCTGGCCTTGCCTGTGGCTTTGAAGGAGAAAGACCCTTAAGAAGAGAGGTTAGTTGAGATTGTAATGAGGAGCAAGTATTGGTTTAGTAAAGGAAAGATCTAAATCTTAGGTTCTCAAACTTAGCTGATTATTGTAGTCACCTGGTGATCTGATAAAACTACAGACCCCTGGATCCTGTTCACAACTTAATGTGTCAGAATCTAGGGAGAGGAGCCCAGCAATCTGTATTTCCTCAGACACACCACCCCCCCGCCTCCCCCCAGGTTATTAGAATGACCAGCCAAGTTTGGGAACCTAGGTCTAAATTTTCGGGAGTGAGAGACTCACGTGGGTGATAGTTCAGTAGTGAGGATTGTGGAGGGCTCATTTCCTTCTGCATTGGGCACATGTGACTGTGCCACCAGATGTGCAACAGGTGAGGTGTTTCTGTTTCGAGAGAAGTAGAATTCAGCTTCTGCTTTTAGCAGGGCTACTCTTCTACGAAGCTTTAAAACTTTGGTTCATGTACCTCATTGTGTTTTGCTTTTTTTTCTCTAGATGGCCATCTCAGCTGTGGCTGGTATTCTCAAGCAGCTAAAAAGAACCCACAGAAAGCTGACCATCAACCCCTATGAGATCAGTAAGTGCTACTGAAAGTGGCCCGTGGCAGGGAGAGTCTGGGCATGTAAAGTGCACACAAAGGAGAGGACGCCAGTGCAGTTGTTTCTCCTTGCAGAAGGCCCTGGCATCGGTCACGTTCTTCAAGACGTGAAACCAGCCTCCCTCCTATCCACTTGGTTCTGCGTTAGGCCAGGTGGACTAGAGAAACAAATCCAGACACTCATAGATGTGTAATAAAGGATTTTATATCAAAAAGTAATTGTATAATAAGTCCAATACTAGTCCATAAGCTCCCCTTCAGCCTCACACAGTCACAAGCCATGATGCAGAGTGCAGGAAGAGCACACGCTGAGTGGGTCCAATGGCGGTGCTCACATCACAGCTTGGGCAGCAGCCAGGGTCTGCCAGCAGGAAGGTGAAAGGAGGTGGGCTGGGGGAGGGGAGGTTCCTGGGACCCTCCTTATGAGAGGACCACACCCACAAGGAGGCACCATCACGCTGTCACCTGATTGACAGCTTGAATACATCCCCTACACTTTTGTATATCTTTCAGTTTCTATCCAATCTTTCCAGTGGACCTTGTCCGTGTGATCCCATGTAGATAGATAGTGCAGTGCTCTGGGCCGGTAGTCTCTGTTCATTAAGCTGAACTAGTGTTTCCTTTAAAGGGTTTAGGAGATAACAAGCTGTCTGCTTCCAACAATAGTTTCTTGATCTCAAATATTCTATGAATATTAATAGAAAGCATGAGATAATATGTTCATACAATAAAAGCTAATCACGAGCATTCCCAGAAATAGATTTTGTTCTTAATGCCTTTTGCGCACTTTGGGCATACAGTTCATATACTTCATAATTATCTCATGATCTCAGTTACTGAGGAAATTATACTGAGTGTTTTATCAAATAGTTATGGTAAGTGATTCTCAATGGTAGGATTAGGGAAAAGTTTAGTGTTTTTCTCTGTACTTCACTGTCAGAACCTTTTGAGTAGTAATCTTACAGAACTATTAATATTTAAAAAATAAATACTTGGCTACAAAATTTTTTGTTTCTCCTAATACCGGTGATCATCAAACCACTGTCTTCAGTCTGCGTGCAGAGGGCTGGGAGGACACGTGCTCTTGTTTTCTTATTGCAGCTTTACAGAAATGGTGCCAATTTAGTGTGGAGGAAGGGCTTAGTTTATCAGTCTCCTGGCTGTTCATCTTTAACTTTACTTGAAATACAATTAAATATTTTCCCCCAAAACCACTTTATTGATACCATATCGTTCCACACTTCAATCACATCAAGCAGTATTGTGCAATTGCTCCCACTGTCATTTTCAAAATGTTTTGTTCCTTCTTGAGCTCCTTGGCACCCGCTTCTCTTCACCTCTCCCATAAGAATTTTTAATATTAAGCCAGGTGTAAATAAAGCAGTCCATTTTATGTATATATAACATAGTCTGCATTGTGTTATATTTAAAGAGTTTACATTCAAAAGGGAAACTTTTTCAAGAGTAAAACCATGCTTTGCCAAAAAAACATAAAATTAAAGAAAAATGAATACCGTAGCCATGTAGTAAAAACATAGTCAATCAGGTCTCACTTAGAAACCTAGCTCCATGCTATCAAGTCGATGTCAAATCACAGCAACCCTTCTGGTGGGTTTCTGAGTGGGTTACTGGCTATGAGAGTAGAAAGCTCCATCTTTCTCCCAAGAAGCAGCTGGAGGGTTTCGAACTTTGGACTATGTGCATCTCAGTCTAATTCATAAGGACACATTTTTAATTTTGTAAATGAATTCCTTTTGGGCAATTTTCAGCCGCTGAGACATATTTACTCAAGTGGTTCAAAGTGTGTGTGTGTGTGTGTGTGTGTGTACAAAAAATTTAGGGTGTATGAGAAGTCTACAATCTTGGTAACTCAATCTGAAATTATTTCAAAATGAAATCTTTTTGGAGTTAATTTTGAAGAAAATACTAAAAAGAAATCTGCCTTGATACCTCTCCCGACCCCCCACCCCTTTCTCAAATAAGTATTCAACAGTATTTAGTAGACTGTGTTGTTTCCTGTCTGGTTTCAAATGCTTCCTTAGTTGCTCTGCATATGTGCGTTGCTGCGAGGGGATCTTAATTGTGCCTTTCTACTGAAGACAAAGTTACACTATTATTGGTTAAGCTGAGAAGAATGGTTGCATAGGTCTTTTAAAGTCCTTGGATGTGGTTATCTTTTTGGTAGGTGGATGTCCTAAACCTACCCAAGTCCTTGCTGGTGACAGGCCTGATAACCATTGGTTGCATTATGACAGCAAAAGTGTGCCGAGAACTAAAAGTGAATGGGAGTCAAGTTGCTTTGTTGAGAAAACTCACTGGGGATACTCCACCTGGCCACGGTAAGTTATGCCTTTACAGCATGTTGCTAATTTGCTTTATCATCATCTTTGGATTTGCCGGGGAGACTAAGAACCGGGAGGCAGTTAGTGGTGCTCCATACTCAAGATGCACATGCACTTTGTCATCCTTCTCCCTTTTCATTTTCTTTTGATCTGAGCTGTGTGTCTTGTTCTACCTCTTTCCTTAATCTTGCCATAGAGGGCTAGCTCAGACCACTGACATCTAGTCACTGCCACTCCTAGCAACCCTATGTAGTGTTGCCAGGTCTGTTAGTCTCCACTTCTCCTGTGGAGTGGCTAGTGGGCTTCAACTGCTGACCTGCTGGTTAGCAGCTGATGCTTACCCTGCAGTGCCTCTGGGCCTCCAGTTGTAGGTTATAGTGTTCAAAAGGGGACGAGTTGCTTCTCTGCTCCTACCTCCCTATGAATGATAGACATGCTTAAAAATCAGCCTTAAAAATAATGTACTCATCTCTTAATGCTTAGCTTTGTAATCTGACATCAAGACAGTGATATTACAGCTTTTAGGACTAAGACAGTAACTAATATTCTTGTATCCCTGATCTTAGCAGTAGAGCAATTCATTGAAAGTACTTTTCCATGTTTCCTGTTAAGACTCTAATATTTTTTCTGTTCTTATTACCAATAAATTCTGATTATATAGGAATATGGTGGTTTATGCTGATGTAGAAGAACAACCTAAGCTTGGCAGAAGCAGAGAGGATATGACAGAGGTGAGAATTCCATTTTCACTATGTGCAAACACTGGCCTGGCTTCTTTCAAATGAATCTTTGTTAATTGCACATTAATAATGGGTACTCAGTAAATACATGTGTTCAGATTATTTACGTTGAAACTCCTAAGTCTTCGTAGATTGCCCTTCTTCACTTTGGTGTGAAGGGCCTGTAAATCCATGAGTTCCTCAGTGGCAGTATAGCCTTTATTTTCTGCTCTGAACTTTGCCTTTTAATTTTCAGTGTCTTGTAAACATGAATATGATTTCTTGGCATTCATTGTACAGTTTGGAAGATTTTCCTAAGTCACATTCATAGGGTAACATGATAGCATTAATTAATTTCCCCAGGCAGAACAATATCAGCTTTAATTCACAAAATATGCAAGATAAGACCCAAACCTGACAGTCAGAAGGGAAACTTTTAGCTATTCTTAATTATTTAAAATTTAGTTGTCTTTTTACATTTTACTTTGTCTTATTTTGTATTAACAAATTTACACTTCCACATTAAAAAAAAACATTGACTGTATTCAAACAATGCTTTATAAAATATTCAATATAGAAATTTAAACTCCTTTTAAAATGAGCAAGAACTCAGGGGTGAAGGGAAACTGAGGTGGGGGTTAGTTGAACATTCTAAATGCATGCTATGAAATTTCAAACACACAATGTGAGTCCAAGTGAACCCCACATGGGCCCCATTCCCCGTGTGCTGTATTAGTTCCAGGTAGCCTCTCAGGGATTGGCTTGAACTTTCTGGGGTTTTTTGTTGTTTTTTTTTTTTGGTCTGCTTTTCCTGCATAGGTAAATGTGCAGAGACAATGGCAGGGTAAGTAATCACCTAGTGGCATGGCAGCGGAGGATGCAGTGGGGAGCTAGCCACAGAGAGTTTGAGAAGAAAAGGTTCTGGGATTGATTGTGGTGGTGATTGCACAGCTCTACTTAATATGATTGAATGATAACTTGAATTTTTAGTTCTTTTAATGGGTATTTGATTCTACAATGCAGACTCTATAGGAACTAAAAATTCATTAAAACAGCAATACACCCAGAATTGAATTTTAATTATTTCAGAATATTGGCTTGAAGTAGATCTTAAACCCTGAATGCTTTTTTTCTTCTTTTTTAACTTCACAGGCAGAAAAGATTATTTTTGATCATTTTTCTGATCCTAAATTTATTGAGCAGTTAATTAGTTTTCTATCTTTAGAAGACCGAAAAGGGAAAGATAAATTTAATCCCCGACGTTTTTGCCTCTTTAAGGTAACTGTATTATTGATCATTTCTCTGCATATAATTGGTTTTCTTTGTTGAGAATTATGTATCTTCATGAAGTGGAGGGACTGTAGTGTGGGTTCCAAAGTTCCACAAGTTTGTTAACATTTGAGTTGAGCCATGTTTCATTTTGCTGTGGTGCCTCTGTAATTAATGTCATTTGTTTTAATCTTGGCTTTAGCAAAGCAAAAAAAATAAGCTGGTTCATGTTTATCTGAATGCCTGTATTTAGCACCCGAGGGAGAAAATGACAGGACTGTGCAGCTGGACTTTTCAAACCTCAGTATTTCAAAAGCCATAAAAAGTGGCATTTACTTTATTGGTTACATTTTACAGTGAGTGTAGATTGATAGCATTTTTCATCATTTTAATTTAGAAGGTTAGAGCAATTAAGTTCTAAAGAGAAGGTTTCAGTTGTTAAGCAGAGAATGACAAGTGTATTAGGAATGTAGTTGGGCTGATGGTCCCTTGGGTGCTGAACGACTCCCTCTCGTGTGTGTAGGGCGTGTTCAGGAATTTTGATGATGCTTTCCTGCCAGTTCTGAAGCCCCATTTGGAACGTCTGGTTGCAGATTCACACGAGAGCACGCAGCGATGTGTTGCAGAAATTATTGCTGGTTTAATCAGAGGTTCCAAGCATTGGACATTTGAAAAGGTGAAGTGTTTCTGCAGCACTTTTCTTGACAAAACAGTGTAATCCGTTTGTGAATCATTTCCTAGCCCATTAGGTTTTCATACCTAAAGTAGGGAATGTCCATTTCATAAAATTTGACAAATGTTCATATACTGCTTTGAGTAGAGGTCACAAACTTTCCCGAAAGTTTTTCACTATCCCAAATAGGACACAATAGGAGGTATCCCAAATACCTCCTGAGCAATAAATAACTACCCACATTTCCCCTCCCGCCCCTAGTAGCCACCAATAAAGTTGGACTCAGCATTTGCATGTTTTAAGCATTTCATGTAAGTGGCACAAACAGATTTTAACTTCTCGTGTCAAGTATTTTCAATTTTTAAAACATTCATTCTGTTGGGGCTTCTTACAGCTTTTCTAACAAATCTATGCATCCATTGTGTCAGGCACATTTGTGCGTATGTTGCCATCATCTTTTTCAAAACATTTTCTTTCTACTTAAGCCCTTGGTATCAGCTCCTCATTTTCCCCCCTCCCTCCCCACCCTTCCACCCTCATGAAATCTTGATAAAGTATAAATTATTATTTTCATATTTTACACCATCCGCTGTCTCCATTCATTTTTCTGTTGCCCTTCACCCTGGGTGGATGGGGTTTATACATCGATCACTGCAATCGGTTCCCCCTCTGTCCCTGCACTTTTTCCGTTTATCTTCTCAGGAAAGCCGTCCTCCAAATTCATTGCCCACTGTTTGTATTGTTGGCCTTTTTGTTCTAAAGCTGTAGGGTTCCTCGTCTGCATTTTAAGTTCCAGGTGGTCTCTCCTGTTCCCTTTCTGAAGGCATGTTTTTACTTGCTTGGGAAGGTCCTTTGTAAGAAGTCAGCACTGAAAACAAGATCTCACACAGAGTCTTATGGTTTTAGTTTTGTAGTTTGCGTCCTTTGTATTTGGGTTCCAGTAACAGAGTATTTTTTGCTTTCAAACTTTTTTGTGTGAATTAGGTGGTGGTTACATGTTTTTATAAGATCATCATTTTTGCATTCATGAACATAAAACAATACTTCCCAATGGCTTGCTCTGTTCTGCACCCCTCCCCTCCTTTTCCCTCCATCCCCACTTTGGATATTGTCTTCCCCACCACCCAGGCTGATACCTATTCTGGTGTAGGTGGTTTTCCTGCAGTGTCTTTAAATGGGGAAGCGTGACTCTTCCAACTGCATTATTTGTTTGCATTGCCCCTTTTGATTATTTAGACCTCTTGCAATTCCATGTGAATATGAGGATTGGTGTTAGCATTTCTGCCCCCAAAGCGGGCTATTAGCATGTTGATGGGAATTGCATTGAACCTATAAATCGTTCCATGTCGTCTTATCACTTAGCAATATGTCTTCTGAGCCATGGACATGGAATGCCTTTCTGTTTATCAAAATCTTTACCCAAAAAATGTTAGTATTGTTTTCTAGTTTTCAGTGTACACGAATTTCATCTCCCTGGTTACATTGATTCCTACTTATTTTATTTTTTGCAATGTAATTGTAAAGAGTCTTGATTTCTTAGCTTTATTTTCAGATGGTTTATTATTGGTGCTCAGAAGTAATGGGTTTGGGGATTTTACTCTGTACCTTGGCTGTTATTGGCTCTTGTAGCTGTCTTGTGTCCGCTGCAGGAGTCACCTGCGCATGGAGATGGCTTTACCTTTTCCTTTTTCATTTTAATGCCTTTTATTTTTCTTACCCAATTTTCTGGTAAAACTTCTAGTACAATGTAGAATAGTAGTCTTGTCTTGTTTCTAATTTTAGTGATAAAGCTTTCAGACTTTCACCATTGATTGCAGTGTTAACGAGTTTTTCACCAGTATGTTTATCTTGCTGAGCGAGTTCTCCTCGAGCCCTTGTTTTCATCATGAAAGGTGACATTTTTGTAGAATGCATTCTGCGTATCATTTTAGGTATGCAGTTCTTGTCTTTGCTAATGTGCTTTACTTTTTTTTAATCATTTTATTGGGAGCTCATACAACTCTTATCACAATCCATCAATTGTGTAAAGCACATTCGTACATTTGTTACCCTCATCATTCTGAAGCCCCTGGCATCAGTTCCTCATTTTTTACCCTCCCTCCCCGCTCCCTCCTCCCGAATGTGCTTTATTTTATTGAGGATCTTGTGCGCTTGTTATAGCTGTTCTGGTATTTTCTATTTCTTCTTGAGTTAATTTTTTTTCTTCTTTTTTCTTCTCTTGAGTTAATTTAGGTAGGAATTGTTCATCATGTTGCCTTAGAATTCTGCTTATTTCATAGGGCCAGTCATATTGTCTCCATTTCCATTTCTCATTTTAATTATTTTCATCTTTTCTTTTTACCTTGTCAATCTAGCTAAACATTTTCTATTATGTTGTGTGGCAGAAGTTCCATTCCTTTGATTATGGATGTTTCCAGTTTCATTCACTCTCCTCTAATTTTGGTCATTTCCTTCCTTCTGGTACCTTTGGACATTGCCCTTCACGACATAAAGAGAAGCTCTTGATTGAGGATCTTTTTAAATATAGATACTATAACTTTGCATTGCCTTTGCCGCCTCTTATTCTGGTATGATGATCTTTCTTTTTCATCTTCCTCTAAGTCTTTTCTCTTTTCCTCCTCATCATCTTTGACATGTTTGTGTTGTACTAACGTGTTACTAACTTTTCATACACTTGTGAAAATTCCTGTTTTCTTTTGTTATTTCTAGGTTCATCTATTTGGAAAAGATTTTCTGTATAATATCAGTCTTTCAATGTTTAGTAAGATTGTTTTGTAAAATAGCATAGGCTCTGACCTGGGGAATGATTGAATCCCACTAGAGGAAATTGTGTAATTCTGTTACTGTACAGATAGAATGGTCTATATATGCCTGTTAACTTCGGTTGGTTTATAGTTTATAGATTCTCTGCTTCTGGTGGCATAGTGGGCTGTGCACTGAACTGCTAACTGCAAGGTATGCGGTTCTAACCCACCCACTGCTCAGCAGGAGGAAAATGAGGCTGTCTGCTCCTACAAAGTTGTAAAGTCTTGGGAAACTCAAGGGGACAGTTCAGTCCTGTTGTGTAAGTGTGCTGTGAGTCAGGACTGACTTTGACAGCAGGGACTTGGGCTGGTTTCCCGGTGTGCCTGCTAGGTGATGCCCTAGTGCCTCGTCGATACTGACAGCGAGGTCTTGAGTGCCCCGACCAGTACTCTCTGGTTTCTCTACTTTAATTGTAGGATGATGTCAATGGCCTCATCAGCCTTCATAATGCAGGCATGTTTGTTGAACAAGGTTAGCGTGTTAGCAAAATGAATAAAACCTGATAATGTGTTGGGAATGCTTCAATCTAAGGGCATTCACTAGAAGACAAGGAAATATTCTGCCAGACTAACTTCATTATACTTTAAGAAGGGCTTCATACATTTTTAAATACACTGATTTAGTTTTACATATTTAAGTCATTTACTAAATTACATTATTGCCTTTTTCCTGCTCATTTTATGAAACCATTTTAATTAAACTACTCTTTTTTAATAGCATATATTCTTTTTTCTTTCTTTCTGTGATTGCTGATCTCTTTTTTTCTTTTTGTAAATTGGGTGAGGGTTTATACTTCAGGTCATCAGCTTTGTATTCGACAGTTTAAACCACTCATCATGACAGTATCCCAGACATTTTGTCACTGTCATGACTAGAGCCACATTTGTGTTGCTTGTTGTCCAGAAGACTCTCTATTCCTAGATAAGCTATTGGAGAAGACAGCTCCCTGCCATGCCCACCCCCAAACCCATGTCAGGTGCTTCCATGGCAAGTTTATCCCCAAACCTACCCCGTCTGTCCTGTAGAAACCCTTTAACTAGTATGTCGTCCCAAGAGGAGCAGCAAATGGGTAGCTTTTGGAAACTGACTAAAGGTAGGCTCTCAGGTGCCAGCCAGGCCTCATGAGTCAAAATTTGTGTTTTCTCCCGACCCCAAGCTGACTTGTGTTCCCATTTCTTTCGAGAAGTATCTGTTGACGTATCGTCACAGTCCCCTATGATACAGTTTGGGCCGCAGCTTAAACCCACCAGCCTCTCCACCGCAGCACATGGAGTGGCCCTTTGCCTGCATGACTGCATCATGGCTGACCCCTGGGCCAGGTCTTTGTCCTAGCAGTGCATGAGTCAGAAGTGACCATCCCCTTTGGGCTTTGAAAGAGATGGAGAAATAACTATGAGGCATTATACCTCAGACTCAGTGAAATAATAAGCACAGAAAACGTAAAGGTGACCAAGGTTTTCTTTCTGCTCAAAGTGTAACGTGACGGAAACGTTTAAAGAGAACGTCTCCATAGTATGAGACTCTGAAGAGCAGGAGCCTTATTCTTTGTTTTTTCAAATGTGGAGGGTGGAGGGCAGTGTGCCATGCCTCTGGGTGTGGTGCTATAAGAACCGATTACAAGGAACTATATGTGACCTCCTCCCAGGGGGACGGGCAACCGAAAAGTAGGTGAAGGGAGACATCGGACAGGGCAAGATATGACAGAATAACAATTTATAAACTATCAAGGGCTCATGAGGGAGGGGGGAGTGGGGAAGGAGGGGAAAAATGAGGACCTAATGCCGGGGGTTTAAGTGGAGAGAAAATGTTTTGAGAATGATGAGGGCAATGAATGTGCAAATGCGCTTTACACAATTGATGTGTGTATGGATTGTGATAAGAGTTGTATGAGCCCCTAATAAAATGATAAAAAAAAAGAAGCACGTGGTTTATCAGAGTGCCCTAAAAAGTCATTTTGACAAAATATGAAGAAAGGTGCTCTGAATGTTACTAACTTTAGCCCGTGTGTTTTGTTTTGAGTAGGTGGAGAAACTTTGGGAGCTTCTGTGCCCTCTGCTTAGAATCGCGTTGTCCAACATTACAGTAGAAACTTACAACGACTGGGGAACTTGCATAGCAACGTCCTGCGTGAGTTCTCCTGTGTAATTCTGTGTCTAACTCATCTGTTGAAACTGTACCATCATCTCTCAACATCTGAAGTCTCAGATTTCTTGAATCTTGACATTAGTTCCTGGTTTTGACGCCTTAAATAATGGGAGACGGTTCCGTGCAGACTTTCAGATGCCCGTGAGTGAGAGTTGAGCATCACTATTTGTATCCTTTCTGGTGTAACGATGCATTCGTTACTTAAATACAAGGCAATTTATGTATCTGGAAATATCATTAAAGATCCTAAAAGCCAGATGGTGCAGTTTTAGGGGTCACTTCTACACCTTATCCACCGATAGCTAAGAAAAGTTTAGTGGCACTCCTCCTACAGCGCACTGTGGTATTACATTTTTATCTGACTTGCCTATCAGTTTTACTTTTATTTTCACCCCTCTGTATTTAAATATGTGATTTTAATGTTTATAAAGTAACTAGGTGTGGATTCTTTGCCTAATTAAGTACATCAATGTAGGTCTGCTCCTATCTAATTGTTATTCCTTGTCTCCAACACAGGAAAGCAGAGATCCTCGAAAACTCCACTGGCTTTTTGAACTCCTGTTGGAGTCCCCATTGAGTGGTGAAGGAGGGTCCTTCGTAGACGCATGGTAACTCAGTCATAGAAAACCAATAAACGGAAGTGTATTTCTCTTGCACTCCTAAGGCTCAATGAAGTAAACACTTTTTCTGACGGCACCGTGAGCCTGTCCAATACCATGTATTTTCTCACTCGGGAATAAGGATAAGTGGATGGAACCACAGCAGTTCATGCATAAGTTAGATTTAGTCTTCTCTGGGTGCTAGTAATGATTTTATTAAATGCTATCACTGACTTCTCAAATAAAAGTGTGATCCTTTTAAGGAGAAATGCACTTGGTGTGGCATAAGAAGCTGAGGAAGATTAATGAGCAATAGAAAAATCTAGATAGGCCTTTTAAGGAGAACACATGCTACATTGATTAGGGAGAAATCTGATGCTTACAGACTAGCTCTAGCCTAGTGCGTGCTCTTTAGCTAGTATTACTTCACTGATTGCACCTCAATGGGGTAAAATGGAAATGCAGAGGAAAATGATGTGAAAACGGAAAGCTTCGCGGAGATATTTTTGGATTATGGTTACTTTGCTTATTGAGTGAAAAATTTTAAAAATTGAGTGAAATTCCAATGTCAGTAATCTCCACTTTTCGTAATTAAATATACCAACACCTGTGTACTTTCGTTTTAGCCGCCTTTACGTTCTCCAAGGTGGCCTCGCCCAGCAGGAATGGAGGGTGCCCGAGCTGTTGCACAGACTACTGAAATACTTGGAACCCAAGCTCACCCAAGTTTACAAAAATGTCAGGGAACGGATAGGGAGGTGAGTGTTGTCTCCTGTGCTGGTTGGGTATCCTCTTTTTCTGGTTCATTTGTTTTGGTTTATTTATTTATCTTAATCACATCTTTGGGGCTCATACAGCTCTTATCACAGTTCATACGGGGTATGCTTTTTTAATGAGACGTATCTAGCATGGACTTTCTGCCATCAAGTCAATTCCAACCCACAGCAACTCTATAGACACGGGTTTCAGATTCCGTAACTCTATAGGCATAGAAGTTCTCACCTTTCTCCTGAGCTCCTAGTGGTTTCGAACTGCTGAGCGTGTGGTTAGCAGCCCAGCATATAACCCGCTATGCCACCATGGCTCCTGACACCTAGCATAGTGCTCATTCATTATGTTGCCATTGAGTTTTTTTGTTATTCCCTTTTCATAAAGTTATTTTTTTTTTTTTTTGAAATCAGAAAAGAAACAGTAAGTGTAGACTTAGGGCATCATTGTGCTTCACCAGCCAGTTCTTAATACTTTAAAATAGGCATAATCAAAGCCCCCTTCCCCTAGGAATTATCTCAGGGAAATTTGTTTTAGTTGAGGCATAACTCTTCCCCCCCCCCCCTTCTTGGGGAGCCGTAATAATACTTCTAATATAGGGGAGAAAAATTATTTCTAGTGTAGGATCTATTCTTACTATTATGTGCTATTTTATTTATAGTGTGTTGACCTACATATTCATGATAGATGTTTCTTTGCCAAACACTGCACCAACGACATCCCCTCGTGTCCCAGAGTTTACTGCTCGGATCCTAGAGAAGCTGAAACCGCTCATGGATGTGGACGAAGAAATTCAAAACCACGTGATGGAAGAGAATGGCGCTGGGGAAGAAGATGAACGGACTCAAGGCATCAAACTCTTAAAGACTAGTGAGTGATTAAAGTTTGCACTCACTTGCTCACTTGAAAACGGACCTTTTTATTGTCCTATTGTATTTTTGGTAAAAAAAATTTTGAGACTTTCTAAAGCAGTGGTTCTCAACCTTCCTAATGCCAGGACCCTTTCATACAGTTCCTCATGTTGTGGTAACCTCCCCCGCAACCACAAAATTATTTTCGTTGCTACTTCGTAACTGTAATTTTGCTACTGTTGTGAATCGGGCAACCCCTGTGAAAGGGCCGTTTGACACACACACACACACACACACACACACACACACACACACACACACACACACACACACACACACACCACCCCACCCCCCGGTTGAGAACCACTGCTCTAAAGACTAAGCTGGTGGGTCATTTGTTGTGTTTACTAGTGAAGAGTGCGTAGTGTGATTTGTGCTCTCTGTGCTTGTTTCCAAATAGTCTTGAAATGGCTGATGGCAAGTGCAGGAAGAGCCTTCTCGACAGCAGTCGCAGAACAGCTCCAACTTTTACCCTTGTTTTTTAAGGTATGACTAGGAGGGAATGAAAATGCTTCTGCTCCTCATAAAGAATGTCTCTCTCCTTGTGGCTAGTACATTTAAAGACACTGAATTTCGATGGTACTATAAGTAGTCACAGAAGAATCAGTGATTTAATACACGAAAATCTTGCAGAATATTGATTCACTGATAGATATTTTTGTGAGTAGAGAAAAGATTGATAAGTCACAATGAGTTTTTAAAATATAGGGCCATTTCTGACATTTTTCCTCAATGTATAATCATCAGATTAAGTAGCTCTATGTAATTGGTCCTAACAAACACCTGCAGGAATCAGCTTGTCTGTGTTAATCATTTAGTAGCATTAGAATGTTACTGAATGAAAGGCGTGACCTGGGGTCCTTCAACCATTCATTAGTCAGAACATGGAGATTGTACTCACCGAGGAGCCCGGGCTGTAGTGGTTGTACTGGACTTCTATGAACTACAAGGTCAGCTGCTCCTCAGGAGAAAGGTGAAGCTTTCTACGCCCATAAAAAGTTTACCGCCTCAGAAACCAGTTGGTGGGTCCATGTTCTGTCCCGCAGGGTCGCTGTGAGTCCCCGTGACAGCAGTAAGTAAAACTGAAGTTACAGACTGACTCAGCCAACCTCATAGTTTCCAATCATGATATCATTGACTTGACTTGGAATTACTATCATTTACGGAATGAAGGCCATTATTATTGTCATACATGGTACACTGAAATTTGTATTGGTTTTGAGGGATGTTTTAAAATGGTGCACAAGTATAACAATATGGCTAAATTAAAATCTCCCTTGAATCTTAAATGGATTAAATACCCCAGCCAGGAGACAGAGTGGGAGGTTGGGGTGAGGACCTTAGATACATAAATATATACAGGTTAGAGATAAATCAATGGAAGGAAAAAACCCTACCCAGCAAACTATTACTAAAAGAGAGCAGGAGAGACCATTTTAATGTCTAAGCCAAAAGCTGCTAGAGGAGCTGGGAGATAGCAAAAAATGATGCGATAAAGTAGACTTATAATAATTATAAATAATAGAAAACAGTAACAGGAAGATTAAGGAACAAAAATAAATACATCGAAACCAACATAAAATAATAATGAAATTGGGGGAAATGCATAGAATTAAACAAAAATTAACAATGTGCCAAAATACATGGGCCACAGCAAATATGGTGATCTGAGGGGCACCCTTAATAGCAAATACCTAGAAGCCAGGCACAAAGTCAAAAACTTGTTAGAATAGAAAAGCAAAACTCTTAGAAGAAAGGAAACCATAAAGGCCAGTCGGGAAGACCAGAACCCATGTTGTTAAAAGTTTGATAAGGTAGACTTGAATTGTCAAGACTGTTAGAGGAAAATGAGAAGATGCAAACAGTTGGCTATATCAGACAGTTGGTTATATAAATGCAGTTTTAAACATTATAACATTCAAGTGAGATAAGAGCTAAACAATACTGTAGCAACTTTGAAAACCTTGAAGAAACGGGCAAATTCCAAGAAACACACAATCTACCTAAAATGAGTACAAAGAAAAACAAAGCCCAGAACAGAAGTGATGGAAGGCAGACCTATAGAGATAGCAAGTAGAATAAGGGTTTGGGGTTTTTTTTGGTGGGGTGGGGGTGGGGGTGGTAAGAGGTGGAGGGGAGAAGATATCAAGGGGTCCATGTAGAAAAAGAATGTTTGGAAACTGATTGTGATAGCATTTGTACAATTCTCCTTGATGTGATTGAACTATAAACTAAAAAATAAAATAACCTTCGGAGAATTTTACCTGACTTGAGAAAAGAGTTGACGGACAGCGCTTCTCCTCAAAGTCTTCCAAACCAAAGAGGAAGAGGTTCCTCTAGGTCATTGCATTCAGCCAGCAGCGTGTGAGGGTGCTAAAGCTAGGTACAAACACTCCTGGGTGAAAAATTCCCTCATAAGTATGGATGGCAGTGCTCAGCACAATTAAGATAAGGAGTAGGTCTGTGGAGTTCACCAGTTTGGCGCAATGTAAACTTGGATCATGGAGCTTATCAACAAACATACATTTAAAATCATAAGCCTGAATTTGATCACAAATGAGACACATGCAAAGTTTTTACAGCCGTGTCAGGCACATCAAACCAGTTGGTCTCAAGTCAAATTTTTTGTTTCATTTTAAGAATCAAAGAGCTAAAATAGAAGCTATGTAAATTTCCAACTAAAATCCAAAAATGTCCTGTGTATTTTTTATTCATTAGCTAAAAGCCCAAGTAAGACGAGACACCTTATATAATAAAGTACTGAAAACTAATGGTCAGTTTTAAGTTATCAAATCAAGAAAAAAATTTTTTTAATGTTTCCTACACACACAAAACAAGATAGAAAATGCATTGTAAACTTGTAACAATGGCTTATCTTACATGTTTTTCAGGCAATAGGTTGATTTTGGTACATACATACATAGCTTGAAACCACTACCACACCACACAGTGTGCATAAATACCTCTTGCCTGTTTCTTTCTGTTGCCATTTAATTTGATTTAAAAAAAAACACTAACATCAACTTGCATATAAAGGATAAACTACGTTTCACTTGAAGCTTCCATTTTTCTCATGTGGTTGAAAAAAATTGATACTGAAGTTGAAGCAGTGTATTGTGCACAATGCCTACCTGTAGCTAAAACACAAATAGTGAATGGGGGAAAAAATACTTTAAAAAATCACTTAAAGGCAGCATCATGTTTTTTTCCATCTCGGACAGAGTGGAACTGTCCCCATGGGTTTTCAAGGTTGTAAAATCTTCATAGAATGAAAAGCCTCCTCTCTCTCACACTGAATAGCCAGTGGTTCCAGACGGCTGGCCACGCAGTTCGCAGCCTAGTGTGTACCCAACCCAGCTGCTTTACCCTTGTTCCATTCCTTTGCTTTGCAGACTCAGTTAACGGGATCGATCTGCCATAGAGAGGGGTGGCGGCATCATTTTCAGACATTCTCCTTGTCCACGCGTCTCCTTGTCAAATATGAAAGCAAAATTTCCATTGCTGTTTTTCATTGGAATGGAGTTTAATTTATGAGTTTTCAATAGCATGGTAGAGGCAACAATTTATTCAGGTATAGAGAATAGTAAATATGAAGAAATCTGGTGTGTTGGGTGATTACCATACTTTGTATAAGAATGTGTATTACTTAATAACTTGTCCTTAAGTTTATTAAAAATGGCCTTGTACTTTTGCTTGGTTGTAATCAATTGAGGGAAAGCCTCATTTTAGTAAATGTTGATTAGTTAAATTACTACCATCAAAGCTATTTATCCAGCAGAATTACCATGGCATATATATGACTGTTCACTAAGCTATTATTTGTAGCACTGTTGCAAAAGCAAAAAAGTAGGAACAAAGTATTGTGTCAGGAAGGACTTTGGATAAATTATGCAGCATCCTGTAAGTACTGATATGGCATGTTCTTCAAGATACACTGTTACTTGACAAAAGCAATTAGAAGTGTATTCCATTTGCTCCCATTTAATAAATAAAATGGAAGGTGTAAAATGGGAGTCGTGGAAGGTATAGATTACCTGATAACATCTTGTCTGTGGGCTTGTTTGGGGAACCATATAAATAGTTTTAAGTATTTTACATAACCATCAAACAAAGTTAAGTTAAATGACAAATTTCTTTAACAGAAAGAAGCTACAAACATAAAAAAAAAAAAAAAAGCTACAAAATGAAATACACGAACCTCACTATGTATCTTGTTTTGGGGACAACTACCAGAACAGTGACTTATAATACAAATTTATACCTGCCATGTGTGTTACGCTGTTGATAGTAATATATTGATATGGTGGTGTTTTGTGTGTTATATAGTGAAATGACAGATAATAACTTAATAGTAATGTAAAGTTTTTCATGAGTTACTAGAAATACAATAAGTACTTCAAACGTTCATGGAAATTTTTCATTACCTCCATGTTTTAGCTTTTTAAAATTCTGAAACCCTTGGTAAAACCTTAGAAATACAAGTTGGGATAACAACTGTGAATCAGAGCTTGTGCCTCTTTAGAAAACTATGCTATTCCCTAGCTTTCTCCACCATGAAAAGCCGTAGCTGTTCGCAGTCTTCCTGGGGAAGGAGGGTTTGCTGTAGAAACGGTCCCAAGTGGGAGCAAGGTGGGTTCAGGGTGAAGTGGACCAGCCAGCCCGAGCGATCATCGCTCTGGTCTGTGAGAGGTTCCTACTCGGCAAAGAAGAAATTTGAAGCGCTGTGGAAGAGTACTTTCAGTGAATTTAAACCACCACATGTTAGGAAGTTCCATGATTTCATAAATTGTATTAAAGCCAACGGTGAGCCAAAAATTAAGATTATCCAGATGATTTTCCTTAAAAAAGAGGTGTCTGACTCAGTTTATTGTGTTATTATCAGTTATTCCATATACTAATATTTTTAAACTACTTGTATAGAATTTTTCATAGAAGTTGTTAAAAGAAAATGATTTCCACCTACATCTTTGGTCTGATTGTTTTCTAGATTGCCCCGGTGGAAAATGACAACAGCTACGATGAGCTGAAAAGAGATGCCAAGTTATGTTTGTCACTGATGTCTCAGGGGCTGCTTTACCCACATCAAGTGCCTTTGGTACTTCAGGTGCTAAAACAAGTAAGAATGGCCAACTGTTAAATACAGAAGTTTTTTCAGTTGGGATTTTGGGTTACCAGTCTAAGAATGCCACAAAGCCCACTGCGGTGCGCAGCACATCATCTGGGTGTTTGTTTGTTTGTTTCAGTTCTATTTAGTGTGAGAAGGAAGATCAAAGAAACAGACCTAGATTGTGTGGCTCTGCCACTGACTTCTGTGACCATGGACACTCAAGCCAAAAATGCGCTCTGAATGTGCCAAGAGCTAATTATTTAAGCTCTTTGAGTATAAGTGCTTATAAGGAAGGATGGTGGTGATTTCCTTTTACCATCTCTTTTTTTCCTGCTCACCTCAGCCTGCTAGAAAGACCTACAACAACCAAAAAAACCCCTAAAAGCACCAAACCAACCCAGCACCCTTGAATCAGTTCCCACTCATAGTGATAGAATGCCTCCTGGGTTCCCAAGACTGTAAATCTGCTGGAGATCAGACAGGCTGGTGGTGTTGAACTGCTGACCATGCTTTTAGTAGCCCAGCACCTAATCTACATCACCAGAGCTCCTAGGGAGATCTGCAGGAGTTGTATGTTTTCTGGCTGCATGATTATTATAAACATGGCTTACATGAGTTATATGATACTGAAATGACCATGAGTTATGGCTATTGGTGATAATCATTAATTTTGGTCACCACTGAAAAAAAATGGTGGTTTTTCATAGTAAAGGGTAGTAGCTCTCAATCTTGTTTGCCTTCAGAACCCTACCTGTTGCTGTAAGCAATTAAATACAATGTGTGCAGTCCTTGGGACCACTGAAATGCTCACTTTGATGCAATGTTAGTGAAGACCATGTAGTCATTCATGATGAGTCATTCTTACCTTCACCCATTTAAACGTTCTGAAGGGCTCACGTCACCGAACACAGCTCATACAGCATTTTATGTAGGCAGGAATAGAAGGTGAGCCTGCTAGAACTGCACCTGTGACAGCAGATTAAATCAGAACATTACAATATCGGTGTGCCATTGTCCTTGTCCATCATCTTGTGTGCTTTTCGACATGTCTCACCTTACCATCTTATTTCTAATTCACAGACAGCAAGAAGCAGTTCTTGGCACGCTAGATATACAGTCCTGACCTACCTCCAGACCATGGTATTTTATAACCTCTTTATTTTCCTAAATAATGAAGATGCAGTTAAAGATATCAGGTGGCTGGTTATAAGTCTTTTGGAGGATGAACAACTAGAGGTAACATTTAATGTTTTAACAAATAGAAATTAAATTTTAAAACAGCAGCATGGTGGTACCCATTTGAAAAGTATTTGCACACTGATAAGCGATGTATTCTATTGAAGTCGAAATCACTAAAAAATCGCTGTAATTTGAACAGAGCCCGAGGAGAGGAGAGTTGATATGCCCATCATGATTACCTATAGTGTGACTAGGGAAAAACATTTGGCACATGCTTGTTCCGACTTAATGTTTACAGTTGGACAAGTAATTTTAGTGAACCCAAATTTTTTATCCATGAATCGGTATGCTGCCTGCCTTTGTGACTCCTGAGAATATACACAAAGACACTTTGAATAGAATGAAATTCTACATATAAATGCTAGCTACTCTTATCCAGGGAAAACGTAAAGGTAGGGTATTGTCCTCGTCGGGTTTTGGAGGGTAGACAAAGGCAATCTGATGCTTCAGATGACGCTAAGATTTTGTACAAAAGGTCCTTTCTTAGTTCAAACGACCTAATTAAGGAAATAGCATGTTGCACAGAATAAGATGCAGTTAAATTAGTCTTAGTGAAGAAAACACTCTATTTGTGAAATTTTTACTTTTAAAGGCGCAGAAAATAGATTGCACCCAAAGGAAAAAGGAATAATGCGAATTTCTCCATAAGTTCAGTAGTATGTTTGTGAATGCTTTAATAATAAATTCAGTTTCTAAAAGTGCCATTGTATGTTTAAAGGACATGTGATATTCGGTAATCCCCAAACCAAACCCATTGTTGGAGGCATTCCAGTTCTTAGCAGATCTATCGTACTGCTCCGCAGGGCTTCTGAGGCCACACGGCACTAAGTTGACAGTAACATGGTGCTCAGCTAGCAGGTAGCAGCTAGGTGCATTCAGCAGTCCACCAGCAGGGTTCATTGTGATAGAAGGTAACAGTAGTCATGAACTGAGCCCATTTCTGATAGCATTTTTTAAAACCAGGTAACAGTGTACATTGTAAGCATTTATAGAAAGTTTTATTGAATTTAAGTGAAAATGTAGAAGTGGATAGATAGAAAGAATTGGCTAGAAGTAGCTAAGCTGTCACCCATGCCCTGGATTACCCTTGTAAAATTAACTACAGGTGTGTGCAGGCCGACCCTACAACATGTCCCAGAAGTAAACTCTACTACGAAGACAATCATTCAGTTGGAGGTGTTGGAGCAGTTAATATCTGGAGAAAAAAAAAAAATCTCATTTTCAAACTCAAATGTATTTCAGATATACTTAGGAAATGCTTATAGCAGAAACATTAGGAGAAAGTAAATTTGAATATTTATGTAAGAACATGTTTTTTTAAAACCTTAAGTTCTTGTTCTGTTTTAGGAAATTTAATGTTACAACTCTTCATTTTGTACTTGTGTAAAACAGTATCTCTAGTCTGACCACTGGAGATGAATCTGTTCAATTAAAATTTCCACCGTAGGTAAAATTCACGTACTAGTTTACATGCTTTATCTTTCGATTCATGAATCGGGGACATATATTGTCTCGATGTCACAAGCCCGAGGTTGGGTCAGAGGAAAGGGGTTTGGCTGGTGGGCAGTTCTTTCCATGTTTGACATCAAGGGACATTTGAACAGGTGGAACTGAGCAGCCATTCATCAGGACATAGAAACAAGCTAGATTTCAGCGTGATAATGCAGCACTTGGTGTAAGTGATTCTCTACTCTGGGCCTTCAGAGAGTTGACTTCACAGATGCTTAGCTTGAAGTCATCAAGGTGTATCAGAGTAGAAACTGCTTTGTCCTCTGTACTTCACCTTGGTGTCCCAACAGCTCCAAGTTTGAACTGCCTACTGCTCACACGGCAAAGCGCAAAAAAAATCTCGGTGTGCATAACTTTGCTTACAGTCAAACCAACCATCTGACTTGAGCCTCGGACACAAAGGGATGCTTAGTGCATTAAAACATTCACCATTGAGCTTTTATTGCGTAAAATATTGCAACCATGCCTCCAAAGAAAGGTAGTGTAGTGACAGCAACAGTAAAGCCTAGGGGACAGCCGAGACCCATGACACAGTTAAGGAAAGAAGTCATTGCGAAATTTGAATCAGGTTGTCACTGCTTATCTGATTGGGCAGCTGAACACAACATGGTTAACTCGACATGATGAACATTTGGGGAGTGGGGGGAGAAGGGGTGCTTAAAGTGGTGAATGTAGCGAAAGGTGTGACATTGTTAACCATGAAACCAAGAACCCAGATCATCAAAGGGGTTGGAAGGTCACTGTGAATTTGGATGAATCAGAAACAAACCAGTGGCGTCACCGAATCCAAGACCGTGATGGTAGAAAGCCAGCTAAAAGCCGCCGTAGCGACTGAATGATCGATGTGGGAGCAAGCGCTGAACAGGCCCGAGTGTTCAAGGCTGGAAAATGCACACAGCGAGCGGCTGGGCACGCGGGGAGGGACACTGGAAATAAAGATGAGGTCGATAAGATTGTGGCAGGATTTGGTGTTGATAACATTTTGACACTTAATATACAGTATTGTGTGTTGGTATCTAATGTCCTGTAATTACTGTGTTTGGATGGTTTTGGGGGGGTATTTCCACAATTTGGGCCTGTTCGCTGTTCATTGAGTTTAAGTCCTAGAAAAATGAATTTGTAAGTGTAATTTTTAGGCCTTGGAACCAATTCTTGGTTTTCTATTATGTCTTATGGGGAAAATGTCTTCAGCTCTAGAGCATTGAGGTGTTCAAGCACACATTTGGAATGGACAGTGGTGGTGATTGACCAGCCGTGGTCAGAACTATTGGCTAGCAGTGTGGTTAACAGTACAATTTCACAGTTAAACAATGACTTTGTGCAGCCCCGAACCTCTGGCTTTCACCTCCTTTTGAGTCCAGAGTCCTTTTTGAAAACTTGTGCATCAGCACACCATAAAGTGTTAGCCACAAAACCTCAGGGGTATTCCGCCTCAGGCCCCCCACCACCCCTCATCCGCTGTGGTCCCCCACCAGGGTGAGGCTCTAACAAGCTGTTGTCTCTACAGGTTCGAGAAATGGCCGCTACCACCTTAAGCGGTCTCTTGCAGTGTAATTTCCTCACCATGGATGGTCCTATGCAGATCCATTTTGAGCAACTTTGCAAAACAAAACTACCCAAGAAACGAAAGCGAGACCCTGGCTCTGTAGGAGACACCATTCCTTCTGCAGGTAACGTTGTTGGTAGGAGACAGCCTCACCCTTTGGGGAAGTAGCCACACTTGCTTATTTATTTCTAGGGCACGGAGATGTGCTAGGGGCTGTGAAGACAAGCTCTGTAGAGCATCAAAGCTAAGAGTGAGATGGGTGTAAGGGAACTTGTACTGCTGCGAGAAGTTACTGTGTCCGATCAGTTGGTTTCCAGGACAATAGAACTGCTGCTCCCTGACGTTTCCTGAGCTGTGATCTTTGTCCTGAGGAACTAACTATTGGTCACACACTGCAGATCTTTTGTTTAGCCAAAATTACCACCATGGCTCATTTAAACTGCTGCATACAACTAACTAGTGTAATAAGTCCACGCACTCACATCAAGATAGCTTTACAAAGGGACCACACCAAACGCACTACCATTGAGTCAATGCTGACTCATAGCGACCCACTCACTGTCAGTTAACGAGGGAGTGCCTTGGTGCAGCAGGTTAAGTGGTTCAAACCCATCAGCCTTTCTGCTCCCAGAAAGATTTGTAGTCTTGACCACACTTCCGAGTAGTTCTGCTCTGCGTGCAGGCTTGCTGTAAGTCTAAATCAGTTTGGCAGGAGTGGGTTTGGTCAATTACATGGCATAATTAAGACTTCTCATGTAAGGCACTTCAGAGCTTGTTAAATGCACAACTCGGCAAAATCGAAAAAGCCTGCTGGTGCCAAACCTGAATCCACACCCAAGTGTTTGTAAAATAACAAAACAAGCAGGTTTTTAGGGTGCTCAAAGCCTGCCTGCTTTACCTAGTCCTTGAAACTGCACCCCATATCTGGTGTCCCAGGGAAGAAATCATGATGCAGGAGTGATAAGTACCCTGACCAGAGAGTGCCCACTCTGCTGCAGAGGACATCACATCTGGCCTACTGTAGCCGGACACTGACTTTGCTGCCTAGGCTTTGGGTGTGAGAATTGTATTTTTAAATAATTAACTGCTCAAGTATCTTGGTTCTGTGTAACCATGTGAAGTCGTTCACCATTGTGACCACTCCAAATTCCGTCTGGTTCTCGGTGTGTCTGTTGTACACATGATCACACCTTTATTAAGAAGCAGTGAGACTGCAAACCCCTGTCAGATAGTTGCAGTGCTGAAGAAGAAGAGTAGAGGACACACAGACAGGGAGTCCCGTGGCTTGAGAAATACAAACATGCCTCATGTGATCTGCTCGCCTTAGAAAGGACCCACTATGTGCATGAGGCCCTTCCAGAGAGGTGCTGTCAAGGATTGATGGGAGAAACGAAAGATTGCTTTTGTTTCTGAAGATGACAAGTGACAGGCGTTAGCCAGAGGAGCCATTGTTGCACTAGTCTTAGCACATCGAGAACCTCTCTCTGGCCTCCGTACAGCTGTGGTGGCCCTGACCGGCAGCTGTACATTGTCTTGACATACTCAGACGTTGGGTTATTTTGAATTCAGCCTCAAAATCCTGTGTGGGCATGTGGATTTGTTCACTTATTTTTGCAGATATTTTTAATTATTTTGTTCTAATGGCAGCAGAGCAGTTCAGCGGTCTCGACATGTACCTCTTGGTGACATTAATGACATCCTGTGGCTTGCGTGGCCATTTTCACCGTCCTTTTGAGTCATGTCTACCTCCCTGACCCAAATTCCCCCTCCCACGCAGACTTATTTTAAATGGAGAAATTCACACACGGGACACAGCTGGCGGCATAGTTGAAAATGAGCTTTGTGTTTCTGCTGTAGCACATACTAAAGAGCCTGGCATGCGTGTTGCTGTGTTCTATGCAGACTTGGTCAGGCGCCATGCTGGAGTGCTTGGACTTGGTGCCTGCGTTCTTTCTAGCCCTTACGACGTGCCCACCTGGATGCCCCAGCTCCTCATGAATCTCAGCGCACATCTCAATGACCCGCAGCCCATTGAGGTAAAACGGTGACTTGTTTGTTTATATGTATTGAATGTCAGTGCTTAAGAAATCATGCATATTCATTTTCTGTACATTCTAAACCGCCGATGAAGCTACTGCCTCTGACGGGGTGTAAAAGCTTCATCTTGTTCCCACGAAGTAACTCATGCGTTTGAACCGCTGACCTAGTGGTTAGTAGCCCAACACCTGGAGTCCACTATATCCCCACAGGGTAGTAAAATCCTGCAAAGACCTTGCTACGGTATGTATTTGAGGTCTTGTGGTAGAGGACAGTATTTTACCTTCCTTCTCACAGTCGAATGGAAGTAAAGTATCTTATCTGACGACACAGTGCTAAGTGCTTAAAGTGCTCGCCTGCCAACCAAATCAGTGTGAGCCCACCAGACGCTCTGTAGGAGAGACGTGGCCAGCAGCTTCTGTTGAGGTGCCAGCTCTGTCAACCCTCCAGGACGGTGGTGCTGTGTCGGTTGAAATGGATTTGATGGATGTAATTACTCACTAGAAGGGAATACGCAACAGGAAATTATGTTATTGTTTGCAATAATCTACATAGCACTAACTTTGTCCTTTTTTTTTTTTCCCAGTAAACTCAGTTTGTATTGAAACTGGTTTAATCGGCTGTACTTTGTTACAATGTAGCTAGTAATTCAGAAAAGTGAGCTTTGGGAAGTCAGGTTAGCTTTGTAACACTCAGGAATGGGTGAGATCTGCATCCAGAGGCATACCGTAAGTAAAATGTACATGGGTTGTCTGCTCCACAGATGACTGTAAAAAAGACCTTATCTAATTTCCGAAGGACGCACCATGACAACTGGCAAGAACACAAACAGCAATTCACGGACGACCAGCTGCTCGTTCTGACCGATCTCCTGGTGTCCCCGTGCTATTATGCTTAGAACAGGCAAGTCAGCAGAGTTCTGAGGCTAAGAAGTCTGACCGCCTCAGGCAAATGTTATAATTCAGAGATCCTCTCTCTCTCTCTCCCCCTCCCCCCTCTCGGGTCTGGTGTGCTGCAGTGCTCAAGGGCTTTATAAAGGTGGGGCGGGGAGGCTTAGCAGTCTGGGCATACTTGGGTAAAAGAAAACAAGAAAGCTTACTCTCATTTGCCTCATGGGTGACTTCTGGGCATTTTCGGTTGCCCTGAGGTGTCTGGATTGTACAAATGTGTGAGAACATTCCATCAGGAATAAGGAGGAAACCTTTTTACTGGGATAAAAGAATGATCATTTCCTGGCTATCGTGTTGCCTAACTGCAGTGTCTCTTTCCCTTTCGGGTGCAGACGAGTGGTGCACTCCATCAGCAATCCCGGATCCTCAGGTACCATCTGTGGCGGCGGCTCCCTGCCTGTCGAGCTCTTGTCGTTGTGGTTTTGGTGTCTGGTCTCGTTGCTCTGCGTTCCACAGATTCCCAGCTGCCGTTCGATTTCCTCACTTGTGTTTCCAGAAGATTGATGATTTTCTTTGAGCATCAGGCAAGTCACAAAGCCTTAGACTAGAATGATCACCCGCGATGACCGTGGCTGGCACATAAGCCCAGGCCAACTGTAAGAACTCAGTAAGAAGCCGCTGACTGGGAATGGAGAGCTACCCATCTGTGAAACAGGTCCTGTCATTTCACTCTGCTCAAACTTTTGATTTCTTTTTCTTCTTCAAATGGCTCTTGGGTTTAGATGGTGGTCAGGTTGTGGCCCATAAACTCGAAGCCTGAAGAGCCTTTGTTGTTGGAGAGCCATGAAGAGAGAAGAAGAGGGCACGTCTCCGAGCTCACCCAGGGCCTGATAGATTGCTAGACCAAGGCACAGACTTGAAGTCTGTGTCCACACGCTTCCCAAGACTGGAGTTTTTGGTGCTTAGAAGAGCTGGTTGCTGAAAGATCGGGGCATGGTGAATAATCTTTGATTGATGTGTGTGTAAACAGTGTCTGATTTTGAAAATAAACAGCAACGACATTAAAGGACTGACTGGTTGATTTTTACCTGTATTATTTACGAATATTATTTAACCCTCTTTGAAACCGTTCTACTTTACCTGAATGGAAGACTGCTGTGTTTGTGGAAATTCTGTAATTTTTCCTTTTTACCCTCTTGCCTGCAGAATCAATCATTAAGAGAGTGGGTTTTGCTATTTAATTGACGTGTGTAACATGCCGTATAGATGTACAGGACTGTATAAACTGTAGCAGCAGCACTGGCAAGCCTGTGTACAGATTTCAATCCTATACACACCCTCATGTCACTCATCGCTGAGATGCACCTGTAGCTCTTTATTAATAGTGGTTTGGGCTTTTGTACCAAATGGATGCCATTTGTGTATACGTGTGTGTTTTTGAATTATTTTCTTGATCTATCATGTTACAAAAGCTGAGGCGTGAGGTTTTTTTAGACTTTGTTTCATTTGTTGGAATGCGTGGGGTTTTTGTTGGTTCGTTTGCTACATGCATCTTAACTGGTAACACCACATGTTTGCCTATGACAGGTTTATGCAAGGTATCTGCTAGGTTGGAGTAAATCACAAGTTGATGAATATCATCCTGCTACACACCCTGTACTGTCTTCCTTAAAGGAATATGACAGTATTTTAGTATCTGCTGAATGACTCAAATAGAGACCTACGCACCGCAATGATCCTGAGAAGTATTTCGGTGTCAGTGTACGCAGGCATCTCCCTGTGTAGAGTAGTGCCAAAATTAATTGTGTACCTAGTTTAAAAACCAATAAAGATGGTTTCTAACACCTGGCTTTTGTCTTCATTAAGAGGAGAAGACAGAAGGCAGTAGTGCGTGGTATTTCCCCTGCAGGATACCTTTGCACATAGATCTGTATTGGTGATCTTGACCTTCCGACCATGGAGTGTAGATCTGCCCTGGTATGGTAGCTGCTGGACACGTGACTGTATAACTACAGTTAGGTAAAATTAAAAGGACAGTCCTTTACTGCTACCATATTTCAAGTGCTTACCTTCTGTGGGGCAGGGCTGATCTAGACGATTGATGTTCCTGAAAGGCTTCAGTGATAAAAACTGCTGAAGGCCTCCAGTCACAATTCCTCCATGAAGAATAAGCTCCATGAAGATTCCACTTTGTGTACTCCTCCCCTTGAATCCCCAGCTTTCCCTCCATGTGATTCTGATGCCGGGTTTGGAAACTCCTCGCCACCTTGATATTTTTTCTCAGTCTGGTTATACTGTAAGCCAGTAAGTGATGTCAACATCCTTCCAAGTAGCCTTGGTCTCAGATGAAGGGGGAGGAAAGAGACGGATAGCTACTAATCTTCGGAAAAGAACAAGTCTTACAGGAAGCTGTGCAAAGTACTTGGATGGGGACAGACCCTTGGGGAGTCACTGCCAAAAGGTGAGTGTAAAGCATTTGTTAGAAAGTAATTGGATGCAGAAAGAGTATAAATTTTCTTGGTTGATGAGAAGTAACAAGAAAGTGTTTTATTTCTGGATTAGAGATGCTCAGTAAATCAGTTCATTTCAGAGTGGAGCATTTCATTTCAAAAAGAAGTATTTTGCAAATATTTTGAAACTTAGGAAAATTTAACCACTTGTGGGTGAGTAAAAGTTTGGATGTCAAGCACAAAATTGAGAGAGTACGAAATGGCTGTTTTCAAACATTTGAAATCATTTTCAGTGCATTGGCTTGCGGAGTCATTTAAATTGCATCCACAAAGTCATCTAATGTTTGCTGTTCAGACAGGAGTTAGAAATGTGTCGGTTTCTCACACTGAAAGTCAAATGTTCGTAACACAGTAGGTGAATGGGCAAAAAAGGTGCACAGGCAACACAGACTGTAGACATAGATGGTAACTGCAAACACTACAGACTCCTCAGGATTTGTAGGTAATGGATATAATCCCAAAACAGCATTGAATAAGGCCATTCAATCAAAAGCACTCCTAAGATTGTACCCCTCCCCCTTGTGGTGGCAATCCTTGAAGCAAGTCAGGGTTTTGACCAATCTGTACCAAGTCCATATGAGCATTCGGAGGTCCACCCATGTTCCGGAGCTTTCAGGTAAGGAGGTGTTGTCACGTGTTGGGAAGTGTGTACCTTACATCTTGCCCATAGTCGATCAGGCATGTCCCTCCCGGTGGTCTCCTGTGAGCCCTTTCCTCCCAGGGAAGTCTCTCATTGAAGTATGATCAGACCTCACCTGCCGAATGGAAAACAAAGCTTTTTGTAAGTACTTGTTCTATCTTTGTAGGCTTGTTACCCTTGTTTCATGTTCACCCTGTTGTGGGCATCAGTGTGTCCCTTTTCTTTCCCTCAACTACATGCTTCACTAAAGTGAGCATTTTCTTGTCTTCCTGTTCAAAGCTTTTTTCGGAGTATTTCCTTAGGATAAATTCTGGGATGTGAAATGCTACGTCAAGAATAACATACTGTGGTCCTGATCCTCATTGCTTTTCTGCATGTGCCTGTGTGTCAGTGGTAGTGTGTAGTCTGTTCCTTTCAGTGCAGTGTACAAATGAAGACATTCACTTTTTGTCATCCAGTTTGTTTTGTGTTGTTTTTACTCATAAGCTAGTGTTCTTTCCACTTTGACACAATGTGGCTGATGGATTGTTACCAGAAGTACATAGAGTTTTATCCCTACTGATGACAACTGAATCTGGGACCTCTATAAAACCTTTGACAATTTGTCATACACACACACACACACACACACACACACTGCTACCCCCAGCACAGCCCAGAATGGTGTTGTTGTTACTGACTCACTGTGACCCCGTGTCCAACAGATGTGAAATGCTACGTCAAGAATAGCATACTTGGACCTGATGCTCCGTTGTGAAGTCTGAGCCCATTATTGCAGCCACTGTATCAGCCCATCTCCTTGAGGGCCTTCCTCTCACTGCCCCTCCACTGCACCAAGCTCGATTCCTTTTCCAGGAATTGGCCTCGCCTGACAGCATATCCAAAGTAGGTGGAAGGAAGTCTCATCTTCCTTGGCTTCAAAGAGCGTTTCAGCTGTACATCTTCCAGGACAGATCTCTCGTCCTGGCAGTTGGTCCACGGTGCTTTCAATGTTCGTCACCAGCATCACTCGGCATCGGGTTTTTCGTGTTCGGTGCCCAGCCTCCGCATGTCTTTGAAGCAATTAAAAACACCGGGGCTTGGCTCAGGGACACCTTCCAACACTTTGAAGAGGCCTTGTGCAGCAAATTTACCCAGTGCAATGCATTGTTTGATCTTTTGACTGCTGCGTACAGGAGCATTGACTGTGGTCTAAGCAAGAAGAAATCTTTTTTTTAAGAGGAAATCTTTGACAACTTTATTCTCTGTTTCTCACAATGCTGGTTCAGTTGTGAAGGTTTTGGTTTTCTTTTTTTTTTCTTTTTTAAGGTTTGCAGCTATTTTATTTACAAGTTTACATTTAACACAATGAAATAAACACGGATGTATCAAGCTTAGTTTAGAGTAGTGTAACAATAGGTATTTTGATGATTACATTATTTTAAACCACTGAAAAATTAATGCCAGTAAAATTCTAGGTCATAATATTAAGAAATACAATATATAAATTGAAAATATGATTGCTTAAAATTTGAAAATGGAAGTGAACTCATTTGGACAGTCAGTTTTAACAATCTGTGTGTGTGTGTGTGTCCGTCCTAAATGATGTCTTTCAGGTGAACAGAAGAAAAAGGAAGCATGGTTTATCGTAAGGAAAGGAAAATGGGCAGTTTGCTTCTTCAGGCCAAGCATACCCCCAGGGTCCTCGGGTTCTGCAGTAGGATTACCTCACTGAGCAGGAAAACTTTCCTTGTGAAGTTGCTCCATCAGTTTTTTCTGCCTCCAAAATTATCCTGAAAACATCAACAGCAGTCTGATCCTCTTTAGCAGAAGATTCCCAAAAAGCTGCACTCCAAGATTCTGCTAAAGCTTTCCCTTCTTCGTAACTGACCACCTTTCCATATGTAGAGCTGTCTTATTCCCACCAACATTATAGGTATTTGGTTTTGGTTTGCTTTTTTAAAAATCGTTTTATTAGGGGCGCATACAACTCTTATCACAATCCACACATACATCAATTGTATAAAGCACATTTGTACATTCATTGCCCTCTTCATTCTCAAAACATTTGCTCTCCACTTAAGCCCCTAGCATCAGGTCCTCATTTTTCCCCTCCTTCCCTGCTCCCCCCTCCCTCGTGAGCCCTTGATACTTTATAAATTATTATTTTGTCATATCTTGCCGTGTCTGATGTCTCTCTTTACCCACTTCTCTGTTGTCCGTCCCCCAGGGAGGAGGTCACATGTAGTTCCTTGTCATCAGTTCCCAGTTTTGGTTTTCTTTACATTGATTTTAATCCATATTGATGACTGCGATCTTTGATCAGCATGTGCTTCAAGCCCTCATTTTCAGTAAGCAAGGTTGTGTCACTTGCATATCAAAGGTTGTTAGTAAACCTCCAATCCTGATGCTGAGTTCTTTTTCATATAGTCCTGATTATCTGATATTTGCATACGGATTGAATAAATATGGTTAGAGGTTAAAACCCTTTCTGGATTTTAAGCCATGTAGTATTCCCTTGTTCTATTCCCTCAGCTGCCTCTTTGTCCATGTACAGGTTCCACATGAGTCAGATGAAGTGTTCTGGAATTCCCATTCTTCTCGAGGCTACCCATAGTTAGGTAATCACTCCAAATTTCTCCACATGTAACTCACGTCCACAATCTGACCCAGATGTATCACAATCTCTTCTACCTTCATATGAAAAGATGCCCAGAAGCAAGCTGGCACATGCAGTGGCTAAGACACACAGGCATTTACTTTTGGTCTGAGTGCTCACAGGTGGGCCCAGGCATCACAACATCTGTAACTGCTGTATTGCTGGGGTTGATAGACAATTAACTCAGTACGGTCGGCTCCTGGACTGAACACCTACTTCATAAACTAGCCAGCCCTCCTGTTTGTTTTTTGACGAAAACATGAGGTACAGAAATGTGAATTATATGAACTCTGCAGTGCTTTTTGGTAATTCTGGGAGTCCCCGGAGTTTTCATCAAGCAGTATGTCTGGTTTCATGCACTGTTGGTTGCTGTTGACGACACTGATTCACGACCCTGTGTGCAGAGTAGAACTCGACAGTTTTCCAGGCTGCCGCCTTTTTGGGAAGCGGACTCCCAGAGTCCTCTGGGTGGGTTCAAGCCATGGGGGTCGTCGGCGAGTGCTTCATGGTTTGCACACCACTCGGACTCCTTTCTGGCACTACGGTGAAGGAGTAACCACAAAAGCCCCAGTCAGTCCTGACTCCTAGCCACCCTATGGGACAGAGTGGAACTGTCCCTGAGGGTTTCTGGGCCTGTAAATCTTTACAAGGGTTGTAAGCCTCCTTTTTCTCCCCCAAAGCAGCTGATAGTTTTGAACAGCTGACCTTGTGATACGCAGCAGCACATAACCCACTTAGACCACCAGGACTCACTTCTCAGGGTGAAACTATTCACCTATGAGTTGTGTTAGGATACAAAAGAGACCCTTTGTCTAATGTAAAGTGATCGTGTATTAAGTCTTAAAAGAGACAGAACTCATGGATGAGGGAGGCCACCAACACACTGGCCTCCATGGGTTCTTCCATGAGAAAGCAAGCTCTAACTAGGGCATGACTGGGAAAGGAAGCTGCCACAAAAGCATGATTGGTGGGACATCAGTACATTCCAGTTCCATGCGGGACCATGACGGGGACACATCAGAAGGGCTCACAAGATTGGCCCAGGGCCTTCCTGACCAAGGCAGTTGGCAAACTGAGAGGTATGACCCATGACAATTGGAACTCCACCCCCACCCCCCACCCCCAGTACCATGACCTCCATTAAGGACATACCCAGGGAAGCCCCTAAGAGAGAGACTGCCCCTCCCTGGGCTGACCAGAGTGTGGAGGCAATCTGCCCGAGGTTAAGATTGTCCACATCCATGGCTAATGGTCAGGAAACATCCACTGGAGGCTGAGTCCATGTGGGGCCCTGCGGATGGCTGCTGGGCTGTCACTGCCATCCATAAGAATTTAAGCGCTCATGCAGAGGCTAAACCCAAAGGGACTGCTTGCAAGTCGTGCGGCTGTCGTTTCTTCACTTCTCAAGGTGGTGCTTCTGTCTAACCATGCCCCACTCGGCAGCACATGAAGTCAGAGGCTTTCACTTCCCTGGAGGAACAACGAAGTCGAACGGGAAAAGGTCCGAGTTTGTAGGATGGATGGAGTGAATTTGCCCAACAAACTTCATTGGAGAACCTTCATGCTTTCAAAGTATGCACCAGGTGTACCATGCTTGGAGGAAGTTAGGCAACTAATGGCCCTTTTCTCACCGATAATGCAGATTTCTTAAAGGACAATATTAAGTCCTTGTGATCATCTTGTATCCTTTGAGAAAATCTATCAAAAGTGCCTCTTTGGAATCTCCCTCCCACCCACCCCACCCCCCCAAAAAAATCCTCCCCTTAGTCACCTGATCTGACCTCTCTACCCTGCACTGGCCCAACAGATCCCCATGGAAACTACTGCTTTTTTGTTGTTTGGGGGTGGGGGTGGTTGGTTATTTTGTTTTTATTAATCATTTGGAAACTACTGTTTAGATGAGACCTTGTTCCCTGAATCCTTTTAGTCAACCCAAGACTTGCCCAGTTACAGGTTACAATTCCCTCCCTGACATTGTCTTCATGAGCGTTGATCTTTAGAAAGATCAACTATTTGAGCGAGCTGATCATAGCTTGATATTTTTGACACTTACCCCATTTTGTTTAAGACAGGAGCTCTGGGAGTTGTTTAAGATGGGGCATGGGGGGCTTATGCGTGGCTGTGATCCAGAAGGGCCTAAGTTTAAACCTACCAGCTGTGCTGAGGGAGAAAGACAGACTTTCTCTTCACAGTTTCAGGCTCAGAAACTCCCAGAGGCAGTCCCAACCTGCCCTGTAGGCCACTATGAGTGGGTCTCCAGTTGATGGCAGCGAGTTTGGTTTGTTTAGCAGGAGTAAGGCATGGCATCAGTGAGAAGCCATCCACTGGTGGCCGAAACAGATGTGTGGAATAAATGTGAGCGTGAAACGGGTGTTTTGTTTGGAATAAGCTTTTTATTTTTTTTTACTTAGCCTCGCTGCATTTTATCACTTCACAGTAGTTTCTTTAAGGAGGTTTAATATACATATCATGGGAGTCCACTCATGCCTGTGAAAGTGGGCTGTTCCCCTCATGTTTTCAATGACTGGCTTTGCTTTTGGTTCAAAAGGACTCCTAGAAGATTGATATGCTGGCTGGGATCCTGATGTCCTAAGGGTTTGATAGATGTTATTTTGTCCTTAGAACAACAAACATACTTAATGTGAGATTTTGCTTCTTTAAAGATTTCCATCCTGACAGCCCTTTGAGGTAGTTGCACTCTGCCTTATATCCCGGGACTGTGGAAGTTTACTGGATGGCATCAGGTTGGGGTTTTGTGTTTTTTGCTTGGTTTTTGGTTTGTGTTTTAATGGCCTGTAAGACAGTGGCCTTTTGTATTCTTGCTTAAGAAAATTAGGGTCACGGAGAGGAGATGAGCCAGTCAGGGTGCAGTGTAGCAACGGTGAAACATACAATTTTCCTCTAGTTCTTAAATACTTCCTTCACCACCACCCCCCACTACCCCTCTTTATCACGATCCCAATCCTACCTTACAAATCTGGCTAGACTAGAGGATGTACACTGGTACAGATAGGAACTGGAAACACAGGGAATCCAGGATGATCCCTTCAGGACTAGTGGTGAGAGTGTCCATACTGGAGGGTGTAGGGAAGGTGGGATAGAAAGGGGGAACTGATTACAAGGATCTACATATAACCTCCCTGGGGAATGGTCAACAGAAGAGTGGGTGAAGGGAGACAGTGGGCAGTGTAAGATATGACAAGATAGTTTATAAATTATCAAGGGTTCATGAGGGAAGGGGGAATGGGGAGGGAGGGGAAAAATGAGCTGATAACGGACTCAAGTAGCAAGCAAATGTTTTGAGAATGATGAGGACAACATTATATAAATGTGCTTGACACACAATGGATGGATGTATGCATTGTGATAAGACTTGTATGAACCCCCAATAAAATGATTTTTAAAAAGAAAATTAGTTTATTAAAATGCATATTCTCAAGCCTCACCCCAAACCCACTGAATCAAGTTCTCCAAAGGGCATTCTGGGAAACTGGTGCAGGTAATTTAGCCAAACCTGTGTGTGAGAACCCTTGCCTTCTCTGTTTTCACAAAAATGCCCAGGGGCCAGGTCTTTCTTCCCTAAAGGCAGTATCGGGCTTCTCTCTCTACCTCCCACGTGATCGAATACTCTAATGACACTGAATTCATTTATGTCTTCTCTTCCACTGGGTTGTGAGCCCCTTGAGAGTCAGGATCTAGCTCCACCCCCTGGTGCCACAGGCATGGCCTGGAACCTAGAAAAGGTTCAACTGTTGGCAGGAGTTTTAGTCAAAACATTCAAAAAGAAGAAAATTAGCTGAGCTGTAGACTGAGTGGAGCCCTTGTGGTTAGAGGCTTACACGTTGGCCTGCTAACAGCAAGGTCAGCCCTCAGACACCACCAGGGGTGGGGAAAGTGAGGCTGGCTGCTCCCGCAAAGATTTACTTTACAAAACCCCCTGTGGGTCGCGACCCCTTTGGGAGCCGAATGACCCTTTCACAGGGGTCGCCTAAGACCATCGGAAAACATTACGATTTACATTACGATTCATAACGGTTGCAAAATTACAGTTATAAAGTAGCAACGAAAATAATGTTATGAATGATGAGAAATACAACCTTCCTCTAGTTCCTAAAGGTTTCCTCCCCGCTCCCACTACCATGACTCGAATTCTATCTTGCAAGACTGGCT
>NW_022106471.1:17722388-17754811 GCF_000313985.2 Echinops telfairi
TGCGCGGACTGGCCCCGAGAAGCGCCCCGCACCTGCGCTCCCGGCGGCCCTTGCCGGCCGGGGTCTCTGGGTCCCCCGCTGGGTCCTCACCTCAGAACCCGCTGCCGGCCTAGGCCGTCCTCGGCCCCTGCAGCTGGGCCCTGCCCTCGCCGGACCGCTCGCCATCCCGGTCCCGTTCCCCGCGCCCCGGAGGGGGCTCCCTCTCGCACAGGGCCCGGCAGGGGCGCGGGGTCGTCTCCCCTGACACCGGCAGCTGGCGGGCTTCTGGTCGCCCGAGAGGACGACAGATACCGGCTTCGGGATTCCGGCTGGTGTATTGGTGACCTTGGGCAGGTTCCCCAAGCTCCCCTAGCTTCCGGGTCAAGACTGAGGATAATTAGAATTATCTGACCTCTGGCTTTGAAAATGTCCGACTCTGGAATTTAGGATTTTATGAGAGAGAAAAATGGGGGCTGAGAGGAAGCTAAGTTCTGAGTTGATAGGTAAAAGTCTATATTATGTTTTAACATTTACTAAATGTTTAAAACCGCTCATTAGGCTATCAGGCTCTAAACGCATCTTAATGAGAAATGGTTCGCACTTATGTGTTACTATTTACTTAAGGATGTCTCCTGCTCAGTTCCAAAAAGGTGCGCGGGAACCTTCTGTCTGTGGCTCTCAGGTTCACGTTCCTTCCAGCCAGGGCCGGTGCCTTCGCCTTGTGTGGTTTCATCCTCTCTCCTAGGACCCGCCTGTGGTCCCAGAGCCAAAAATTAGCTTGCAACCCTGTATTGAAAATAACTTTGGTAACTTTTACTTATTATTTTAAAATACCAAATAGATACCCCTCTCCCAACTGAGTTTTATAGTTTGGCCATTCACCAGTTAATTTCAAATTGTGATCTCAGACTTCTTTCTTAAATCTTGTGAGTTTTGCCCTAAAACTGGAATTTGCCCAGGATGGCTCCTAAAGTGTCTCTGCCAAAACTGGTACTTCTCTTGTCCCTTCCCCGTCGTTGTTTTTCTCTTCCATGCCCCTCGTTCCGTGTGTGTGTGTGTGTGTGTGTGTCTGTCTGAGTAGCTAGGAGTTCAGAAACTTTCAATTAGGAAGACATTGCAAGAGCTACTTAGAAGAACTATGAAAGTGAATTAAGTTTGATTCCATGTACCAATAGAATTGTTCCACAGGATTTTCTTGGCTACTATCATTTTTACTTCTAGTTATTAAGAAGTGAGAGGGCAGGATGTGCATTTTTCTCTCTCACAGACTTTTATAAGGCACGTACAAAAGTTGGTCTCATTTCTATAATTCACAACATTATCATGATCTCTGCACTGTCTGGCCAAGAATGGAGAGAGAGGAGGTGACTTGCTCCCTTAACAAAGTTAGTTTTGTGTGTCTCCCAGGTGGTTTGGTTTTTACTGGCCCACCCAGCCGAGGCTGAGAATTCTGTGTCGAGTGGTCAGTAACTGCTGCATGTGGTGTTGAGCTGGCCCATGCACACTGAGATGGACTGGTGTGAACCATAGGGAGCCCCCATAATCCTTCACTGCCCCGCGTCCTGCAGTCTGGTGGCCTCTGGCTGGAGCCTGCTAGAGCTGGAGCTCATGGTTAGAGAATATGAGCATACACCCTGCGTATCCTGTGGTGTGTTGGTCACCATGAACCTGCTGGGTTAAAGCAAAGCTTTTCACAGGAGCACTGTGCTCAGCCCCAAGGAGCTAGTCGGGCTGGAGGCACTTCTGGGAGCTGCTGGGCTTTCAGTGCAGGGCACTGGGGTTTGGGAAACCGTAGACAGACCGTGAATGTGTGTTAAACACACTGCAGAAACTGAAGGGAACAAGGAACGAGAAGGAAGATAATCTAGGTTTTGCAGACGCTGTCCGGCACCTTGCAGCAAACAGGGAAGGAGTGAAGGATGTTAGGCATTCTATTTCTTCTGGTAGATCTCTCTCTCTCTCTCTCTCTCTCACACACACACACAAGCGAGTGCGCAGATAATAACTCACTTAACATATCACTTCACTTTTAGTTTTCCTTCTCAAATGTAGACTAACTACTCAGTTTCCCAAGGAAGTATGGACTTTGTCAAGAGCTGTCATTGGAGGAGACTTTTAACAGTGGTGACGTGAGCCGGTGCTTTGTGGGAGTTAGGAAATGAGCTGTTACCAGCCATGTTCTCCTGCCGCCTCCATACTTTCATACTTTTGCTTGTGCAAAAGCCTACTCTGTTCTCCCTGACTGGCCTGTCTCTCAGGATACCCCCAACAGTCCCTACCTACCAAGACTCTTCCTCCATTCCCACCCCACCCCTCCGTTTGGATTGGGTTCCCTACTGTAATTTACCACCATCGGCTGTGATTATGTGGTGAAGGTGTTGGCTTGGTTAGATTGTGGTTTATTTTGGGGGGAGGTTGGGTTCCTGTGTCCCACCCCTGCCCCAGTTAGGGGAGTAGTTCTAAGATAACATCTGCATATCCCTCTCCAAGACTCTGGGAGGGAGGCTTCTTTACCGTGCTATCCAGGCAATGTGTACCCAAGGCTGAACATGACTTTGCCGCACAACGCAGTGAGTGGGTGTGCTCTGAGGGGTGTGTGCATCTCCCGCGTTTGAGCACGTCAGGAGACGCCCTCTCTGAGCACTGGGTCGGTGCTGGAGAAGTCTGGTGCTTTGTTGAAAGGTCATGCCTCACTCACTCCTCTCTGTTTCTGGATGTGGTTCTGTGTGCAGGTTTATCTGCCGTGGGCCTCTGTTGACACACAACTGCTCATCTGTGAGTTGAGACCCTGACTCCCTTCCCACGGAGTGTTTTGGGGGGAGCAGAAGGAAGAGACGATTCTCTTCAAAGATGAACTCCACCGACCACCTGCAGAACGCTGCCAATGCCACCTCACTGCGTGTGCCGCAGTCGCCGCGAGAGAACAGCACCTCTCTCCGGGGGGACCTGCAGGACCTCATCCACACAGCCACCCTGGTGACCTGCACGCTTCTGCTCGTGGTCATCTTCTGCCTGGGCTCTTACGGCAACTTCATCGTCTTCCTGTCCTTCTTTGATCCCGCTTTTAGGAAATTCAGAACCAACTTTGATTTCATGATCCTGAACCTGTCGTTCTGTGACCTCTTCATTTGTGGTGTGACGGCCCCTATGTTCACCTTTGTGCTGTTCTTCAACTCAGCCAGTCGTCTTCCGGATGCTTTCTGCTTCACCTTCCACCTCACCAGCTCCGGCTTCATCATCATGTCCCTCAAGACAGTGGCTGTGATCGCCCTGCACCGGCTCCGCATGGTGCTGGGGAAGCAGCCCACGCACACCGCCTCCTTTCCCTGCACCTTGCTCCTCACGCTGCTCCTGTGGGTCACCAGCTTTGCCCTGGCCACTCTGGCCACCCTGAAAACCAGCAAGTCCCACCTCTGCCTCCCCATGTGCAGTGTGATTGCGGGAGAAGGGAGGGCCGTTCTGTCTCTCTACGTGGTAGACTTCGCCTTCTGTGTTGCTGTGGTCTCTGTGTCTTACATCATGATCGCTCAGACCCTGCGCAAGAACGCGCAAGTCAGAAAGTGCCCCCCTGTCATCACTGTGGATGCTTCCAGACCACAGCCTTTCATGGGGGCCCCCATGAAGGGAAGGGGCGAGCCCATCCAGCGCACCATGCCAGCTCTGTACAGGAACCAGAATTACAACAAACTGCAGCATGTTCAGACCCATGGCTACACCAGGAGCCCCAACCGGCTGCCAGCTCCCGCTGCCAGCAGGCTCCAGCTGGTGTCAGCCATCAACCTCTCCACTGCCAAGGACTCCAAAGCGGTGGTCACCTGTGTGATCATTGTGCTGTCCGCCCTGGTGTGCTGTCTTCCTCTGGGGATCGCCTTGGTGCAGGTGGTTCTGTCCAGCGATGGGAGCTTCCTCCTGTACCAGTTTGAACTGCTTGGATTTACCCTGATATTTTTCAAGTCAGGACTAAACCCCTTCGTGTATTCTCGGAACAGCGCAGGGCTGAGGCGGAAAGTGTGCTGGTGCCTCCAGTGCACGGGCCTGGGCTTTTTGTGCTGCAAACAGAAGACCCGCCTTCGTGCCGTGGGGAAAGGGAACCTTGAAGTCAACAGAAATAAATCCTCCCATCACGAAACCAACTCTGCGTACATGTTGTCTCCAAAGCCGCAGAAGAAATTCATGGACCAGGCGTGTGGCCCAAGTCGCTCCAAGGAAAGTGTGGGCAGTCCCAGGGTCTCGGCTGGACATCAGCATTACGGTCAGAGCAGTTCCACCCCCATCCACACCCGGATTGAACCGCACTACAGCGTCTACAACAGCAGCCCCTCCCAGGAGGAGAGCATCCCACACAACGTACAGCCAGTCAGCACCTTTGGGCTCGCCCATTCGTACATGGCCATGCATTACCACACTGCCAGTGAGCCAATGCCAGAGTACAACAGCCCTGTGGCCAAGCAGATCCCAGTGCCCTCGGTGTAAAGCCCCGGGCCGAGGGGTCTCCTATCAGACACGGGTGTTTTAACTCTCGTGGGTGGTGAGATAGATCAGAACCTAAAGATGCGGTTCAGTCCATGGTACTTTGATTTCCTTTGGCCTGAAGTATTAACATCTGTTGATTTGCCTTCTAGTTCTTGAGCATTTTAAGATTTGGTGTAACAGTTTGTTACGAAGATTTTTACCCTGACTTGTGTCCTAGTCTTTTGTACTGAATCTTTAAATAGATTTCAGGAATGAGTCTACTACTATGATAAAAGTAGAAACATCAATTGCTTATAATTATTTGAGTCAGTGTTATGGGTCTTCAAGGTTTACATTGACTGGATTTTTGAAGGTGTCATTTTTATAAGTAGATTTCAAATTTTGATTCTCTGAAGTGTTGAAATAGGGAAGAATATGCCTTTTTTGCTAACAGGCTGATTTGAATACATAATATATTGTTCAAGCAGAAAGTCAGAAATATTTTATCTATAACTCTACCGTTCCCCCCAAGTGTGCACAAGTACCGGATATTAAGAACTTTCCTCCCCTTAGAAGGCAGCCAACAAAGAATGTCTTCTAATTTTCTGCCATTTTGTATGACCGGTGGCATCAGGTTGTGTCAGTTGGAGATGGAGTTCTTCAAAGGAGCAATGCCTTGGCTTCTTAAAATGGAATTGTGCCGTCGGATGATCTTGCCCGTGAAGCCCCGTGAGGAGGGCTGCATCTGCAGTTAGAAGCAGCAGAGCATAGGAAAGGAAGCCGGTGCACCCTCAAGGGGACTCCAGCTCATGGCAGCCCGTGCGCAGCAGAGGACGACTGTGCTCCACCAGGTTTTCCGTGGTTGCTTTTTTGGAAGCTGATCACTTCCCAAGCCACCAGCCAGTTAGCAGCTGGGCATATTAATTGTTTACATCACTCAGAAGTGCACCTGTATAGAGCCGTGGTTCTCAACCTTCCTAATGCCATCACCCTTTAATACAGTTCCTCATGTTGTGGTGACCCCCTCCCCCCAACCATAAAATTATTTTCATTGCTACTTCATCACTAAATTTGCTACTTTTATGAATCGGGCGACCCCTGTGAAAGGGTCGCTCGACCCCAAAGGCATTGCGATCCACAGGTTGGGAACCGCTGGTCTAGAGGGATGGTGCTCCTGCGGCCCTCCTTGCAGGGCTGTGTGTGGAAAGCAGTTCAGGATTGCTCTCTACAGGCAGGGGAGGCAACTGGGGGCATTGCCTTATGACTTAAGACTTCCTTCTTTGTGAAAAGGGTCCATGAACAATCTGGCAGAGTATCCAAGTTAACTATTTACAGATAACACCTTATTTTTAGGTCTTTATCCGCATATCACCATGGTAGAAATATTTGTAAGAAGATCTGTTTTCTAACCATGTGTCTTTTGCTTCCAGTATTCCTAAACTGGAAATGGATAATAAGGAAAAAATAGCTTCAGTATTTCTATACCTAAAACTAATTATACACTCTGCGATTCCAAGGATAACAATGGTGAACTCATATTTTTATGTAAAAAAAAAGTTTTTTCACAAAACAGCTAGCCTTTGAACTCAATAGAACTTTGCAACTCTGCTAGTCCCAGTGTGAGCATCAAGATGCAAAGACTGCCTTTCTAAAGCGTTACATTCAAGGAGTATTATTTCTGAGAGGAGGGCACTCTTTTTCCTTTGGGTGAAAGACACTCCATCTGCAGCACCCTCCCCAGGCTGGTCTGGGACTCCGCCATCTGGAGAGGCGTGGCGCAGCTGGGATGGTGTTCTCCCATCGCACAGCTCTGGCTTCCTGTGTCCACCAGCCCTTCTGTCCCTTGTCAGCAAGCAGAGATGTATGTTTGCTTTGTGTTTTAATTCACCCTTTGGGTCTGTCTCTCCTCTTCCTCCCCTTTCCTCTCCCCTCCTTCCTCCTCTTTCTTTTTTCTCCTCTCCCACCCCACGCCCACTTCCCTTCCTGCTTCTTTCCCACCTTTCTTCCTCAGTTTCCTAACTATCCCTTCTTGGATAGTTTTTGGGGATAATTCAGTACTATTTGGGGGAATCATCACTATTTCAGTTGTGTTTTTTAATACAACATTGTGTTCCTTTATCTTAACTCCATTAAGACAGGATATCACGGTACTTCTTTTTAGCCAAGACAGAATGCAGAAGTGTACTAGTCTCTTTCACCATCTTTCAGAGAATTGTGTTCTATTAGGAATAAGATATTTGTCTCAAAACAAAACATTGTTTATTTTAATAAATGGAGCAGCTTTGTAATTAATAACACTAATCAAGGAAACACTTCCACCTTTTTTAGAGTGTTCAAGGCTAAGTAAAAAAGTATTACTAAACAAGTCATAGAAACCTTTATTAAACAATATCAAAATGGAAAGCTGTTGTTTGTCTGCATCGTGTCTGTCGAGGTCCACACGCTTCTGAGGGTGGTGCTTCTCTCTCTGCCCTCCTCTGAAGAAGTACAGCCATCGACACAGCATCAAACCAGCTGTTCGGGCACCCTGGAGGGACACAACAACTGTGTTCCTTCTCATTGTCCTTTTGAGTTTAGGGAAAAGAAGGCTAGGGGGCAAGGCCAGTGCTGTCCTGGCATGATGTCACGAGGCCCAGCGAAACCCTTAGCCAAGCGCTTGCTGCTCTAAATGAGCAGGTGTGTTGCTATGAGGGGTGGGGGGTGGGGCATTACTCCGGGAAAATTTCCTGGCATTTTTCTCACCTATGCAATTTTCACTTTTCTGAAAACTTCTTCATAAGGAGCTCCAAGCTCCTCCATGTTTGGAAGGAGATGCACTAGACGTTAGGTGTTCTTCAAGAAAACCTCTCCATCTGACCCCCTGGGAGTCCAAACAATGGTGGCCACAACCATCTGGGCTGGCCTCTCTCTGGCCTTGAGTCCACCAGGCCTGCAGGTCTCCTTGGGAACCACTATTTGGATCGGACCTTTTTTGGAAGGAAGGAGCTACTGAAGGACTTTAAGACAATTGGGGAACTTGTCTGCAGCTAACACCTGGTGGAAGAGAGGGTTTCGGCAGGCTTATTTGCAATGAATCCTCTTGTGTGAACCAGTCTCCTAGTAGCAATACTTTTTTACTCGCCCTCATCTGTCATTGGTAGCCAGGCTTCTCGTGTGATTAAATAAGGAAATCAAAGCAAAAGCGATTTCTGCTTGTACAATCGAAAAGGTCAGGGTTCTTGTGTGATTTTTGAAGAGTGTCGTCACTAGGATTCAGGCCACCCCATGCATTAGCTCATGGTGCCACCACCTTTGCCCTCCTTGGTGGCTGTCCTCTGTTGCCCCACATAGAACCCTTAGTAAGGTTGATTATCACCTGTACTCATAGAATAATGCTACAAAATAGTTGTAAATTGATCAAATGCCATATTTCTTAGTAAGAATGCTAAAAACAAAATCAAAATTACGAGTGCTAATAAAACAAAATTTTTAGTAAAATATTGCTACAGTGAATCACGTTATCAGATACAATGTTGTTAGTAACTGAGCAGAAGCTTAAGTTGTTTTGCTTCCCCACCCCTCCCCGCCTCCCACTGCTGCCTATTCTTGAGCAAGTTCTTTTTTTCTCAAGCAAGTTCTTGGCAGAGGTTCACTTAAGACCACACAGCTTAAACTACATGTAATAACTCAGTGTCGATGAAAACAGCAGCAACACAGTAAGAGCATGGATGTAGTTTGTGTCCACAAACCAAATGATTCCAAGTGTCGTAATCATGCGGTAATGACAGTCCTGATCAGACGTGTTATGAATTTCAAACATAAACCAACATAGAACTTTAGCCTTGTATGTATGCTGATGCCTGTAAACTGGGCTTACAAAAAATGCTTTTGTTATTATAAGTACATGGGATATTTCCCAGAAAATCTACGTTTCTGCTGAAACACTACACAGACCTTTTTTGGACAGTTTATTGTCATCCCCTCGGAGTGGTCTGCGTTCACCTGGCAATACCACTGACTTTGAGCTTGGATGGACTGAGCATCATGGGGCCCAGCTTTGGGAGATAAATTATAGTGTAAAGCAAGCACGTGTGTATGAGGCCCTCAGTCTTTATGCTCATCAAGAAATCAATGATTTAACCTGCATGAAATTCATAATGGGCATTAGCCCCTCCATGTATCTATATCTGTATATGGATATATAGATATAGGTAGATATGTATAATGTCTCTTCATAAGGGCTAAAATGAGAACTAAATGCAATGAGAACTCAGTTGAATAAGATCAATTAGTAGGGTACATTCATTAGTATTAATTACTGTGATGCAAAGGATGTGATGTATTTTCACACATTTTACAATAATTGTTCTTATGTTAATGGTTAGGCTATATTTGTATTTCTGATGCTTTTAATGTTCTTTTAAAATAATATTTGGAAAATAAAGATTGAAAATCCAAACATATCTGAACATCAGATTTTAACCAGAGGGCTTTCCCATTCAATAATTTTCAAATGATCGTTTCTGTGTTGTGGGTAACGATGGGGTGAATTTCCCAGGGAGAGTTATTGCCCGGAGGAGATTAAATAACTTGTTTGACCGCTGGCTGTCTGGACGTGTTTCAGAAACAGCTGCGGTCATGCACTCGGACTTCCCATCACGGCGACCCACACGTGTCGGAGTAGAACTGGGCCCATTGGGTTTTCAGGGACTCATTTGTTTGGAAGGAGATGCACTAGATATTAGGTTCCCAAACTTACTTGGCCTACCACTCCCTGTTCAGGACCAAGAGTTGCTTGGTGCCCCCTACCAGGGAAACGTGTGTGCACTGCGGCCTGTGGCTGGGACAGCGCCAGCAGGCTGCCGTGACAGCCCCGGAGCTTGGCCTGGGGCCCCGCCCGCCTCTGCGGGAAATCCTGTTGTGGGGACGTTTTTTTCTGAACCTCGGAAATCACAGCAGCACATTAGCTAGCGAACTGAGGTATCTGAAACAGCTTGTTGGCATCTACTTCATATGTCCTACGGTGCAATCGTTCGGTCATATTAAGATATGTGGATTTCAGACCATTTTCTTCTCACACTTGTTGTTAGCCCCCCCCATTTCCGCTCAACCTCCCCTGCCTTGTCCAAGTACTGTGTCCATAATGTATCTATACCGATTAATATGCAGAAAATGATAAAATAAAGCAGTCATATAAAAGCATACAAAACCAACAATAATGACTAGATAAAGCAAAAACCTAAAATTAAAGAGAAAGCAGAAAATATTAAAAACTGAAACAACTTTAAAATGGGTCAAAAGAAATGATATTTTAACCTACCTACATTTTAACCTAACTATATCTGCTATAATCAACTTTAACATGCTCTCGCTCAGATACCACGGCTGTTCAAATCCTTTAACGTTAGTGAGAGAGGGTTCACCAGAGACTTAATCCATGTGTGGGCCCTGCAAATGGATTTGGACTTCCACTCTCACCCACAGCCTTCTGAACAACAGCTCTTCACACCGTAAGCTCTGATACCATTCCCTTCTTCAGATTTAGATTTTATTATTTACAATCCTTGGATCACATAGGCTGGTGTGCTTCTATATGCACTCAGTTGATGCCTCACTTAGATGGCTGCTTGTTTAAGACAAGTCTTTAAAACAGACACTATTCTCTCTAACAGCAGGGCACCATCTGATTTCTTCACTGCACTTAGCTTTACCCCCATCTCTTCTGTGAACTCTTCATGACGGAAAGCATCTAGCAGGACCACATGTATCATAAGAACTAATTTGAACTGGGATTTTTTACTAAACTAGAAAAGTAGTTGCCTTTGTAATATGTATACTCATATTATCATGTATATATATGTGTGTATATATGCAAGGGGAAGCCAGCCCCTAGCACATCATTATGGGTCCGGTAGGCACAATTGTACAGCAATAATAAGTAAAGATTATAGTAAAGTCATAGAGGGCATGAGAGATAGAAGAGAAATATTGAAATAAATGGAGCCAGCCACAATTCATGGTAGCATGCTCACCTCAGCCCCCCTTGGTGGACCACATGGAGAGAGCGAGAGTCTTTAATGCTAACCAAGACTTTTATATTCTCTGGGGACATGCAAGCCCCCTAATTACAGGTGAAGACATACGTCACAGGAAGGGGTTGTGCTATAGGTAGTACAGTAGTGGAAAGGGGTGATCTAGGGGGGTCCACGCAAAAGGAAGAGGAAGGATTGGCGGTACATACATGGCAAGATGGGTGGATCCTAGAGTCAGGATGGCAGCTGGCTCTCCATAAGAACTGTGAGGTAGTCGAGAGGCGCCAGAAGCCAAATCAGTCGAATTAGAACAAACAGGCTTTATTAGGGAAAAAAACCCAGCCTGGGTGAAGTCCCACAGTCCACAACGTCCGGGCTGGGGGAGTCGCACTGCAGGCTACAGGGCTGCTGCTTATATGGAAAGGTATGTCCGGGTTTCTCGAATGTTAGGTGTCTTCCTGGTTCCGAGTGTATTTGTGCCGGGTGCAGAGAGGTGGGCAAGAACAAAGCGGGCACTGAGCCAAATGGCCCGTGCTGGGTGGAGTGGAGGGTCGAGAGCAAAGTGGGCACTGAGCCAAATGGGCCATGCCAGTGCCGGGTACAGAGCGACAGAGAACAAAGGCCATTAGCCAGCTCTGGTCAGCTCCGCAGGTGTGTGTGGGAGATTCAAGGCCACTTGTTGCTAGTTGTTTCAGCTAGCTCTGGTCAGCTCTGCATGGGTGAGGGAGATTCAAAGTCACTTGCTGCTAGAAGCCAGCCTGGTATTGATCCGGCCATACAAGAACCATTAGTAGTAGGGTGTAAACCCCACCTACAGGAACCAAGCTAATGGTTTCAAGCTTCAGGGAGATATAGTCCATTGTCCCCAGCAGCAGGGAGCAGGCCCACCCCTGTGTGGACAGCAGTCTGGCAGCGATTGCCTTCAGGGAGGATGTTTGTAAGCATCTGACCTCCCCCCACATATATATACACACAAGCACTATATATACGCTCAGATTAACTAAGAATAGTAATTATTCACAAAATTAAGTTTCTCACCCAATAGGGAAAGTCCTGAAGGAACATTTATTTAGTTCCTTTAAAAGCTTAACCTGGAATATATACAGAATTAATTATTATATATTTTTTTAGTTTATCAATCAGAGTTCAGTTTCAAGAACCAGAACAGGGCAGGGCTCTGGTGGGAGCACTATTCCTGCCACAACCAGGAAGGGTGTCCCTTAGACTTATGACTTTAGGGATATACAGTTAACGTCTTCCAGGGATCAGGAAGCTGTTGCTACTGCCACTTCTTTTACAGCAAACCCTCTTAGCACCTACAGAGCAAGGGGTTGGACACCAAAACACCAATTTTTGGCAAAATTTGGTATCGTGCATTTCATTGGTGCAACCTCATTTGTAGCTGTTGGATTCAGGAAAGGAAGGCGGGCTCCCCTCGGGCACAGGGAATGAACGCGACCATTTGAGATGCAAAAGCGGCAAAAGGAGTTTAGCGGCAAAAGGAGTTTATTTGCTCGCTGGAGCTGGGGCTTTCCTCCCTCCGCTACCGCTACCGGCACAGGGGGGACCCAGCGTCCAAAGGGAATCGGCCCTGAGCACTATGCTGCCAGGCTTTTATGGGATTTAGGGGAGGGGGAAAGGTCCTGATTTGCTGTCTTTTGAATTCATTGGAGAAAACTTCTGGCGCCAGCGATGTCCCGCGATGGTTGGTAGGGCGTTCTGCGTATGCTTCCTGGATTGGTCAGGCGGTGGCGGGCTGCAGTTTGAATTTTATTGGTCAGCCCCAGTTAGGCGATGGTTTTCATTGGTCAGTTTGGAGCAGGCGATGTCTCATCCGACAGAGTTGCATCAGTAACCAGGAACTTGAAACTGAAACTTAGGCCTGCTCTGGTTTCAGGCTTTTAGAAGCCTGTCATGGCACAAGGTTAGGCAAGTACAAACAAAAATACAATCTAACATAGCTCCATCACCAGCTTCAGAACATTCTAGAAAGTATTGCTTCACTAAAAATGGTATACTAGAAGGGATTTGGAATGAATGCTGAGTTCCATTCTATTTTGTTCTTGGTAGTCAACGTTGACACACACACACAAATCTAACCATACTTGCAAACAGCAGCAATACCATCTTACCAATTACAATAATGTGATGTCTCCACATGAGCAAAACCTGTGCTTCCCCTGTCTGCGGGAGCTTGCAGTCTTGTCAGTCACTATATCCGCTCTTCTTAGTGTCTCAGTGCTGCTCTAGCTGGGATATTACAAGTGGGTGGTTTTCGTGAGCAGAAATTTCTTTTCCTACAGTTCATGAGACTGTGGTGGGATTAGGTAATTGGTTCTGACTCATAGCAACTCTGTTAGAGATGGAATTATGTCCCCTGAAAATGTGTTGTAAATCCAAATGTCTATGCTGTGGTTATAACCCTATTTGGGGATGCTTTGTCTTTGCTGTGTTGATGAGACAGGGTTAATGTAAATTGTGCTTGAGGAACCTCTTTTTGGAGATAAAAAAGATTTTCTTTTCTTTTTAAAAAATTATTTAATCATCTTATCACAATCCATACATACATCAATTGTGTACAGCACATTTGTGCATTTGTTGCCCTCATCATTCTCAAAACATTTGCTCTCCAAAAAAAGATTTTAAAAAAGTTTCGTTAGTACTTCACGTGTCATAAAATTCACCAATTTGATCATATCAAGAAGAGTTGTACAATTATCACCACACTCAATTCTAGAACATATTCTTCTTCCTTAGACTAGCTGTTATTCATGTAATTATTATGTTTCCTAATTGTGAGAAAAAATACACACAACAAAACATTCCAGTTCCATAACTTCTACATGTATAATTCAATGCCTTTCATGTTGTAAAAAAGATTCGACAAGCAATCATGAGATGCCAAGACATGTGACGATAACCCAGGCAGAAACTCAAAGAGATGGGGTTCTTTCTTCAGAGGTATCCTATACATAAAGCCTTCCTGTAGAGCCAGCACCCCCAAACCAGCATTTCTGCCCTCCTATATTGTGAGGAAGTACATTTGTTTGTTAAAAGCACCCACTTGCACTATTTCTGTTATAGCACTAGGTCACTGTGTTAGTCCAGGTAGATGAGAGAAACACATCCATAGACACTCATATGTGTATAAGAAAGAGCTTTATAGACAAGAGCAATTGCATATTGAGAAAACATCCCAGCCCAGTGGAGATTAAGTCCATAGGTCCATATTAGCCCATATGTCTGATACCAATCTATAAATTCTTCTTTAGACTCATGCAACACACGCAATGACGCCAAATGCAGGAAGATCACAGGCCAGTGGGTGGAAAGTCTTGTGGATCCAGTGATGGTAGAGGAATCTCAGCATTGGCGTGGGTTTCATGTGGCTCCTTCAGCTCCAGGGCTCTGGCTCCATCAGTGTAGTTCCATCAGGCTCCTCATCAGTAAAGTCTCACAGGGAGTGAGTCTGTGTCCCACCTCCAGCAAGCTACTCATCTCCTTAACGCCTCCAAATGAGGTCATCAAGCTGCGACCTGATTCACACTCCTTCGCTCTTAAGTCTCAAACTGACAACAGATTATGTAACTGCCACAGTAACTAAGACATTTTACAACAGAAGGAAGCACTACATGGACCTGCACGATCTTCCCAATCATTGCTATGTTTGAGTCCATTGTCACAACCTCTGTGCCTACACATCTCATGAAAGGTCTTTCAGTTTGTAGCTGACCTCTAGGTTACCAAGCATGAGGTTCTTCTGCATGTCCCTCCTGATAATATGCCGAAAGTAAGAGAGATGAAGTCATACCATCTTTCCTTTCAAGGAACATTCTGACTGTGCTTCTTTCATGAAAGAATTACCCTGACTGGCTCATACAACTTTCCTCTAGTTCCTAAATGCCCCTCCCCCCCCCACTATCATGATCCCAATTCTACCTTACAAATCCAGCTAGACCAGAGGATGTACACTGGTACAGATAGAAACACAGGGAATCCAGGGTGGATGATCCCTTCAGGACCAGTGGAGGGAAGGTGGGATAGAAAGGGGGAACCAATTACAAGGATCTACATATAACCTCCTCCTTGGGGGATGGACAACAGGAAAGTGGATGAAAGGAGATGGCTGACAGTGTAAGATATGACAAAATAATAATTTATAAATTCTCAAGGGTTCATGAGGGAGGGGGGAGCGGGCTTAGACTCGAGTGTATGCGGTATTTGTTCTGGCAGGCAGTCCATGCTACAGTTAGTATTCTTCACCGTCACCATCGTTGAAAAGCATCATCTCTGCTTCAGTCGTCATTGCCCACTTTTCACAAGCGTACAGGCTTGCTGAGACACCATGCCTTTGCCGGGCACACCTCAGTCCTCCAGATGACTGCTTTGCTTTAGAGCATTTTAAAGAGGATTTGATTTCTTGATTTTTACGTCTTTGGGCATTGATTGTGGATCCAAGTAAAGTGAAACCCTTGACAACCTCAGTCTTTTCTTAGTTTGTCACAATTTACTTATTGATCTAGTTATGAAGGTTGTTTAAAGGGTGTGAATGGATCTTCCTTTGATCCTGATGATGTGTTCTCCATATAGTCTTCCTTCTCAGGTTCTTTGCTCATCATACACATTGAATAAGCATGGTGAAAGGATACAACCCTAACACATATCTTTCCTGATTTCAAGCCATGCAGTGTCTGCTTGTTCTTTTGAAACATGACTGCTCTTTGGTTATGTACAGGTTTCTGCATGAGCACAATGGAGTGTTCTGCAAGTCCCATCATTTGCAACAATAGCCATCACTTCTTGTGATCCATATAGCCAAATGCCTTTGCACAATCAACAGGGCACCAGCTCTATCTGCCCTGCTCGTTCTACAGAAAAACCCTTCTCCTTCAGTTTTACTTCCTTGGTTCCGTGGGAGTAGCACGGGGCGTCAGTCTTTCTCCATGTGTGTTTCCTTGCTGCCGTGACTAATCTACTCTTTGCATATCTCAAAAGGGATTACTTTAAGATACTCCTTGGCTGTTGTTAGGTGCCATCAAGTCAGTTCCGACCGACTGCGACCATGTGCACGACAGAACGAAACATTGCTTGGTCCTGCACCATCTTCACCTTTGTTCTCATGCTTGAGGCCATTGATGCACCCACTGTGTAGGGCCGTCTCGACAAGGGCCTTTCTCTTAGAGCTGCTGTCCTCTATTGGACCAAGCGTGACGTCCTTCTCCATAGACAGGTCTCTGCTGACAACATAGCTGAAGTTTGTAAGATGAACTCTCACCTCCTTGCCTCTAAGGAGCAATCTGGCTGTATACTTCTTGAAAGACACATTTGTCTGTCCTTTTGGCAGTCTATTGCACTTTCGATCTTCTTCTCCAGCCCCACGTTTCAAATGCATCCGTTCCTCTTGGTCTTCCGTATTCATTGTCCAACTTTCACATGCATATGAGGTGATTGAAGACGCCATATGGTCTGGGTCAGGCGCTCAAGTCATATCCTTGCTTTTCAACATGCGAAAAGCATCTTGTGCAGCAGATTTACTCAGTGCAACTCGTCTTTTCATCTCTCTCTTTTTTTTTTTAAGTCTTAAGTTTTCTTTTTTTTTTTTTCAAGGTGTTTTTGGTTTTTTTTTAACATTTTATTAGGGGCTCATACAACTGTTATCCCAATCCATACACACATTTGTGTAAAGCGCATTTGTACATCGTTTCTCAAAACATTTTCTCTCCGTTTAAACCCCCGACATTAGGTCCTCATTTTTCCCCTCCCTCCCCGCTCCCTCCTCCCTCATGAGCCCTTGATAGTTTATAAATGGGTATTTTGTCATATCTTGCCCTGTCCGACGTCTCCCTTCATCCACTTTTCGGTTGTCTGTCCCCCAGGGAGGAGGTCACACACAGTTCCATGTAATCGGTTCCCTCTTTCCTACCCATTCTCCCTTTACCCTCCCTGTTTTGCCACTCACACCACTGGTCCTATAGGGCTCATCCGTCCTGGATTCCCTGTATTTTCAGTTCCTATCTGTACCAGTGTACCTCCTCTGGTCTAGCCAGTCTTGCCAGATAGAATTCGAGTCATGGTAGTGGGACCGGGGAGGAAACCTTTAGGAACTAGAGGAAAGTTGTATTTCTCATCACTGTTACATCACACCCTGACTGGCTCATCTCCTCCCCGAGACCCCTCTGCAAGGGGATCTCCAGTGGCCTACTAATGGGCTTTGGATCTCCACTCCTCACTCCCGTCTTTTCATCTCTTAACTGCTGCTTCCACGAGCATTGATTGGAGATCCCAGCAAGGCAAAATGCTCGACCACAGCAATCTCTTCTCCGTTTATCATGATGTTACCTATTGCTCCAGTTGTGAGGATTTGGGTTTTCTTTACCTTGAGTTGTAATCCGTTCTGAAGGTTGCAATCCTTGATCTTCATGAGCAAGTACCTTGAGTCCTCCTCACTTGCAGCAAGCAAGGTTGTGTCATCTGCATATGGTAGGTTGTTAATAAGCCTTCCTCCAATGCTGATGCCACGTTCTTCTTCATATAATCCAGCTTCTCTGGTTATCTGCGCTGCATACAGATTGAATAAGTATGATGAGAAGATACAACCCTGATGCACACCTTTTCTGGTTTTAAACCATGCAGTTCCTTGTTCTGGTCATACTTCTTGATCCATGTTCAAGTTCCACATGAGCACAATGAATTGTTCAGGAGTTCCCATTCTTCTCAAGGCTATCCATGGTTTGCTGTAATCCACACAGTCACATGTTTTTGTATAGTCAACAAAACACAATTAAAACCTTTCTTGTATTCTCTGCTTTCAACAAAGAGCCATCTGACATCAGCACTGATAGCCCTTGTTCCGTGTCATCTTTTGAATCCGGCCTGAACCTCTGGCAGCTCTGTGTCAGTGTACTGCTGCAAGTGTTGTTGGGTGCTCCTCAGCACATTTTTACTTACACGTTTATCACTTACATTGTTCCATAATTTTGGCATTGTGGGTCACTTTTCTTTGGAATAGATACAAATACAGATCTCTTACAATTAGTTGGCCAACCGCCTGTCTTCCAAATTTCTTTGGCACAGATGAATGAGTGCTTCCAGTGCTTCATCAGCTTGTTGAATTACTTCAGTCGGTGTTCCATCGGTTCCTGGAGCCTTGCTTTTGGCTAATGCCTTCAGTGCAGCTCAAAGCGGGCAGTTCAATCTATAACACTGTTTCCCTACTTCCTCCAGCACCATTGGTTCCTCTTCAGATGCTGCTTCCTAAAATGGTGGAATGCCAACCAGTTCTTTGGGGCACAGTGACTGTGTATTCTTTCCATCTTTTTTGGATGCTTCCTGTATTGATCAATATTTTTACCCGTAAATCCTCAAAGACGGTGACTCAAGGCTTGGATTTTTTTCTTGAATTCTTTCAGTTTAAGAAACTGTCACTTGCCAGTGTGTTGAACTGTGTTGCCTTGTGTGTTGCTGTGATGCGGTATTTCAAATGCCATCCGTCACCCAAAGGGAACCAGTTTCAGCGGTGCTTCCAGACCAAGAACAGACTACAGAAAGGAATTGGCTGCCCACAGGAGGAAGTCGCTTCAGGAAACCTAGTGCACAACATGAAAACACTGTCAGATACTCCAGGCCCTCCATGGCATAGCTTCTTCCACACAACTAAGAAAACTATTTCCAAACGGAATTATGTCCGGAAACACAGAGGTTGGGATTTACAACACGTGGGAGTCAGGGTGAGGAGCGGGCAGTTAAATCTATAACATTATTTCCCTAGCATGTTCATTGAGTTACTTTTCTATGTCAGTTAAAAATACAAAATTAACATTCCATAGCCACCTTTGCTGTCACTGAACCTCCTTGTTCCGGTCCAGTGGCCAAATGAAATAAAGCAGACACTGGCGCAAGAGAAGCAAACTGGTTTGGTCTCTGGACCAAAATGCTTCCCGCTTGCGGAACTCGGGCACCCGAGCCTCTCCCCTTAGATTCCGGGATCCTGACTTCTTCCCGCCTTCTGACCACAAGTGGAGGTGTGGTCAGGCTCTGCAGATGCACCTCTCACTTCTCCGTGGGTCTGGGGAGGACGGGGAGTGAGGCTTGTGAGGGAAGACGCTGATGTGCAGAGTGCGTGTGCTCGCAGGCATGCCCACCCCGCGCCAAGGCCCCCTCAGATCGTCCGTCTGTCCTGTGATGAAAAGGTGGGCAGCAAAATAACACACCAAATGGAAAGTAAGAGAAAATGGGATCTTGGCCCAAGGGACCCCTATCATAGGCAAGGGAGCTCCAAAGACTTGGTGGAACATGGAACTTGAAACAGTGGAATTTCCCGCAAACTGTGTGAAGCAGGCGGGAAAGCAGAGAGGGGAAAACAGAGGACATTAGTTAAAAGATTTAAATGTACAGAGCTAATATATGCCTTGTTTGCCTCTGTAACTGGACGGGAAGCTGTGGTTGATAGTTTATAGCCACCCTCCTCCACTCCCATTTCCTATCCTTTCACCCTCCACCAGCACATCATATAGTCTGAAATGATAAATGAATTTTGTAAAACAGTGGAGGGAACTAATCTGCTAAGAAAGCAAATTTTGGAAACATGAAATAGTATCACAGAATAAGAAGAGTAGGAAAATACGCAAAAATGTTTCATGTCATTTATAAGACAAAACTGTTAAATGAAAATTAAAAATATGCAGCAATTGCTGCTTGAAACGGAAGAAAACAAACTAAGAGCAAAATTTAAAATGCAGACAAGTGTAGGTCAAGCCTCCAGGGAAGTAATAGATCCATGTAAATGACAGATACGTATCTGAATAGGATGGGAACCCAAACAACCGTGAGGAAGACAGCTGGTCCGAGGACAGCCACGGAGTAAAGCCCTGGCTTTTGTCCTCCTACCAAAGGACCTTCAGTTTTCTGGTGGGTCTGGGTCAGAAGGCGAGGGGAAGATGCTGATTGGATAATTCATGTCTTCGGGGAGTATGATTGTTAGCGAGGCTCATTGTGATTGCTGGGTGTGAAATGGGGCGTCTCAGAAGTGGGAAGAAGGTGATCTCACTAGAGCAAGAGAGAAGGGCCAGGAGTAGAGCTTGTCCTGTGGACCCTGGCATTCCTTCACATTGAACCTCCTTGATCCAACAAGGGGTGACTTTGAGTCCTGAGGAGTGTGGAGGAGCAGCAGCAGTAGAACCGTGAGCTGGGATACAAGATAGAGCAGTGGACTGCACAGCCCACAGAGCAAGTAAAGCTGAATGCTTTGGGCAGGAGGCTACCTTGTGGAGTGGGTTACCTCTGAGCACTTCCCTGGGGGCGGTGGGTTTGCTGACCCATAGGGTCAGATCTGAGTGCCTTGGCGTTGAGGCTTACAGCAGAGTGGCATGCCCTAAGCAAGAGCTTTCTACCACTGCCCAGGCCAAGAATGGGGACCCGAGAGAAGTCTGCAAGCCCTAACTGAACAAGTATATCCTGAGCACTTGTCACCTGAATTGTAACCTGTGAAATTCCCCAATAAACAACATAACCGTGAGTATTGTTTGTCAACTCTGCATTGCCATTGCAACAACTTATTGAACCCAGCTGAAAAGTAGAGAATACCTCGCCGGCGGGATGGTTAGAAGGCAGAGATGTGTCTGGCCTCCACTTCTTGAAAGTCAGCCTCGGGGGATGCCCATGGAGTTTGATTTCCCTTTCCTGGTGTGAAGCTGGAAGAGGTCAGATACCCTCCCCACATAATTTTCTTCCTTTTTTATACTTCATGCCTAAGTACCACAACACACATTTCTCAAGATGTGAACATTATGCTTTATTTATTTATTTATTTATTTATTTTTAATAAGTTTATTGGGGCTCATACAATTCATCACAATACATAGATCAATTGTGTAAAGCACATCTATACATTTGTTGCCCTCATTATTCCCAAAATTCGCTTTCCTCTTGGGTTCCCGGAATCAGCTCATTTTCTTTTTTTCCCCTCCCCCTCCCTTCCTCCTCCCTGCTCCCCCATGCACCCTTGATAATTTATAAATTATTATTGTATCTTATATTACACTGCCCGGCGTCTCCATTCACCCACCCCACTGCTGCCTGTCCCCCAGAGAGGAGGTTATATGTAGCTCCCTGTGATCAATTCCCCCTTTCTACACCCCCTTTCCCTCCTGGTATCGCCACTGTCACCCCTGGTCCTGAGGGGTTCATCTGTCCTAGATTCCCTGCGTTTCCATTTCCCATCTATACCGCTGTGCATCTTCTGGTCTAACCAGGTCTGCAAGGCAGAATTGGGGTCCTGGTAGTTGGGGGGAGGAAGTGTTTAAGAACTAGAGGAAGGTTGTGGGTTTCATTATTGCTGTACTGTACCCTAAGTGACTCATCTCCCCACTACCCCTCTGCAAGGTATGTCCAGTTGTCTAGAGATGGGCATTGGGTCTCCATCACGCGCCACCCTCATTGACAAGGATATGATTCCTCCCACCAAGAAAATGTTTAATAACATCACTTAATAATCAGTTCTCAATTTCCTCAATTGTTCCTAAGCATTGCCTACACATATGCAGCTATATCTTAAAATTCAAGAACCAGCAGGTGTTTGTGGATTGCATTTGGCTGGTATGCATATTTGCCAAACCAGCCCCTGGTCCTCTAGGCTGATTCTAACTCATTGCAAGCCGGAGGGGCACAGAACTGTTCCCACAGGGTTTCCAGGGCTGTCATCTTTACGGAAGCAGACTAACACATCTTTTCCCCACGGAGTGTCCAGTGGGTTCAAACTGATGACCCTGGTGTTAGGAACGTAGTGTCATGAAATTGTTTACTACAGATTAATAGGTAAGCACAAGGTAAGCTCGTGCTTACTTTGTTTCCTTGGTACTCTGTCCCCGTCAGGGATTGTACTTTAAAAGGAAGCTCTAATGCTGTAGGCAGGTGGTGTGGGTTTGGGTGAATGATAGAGGCTGGCCAGACCTAGAAACAGAATCTTTGATGTGGTGAAAAAAGGTGAAATGGACAATGGGTGCACAAGAAAATGTGGTGAAGAAAGTGGATGGTGCTTGCCTACCAAAAGATATAACACCTGAAGTGACTGAAGACAATGGGTGCACAACAAGTGTGGTGAAGAAAGCTGGGCTCCAATGGCTGCTTGTTCTGGAGCGGCTCCTCTTGAGTCTCACTCGTCGCTAACAAGCCTAAGCTGCGTGGAGAGCCGGGCTGCTAATTGCAAGGTCAGCAGTCTGAACACCACACCTGCCACTCCACTTAGATGAGGAGGAGATTTTCTAGTCCCATGGAGACTTACAACTTCAGAAACTCAAAGGGCACTTCTTCGCTGCTGTGTATGGTTGCTATGAGTTAGAATTGGCCCAGTGCCACTGGGTCAGGATTGTCTGGCTGAAAGGTGATCTCTGGTCATGCGTTCAGAACCAGGGTTGAAGTGTGTCTAAGGGCCACAGTCATTGAGGGTCTCACTGGTTCTCTGGCAGGCCAGTGAGTCTGGTAATTCTTATGATTTTGAATTCTGTGCTTTATTTTTTCCCCTGCTCCATCCACGACCTTCTATTGTGATCCTGATTAGAGGGGCGCATGTGTCAGCCAGGCATCATCTAGTTTTTCTGGTTTCAGGCTAGTGGAGGCTGTAGTTCATGTGGTCCACAGTTCCTTCGGACTCAAGGTTTCCTCCAGTCTTGTATTTTCTTCACTCTTCTTTGCTCCGGACAGGAAGAGGCCAGTAACTGTATCTTGTAAGCTTTTAAGACTCTACTCACCAATGTGTGCCATAGAGCATTGTCTCTGTGGGCCGTTCTGCCTAAGACCCAGATGCCCGTCATTGCAAGCTAGATTCGTGTCTCTACTTTATCTTAAGTTTGCTTCTATTGTATTTATAGTTCATGTGTAATGTTATATAGTAATATTAAAGTACTTCCATTTTCTATGAATTTTTCCCTGTTTTATCTAGATTTAGAGTTTCTTGCCTTAAATTTATTCATAATAGACTATATTACATTTCTGCCCTCTGCACAACTACAGCCTCCACTAGCCTGAAACCAGAAAAACTAGATGATGCCTGGCTGACACATGCGCCCCTCTAATCAGGATCACAATAGAAGGTCGTGGATGGAGCAGGGGAAAAAAAAAATTTTTATGTAGCTTTTCACTTCCTTCGTTTATTTATGCCTGCTCTCTCTCTCTTGTCTTAGCCCTTCTTATAGTCTTATGAACGATGAACACTTTTATTAGTCACTCCAAAGAACAACTGTTGATTTTATTGAGCAAATTGTATATTTGCCCCCTTTCATTAATTTCTTGTCAAATTATTTTCCCCTGTCTACTTGTTTTGCCTTCCTTCTATTTTCACTTTTCTTATGTCTTAAGTTTGATGTTGTTATCATTGAGTTTTATTGTTTTCCTATTTTCTGCTATGAACATTTAAGCCCCTAACCCACAAGGACTGAAAAGGACTTTGTAACAGTTAGCAGTGGCTAAATTGGGCTCTAATGGCCAACCAGTTTCACACCAATTTTGGCGTATTACCACAACAAAAAAACTCTGTCTTTGCTCCATTCTGGGGTTCAAATTGCAGAAGCACTCATTGGCAGCAGGCCAATTAGTGGTAGAAGAATAGCGCAGTATTTAAAGGGTTCTGCTCAGAAGTGGCACCCCTCTCTTCACTTACATTGCATTGGTTAAAGCAAGTCCGATAACCATGCATGAGTCACTGGGAAATATTAATCTTCTCACAGTGTGGGCACTGCAGGAATATGGGAATGGGCTGTGTTGTGCAATTCTGTCATGGGGTGGAGTAGACACCATCTGGGTCAATGATGCAATTTTTGCAGTGTCTGAGAAATTTCCATTGGAATTTTTCTTTGTATCCACAAATGATTTAGAAGTGAGTCTCTCAATTTCCAGGTGCTCTTATTCCATGCTTAATTTCTAACTTTATAACCTCAAGGCCCCATTATGCAACCTACAGTTCTAACCCATGAGAATTCACTGGGGTTTGCTTGATGCTCCAGTATACAGACAGTTTTTATACGTGGTATTAGTGTGCTTACACAGAATATGAATTTTCTAATTGTTGGGTAAAATTTCTTTATATGTATAATAGTCCAAGCTTATTGATTGTATAGTTCAAATCTATATACTTATGTTTTTATTCTTTTTTGTCTCTTTGAGCTATCAATTCTCGAGATTCAGTAAGCTAATTGAGTCCACTCAGTGTGCATGGTTGAGGTGCAGTGAATTACTTAATATGGCTCTTCTAAGTACAGTCTTTGTAAATGCCACCAAATAACAAGGTAGGGCAAATGTAAGTTGCTGGTGGCCCCGGGAGATTGGATAGCTAGTTATCCAATGTAATGTAATAATGTACCAAGGTGTATGGCACCCTTGTGTGGGTGGAACTATGTGGAAAATGGTGTCTGAACCCTAATATGGGGCTGGATCAGTTTTGTATCCTGCTAGGCCTTAAACTGAGCCATCCCAGAGGCGGAAAGAGGGATCGCACCAACAACAACAAGGAGCCAAGAGTGGGGTGCGACCTGGGACCCGAGACCCTTGTGCCGGACCCAGGAAGCAATGAGCTCTGACACCTGCTGAGACAGAGGGGGACAGCAAGAAGCAGTGGCCAAGAGCCAGCTGCAAGCAAACCAGGAGCTAGGCAGGAGACCAGCAGGAGAGGGCATAATGGGCTTCTGAACCCAAGGAACAGGAAAGCTGAGTGCCATTGAGCAGGGGGCTTGCTGGAGGAGGGAGATGTCTCAGGGTCCTTGGTGGAGCTGTTTGCCAACCCACAGAGCTAGGTATAAGTGCCTTTAGGCTTGGGCTTCCTGGCCGAATCGGTTGCTCTGGGAACTTATTAGCAGAACTTAAGGAGCTTCATAGCCCTTTCCCAAGCAGAGCATAAGCTTTGGGGTCCAGGGCCAAGAGCTGAGGGTCAGAGAGAGGTGTGTCTGGGGGTATTGCTGAGAAGAGGTTGTCCTGATGGAAGAGCTGTATCCTGAGTTGTTTCTGATCCTGTATTTGTGAGTATTATCTGTGAGTTCTGTGTGGCCATTATGATGAGTTTTTGAACCAGCAGAGGAGCAGAAAGTGTCACGTGAGGGACAACAGGAGTCAAAATTTACTTAAAAATGCAAGGGTGGAGGAGGCGCACCTTCATAGAAATCAGGCTTGGGCTGTGGATCTTGACACTTGTCCCTGCCCCCTTGTGAAGGGAGAGGAGGCGCCTCTAACAGACTATTTTTCAAGGTGCACCATGCAAAATTGTTAGGGGGCGGGAGGGGCTCAGTGAATCACGCTATTGTTACACTGGGAGACAAAAGAGTTTAGATGGAAATCTATTTTAGATTTCTTTAAATAAGATTGTTGATATAACTTAAAATTAATCCCTGAACTTTATTACTATATTAGCATGCATTTCTCCATGTTTCACATTCTAACTCCCTGAATTATCTCTTTTGAGGAGGAAAATTTAATTTACAAATACTAATTACTCCCAAACCCACATCTGTTCAAGGGAAGCAAAGCAGAGGGAGCTAGCCCCAGGGCCTGAGGGAATAAGGAACAGAGTTGGGAATGAAGGGTTTCCTTCCACAGTACCCTGACCAGAGCATTTTAGGCATCTGCATGGTATTGTCAACGAGGAGTGTATCTCCGGGGTTGTAGGTTTAAATTGAGGAACTTGTTGACATGACCTGAAGAGCTAGCTGAGTTGTAAGTCCTGTGTCAGGAAATGCATTTAAAGAATGTTCTGTTACCTTCAATGAGCGGAGACTTAGTCTTCAACGCTTTGAATGTTGCCCATGTGCAGGATCTGACAACTGTCTTCAGACTCCCATGATGACAAGGCAGACTAATTTCCGAGAGATTAGATAAGCATCATAAACGCACTGCCACTGAGTCAATGCCGACGGACTCACAGTGACCCCACAGGACAGGAAACAACTGCCCCGTGGGTTTCCAAGATGGTACAGTGGAGCCCCATACTCGACCACATCAGTACTTGACATAATCAGATTTCGACAAGAAAAGTCGAGAAAATTTTACAACCATCAGAATACGACACAACACACGATATTTGTAAACAACAGTTTGTGTTTCAGTCACTCAGCATTAGTTGGCATTGTTAGTAAGCTTGTTTAAACCTTTTGTGGCTGTGTTCCAAGCGTTTTGCTACAATTTTCTTAGTTTTTGTGGCTTTTTGTACTGTTCTTAGAAAAAAAAAACATGGCTCCTAAGAAAGAGGTTGGTTTTTTTTTTTTAATTAATCATTTTATTGGGGCTCATACAATTCATCACAATCCATACATACATCAATTGTATAAAGCACACTTATACATTTGTTGCCCTCATCATTCTCAAAATTAGCTTTCCGCTTGGGTTCCTGGAATTAGCTCCTCATTTTCCTTTTTCCCCTCCCCATCCCTCCACGCTCCCCCCTCCCTCGTGGACCCTTAATAATTTATAAATTATTATTATATCTTATCTTACACTGCCCTGCGTCTCCCTTCACCCACCCCTCTGTTGCCCATCCCCCAGAGAGGAGGGTATATGTAGATCCTTGTGATCGATTCCTCCTTTCTACCCACCCCTTCCCTCCCGGTATCGCCACTGTCACCGCTGGTCCTGAGGGGTTCATCTGTCCTAGATTCCCTGTGTTTCCAGTTTCCGTCTGTACCGCTGTGCATCCTCTGGTTTAACCAGGCTTGCAAGGTAGAATTGGGGTCATGGTAGTTGGAGGGAGGAAGCATTGAAGAACTAGAGGAAGGTTGTGAGTTTCATTATTGCTATATTGAACCCTGAGTGACTCATCTCCTCCTCACTACCCCTCTGCAAGATATGTCCAGTTGTTAAGAAAGAATTTTTTGAAAAGAATCATCATGATAAGAAACTGGTTAACCATTTTATTGATATTGTTGATGATAATTTAGTAAACTTTTTTAGAAAACAGTTAAGGAAATGCCAACAGCAGACCGCATTAGACAGATTTTTTTTTTTTTAAGAGAAAACCAGCCAGATCCTATTGAAAAAAGGGCTGGGGTGGGGGAATGCCTGAAAAGCTGCTACCAGTTGATTTTATGGAAGGGGATTCCCTTCCAAACAATGACTCTCTCGCCACACCTCCTCTCCACATCTGCATCCACAGATCCAGATCCTCATCAGTCTCAAGGTATGGGCCATACTGTATTTGTTAAAAACTTTTTTAAAATGTGTTTCTTACTTAAATTATATTATTTAACTCTGAACTTATTTACTTTGAAATTTCTGTGTAATGTATAAAAAGGCAAGGTAGAGTAAAAACTTGGTAGTCAAGAACAGATCAACCTGTTTTCTGATATTTTCTTTTGTGAAATCTTGATTCGGAACTAGACTGCTTCACATCTTGATGCTCCTTCTAGAATGTATCAATGTCAAGGTCCGGTGTTCTATTGTAACTCTTTCTGGGAGTATAAAGCCCTGTCTTTCTCCTGTGGAGTGGCTGGTAGTTTCGAACTGCTGACCTCACAGTTAGCAGCCCAACATGTAAACACTATGCTATCAGGGCTCTTCCCATATGCACCATTGAATTAAATACACCATACATTACTAGTATGCACCATAAAATTGGTAACATCTGGTGCATTTAATTAGAGGAGGCATCTTTGAAACTCACATGAAGAAAAATTCCTTGGCTGGCAACTCCCCATCCAGCAGCGCTGCCGTTGCTCTGTCTCACCAGGTTGGCCCCCACTCATTGCCACCTGAAGTGCCACCGAACAAGACCTCGCCCTGTCCTGCAGCAACCTCACATGGCCCCTGTGTTCGAGGTGCTTGGTGCAGCTGCTGTGTGAGTCCATCTCGTTGAAGGCCTTCCTCGTTTTTCGTGATGGCCAGTTTAAGAGAAATTTTGTTTCCTGCTTAGAAAAATGCCACAGATACTGTTGTGATGTAGAACACAGCTTACAAGGACAGCACTATGGGACAAACTCAAGTGTATGAGTGGTTTTCTCGTTTCAAAAAAGGGGAAATGTCAATTGATGATAACCCTCGTTCTGGATTTCTGTCAACTTCCTGAATGACGAAATTGTTAACTTGCAGTGCATTCGGAGATCTTTCCACCAGGTCAGACTGTTACTCAAGCTTTCCATTTAGAGGTTCTGAAAAGATTGTGTAACAATGTGTAACAAAAATGGCCTGATTTGTAGCCATCTTAGTGTGCCAGTTTTTGGCAAAAAAACCCCAGCATGCCTCTCTTGCCTCACGCACCTTACTCGCCTGACCCTGCTCTGTGTGACTTCTTTTTCTTCCTGTGAATGCAGAGCGACATGAAAGGACAGCAATTTGATGACATAGAAAAGGTGTAGTAAAAAACGAGGGAGGTGCTGCTAGCCATCCAAACAGATGAGTTTGAAAAATGTTTACAAGAATGGAATCTCAGATTTGACAAAAGTATTACGTTTAATGGAGAGTACTTTGAAGGCAATGAGGTGGTTTTGTAAAAAATTTAAATACATAGCTTAAAAAACATTCCACAACTTTATATTGTGAAGTAATCACATCGAGAAGACATCCTAGCCCAGTCCATGGGGCTGATGCTCACTGCATCTCTCTGCAGGCCAGTGGCAGAGACGTGAAGCGGGACGCAGGGAGATCACAGGCCAGTGGGTGCAGGGTCACACGGATCTGATACCAGTGGAAACATGGCAGGAGGCCAACCGCTGTCACACTTGGACAGCCCGCACTGGCCGTCCCTGGAGGCAGACACAGCATTCCAGCCAGCAGGAAGGTGAAGTGGCAGCGAGGGAATTGTCTCTGTTCATCTCTCTCATACAAAGTGCCACACCTCAAGGGGACATCATCAGGCTACCACTTGACTGATAGGTTGGACTCCTCCCCTCCCCTTTCTTTCTTTTTTTGATTTTGTTTTATTAAATACTTTTACTGGGTGCTCTTACATCTCTTATCACAATCCATACATTCATCCTTTGTGTCAAGCACATTTGTACATATGTTGCCATCATCATTTTCAAAGCATTTTCTTTCTACTTGAGCCCTTGACATCAGCTCCTCATTTTCTCCCTCTCTTCTCCGCCCTCCCTCCCTCATGAACTCTTGATAAAATTTAGATTATTATTTTCATATCTTACATCTTTCTCTGTCACCCTTTACCCACTTTTCTGTTGTTTGTCCCCCTGGGAGGGAGTTATATGTCAGTCCTTGTGATTGATTCCCCCTTTCTCCCCCGACCTTCCCCTTATCCTCCTGGTATCTCTCCTCCCCTACCCTTTCATACACATTCCACTTGGTGTAAAATCTAAGTACCAGAGTGATTATCAGTCCAAATCTATGTTTGATTGGCTTACAATTTCCCCATGTTTGTTATCTTATGTAACTTTTGTTATGTTCCCAAGGTAATTACCAGCAGGACTCTGATGAAAGAGAGCCCATATCCTGATTTAGGATCAACATTGAGTTCTGTTTCTGACCATTTACTCAGGGAAGCATCACTGAGCACAGAGGGCATTGGCTGCCCAGGTGCTGCCAGGCAACCTGCACCCCCTCCCCTGGAAGTCCTGGCTCATTGCGCAGCTTGAAGACTGAGGAGAAGGCAAAACCCTTCAGCTAACCACAAAGGAGTTAGGCAAAGGAAGGGAGAGAAGTGGGAGATCCCCATGCCTTTGAATTTTGGCAACTTGAATAAAGGTCTATAGTTAGAAAAATGTTCCACCAGGAGCGTTCCCAGGCAAATCTCTTGAAGTCCAATGCCTTTGAGATTAACTTGACCAAAGTCAACACTTCACTTCTTGTACTTCTAAATATGAAATATACATATTCCCTTCATTGCTTCTGGACATACTAGTGAATTTTCCCCATCCCAATAAACAGACCACTGCATTTTTATGTGGACACTGAGCTGGTGCCAAGGTATGCTCGGTTTGGTTCTGTGAGCTCCAATTAGTTCTAATTGGTTCTAATTTTCTTGAGCCTCCAGCTGCATGTAGCATGCTGATGAATGATAGAGCTTTCAGTCACCTCCAAGTGTGGGACTGTTGATTTTCATGTAGAGCCTGGAGATGTTTCGCACAATGTAGCTTGCTCAGATGCCAGCTCGGTCTTACAAAGCCGAGCAATTCACAAGGAATGCTTTTATGCCAGCCTTCTGGGGCAGCAGTATGGGGCAGACTTCATAGCTGTGTCAACATTTCAGGTTCAAAACATTTTCCTATCTGGCATTAGCAAGGGCCAATGACAGCTTCTTGCTCATTTGTTGGGCTTGGTCCACAAAGTATGTCAAAGGAGTTGCTAAGACTGTAGTGACGTTGCTCTGAGGAAGGTAAGGCTGGAGATGGTGCTTTCCACAAGAAGCCAGGATGTCAGCTCCTTTCTTTGAAGAGTTGAGGGAATTAGAATGTTTTCAATCTCATTCAGTGAGTGGGGAGTGAAAATTCAGTTCCTTCCTTGACCCCGGACAAGGACTTTTATTTCAGTCACAGTCTACAGAAGGAGATAGACATAGACACTGTGCTTTTATTAAGGGAGGAAGAGCAACGTAGAAGCCATGCAAAATAGCAAAAAAATCAAATAATGTGGTAAAGAATCTATGGAAAGTGAATCATAGGAGGGGGCTTCAAAAAGTTTAGGGAAAAGTGGAATCAAAAAACAATGGAACTTTCCCACAAACGCTTTAAAGCCCTCTCATGCAGGATGGGACAAATACATAATCCTACTCTTTCCCTTTCCCAACTATGGTAAACATGATGAAAATATTTTTAGTTCTTTTGACAAAGCACTAAAAGCTGAAAAAAAGGAATAATGGTAGAAAATCCATGGGAATCATACTAGGGAAGACTTTCTAAGGTGTAAAGTTTAAAAAGGTGAGATGTCATTCATTTATCTAAATATCTGTTGAATGTCAACTTTATGTAAGGCCTGAGGAGATACATTGGAAAATTATATGTTTCACAATAACAAAAGGAAGGAATTATCTCTCTTAAATTGTAAATATCTGAATTGAGATCATTGTGATTGCACTTGCATTGTATCAATCACAGAAACAAAATGAAAGAAAGGCAGGTAAACCAAGCGTGTAAACCAAGTCAGCATTCCCACGTTGACACACAAATCGTATTAGCCAATTTCTATTTTTCAGATTTGTGAGTTACATTAGTCAAAGTTAATGGTGTTCTGTGATAAAAATTGCATGTACACACACACACACACACAATCTAGCCCAAGGATAACGACCAATCATTTCTCCCATTTTAGAGCATTTTGCTGAGCTGCTCTGTTTCCTCAGGTGGGAGATGGAAATTTTCATTGAAGAACAGAATGTGTTTCTGTGAAGAGAAAGCACTGGGACGTGGCAGGTGTCCTTCAGTACCCCAGCGCTGGCAACAGCAGCCCCACTGATACCGAAATCCATAGATGTTCAAACTCTTTTAGAAAAAGGTGTATTTGCACATAATGAACACATATCCTCCCATATTCTTTAAGTCATCTTCTTGTACCCAACACAATGTGAAAGCTATGTAAATAGCACTTTATCTTGAATATTTCTGAACCCATGAATACAGAAGGCCAACTGTATCCACAAGTATGGAATCAGAATTTGAGTGGGTTTAAATGGTGATTCCCCATCAACCATCTATGGCGGTGTTTGGCCAACTCTCGAGTGAGCCTTTGTATTCCACCTGGGCCATCTGTACAAGTGTTATGTTTGAGCCCATTGTTGCAGTCACTGCCAACCCAACTCATTAAGGGACTTTTTTTTTTGCTGACCCTCCAGAGGCCCTTTATCAAGCATGATGTCCCTCTCCAGGAACTGGTTTCTCCTGATAACATGTCCAAAGTATTACATGCAACAACGTCTCACTATCTTTATTTCTAAAATGTATTCTGGCTTTACTATTTCCAAGACAGGCTGATTTGTTTGTTTTTCTGGCAGTCCACAATACTTTCAATACTCTTCACCAGCACTATGATTCACAAGCACCAGTTCTTCTGGGATCCTCCTCATTCACTGACCAGCTTTCACAGACATGAGGTCATTGACAATACAGGGTAAGGCGCACCTTAGTCTTCAAATTGATCTCTTTGCTTTCTAATGCTTTAAAAGGGTCTTGTGTGGCACATTTACCCAATATAATGCATCACTTGATTTCTTAACTGCTGCTTCAGTGCGCATTGAATGGGGATCTGAGGACAGTGAAACCTTTGACAACTTCACTCTTTCCTCAGTTTACCACGATGGTAGCTATTGGTCTAGTTGTAAGGATTCTTGTTTCTTTAGGTTGTCATATTGAAGCAGTTGTAATCCCGATCTTCTTCCGTAAGTGCTTCAAGTTCTCTTCCCTTTGAGCAACAAGGTGGTGTCATCTGCATATCGAACGGTGTTATTAAGCCTTTCTTCAATCTTGGTGCTAAATTTTTCTTAATATTCTCCAGTTTCTCATATTATTTGCTCAGCATGCAGACTGAATAAATATAATGCATATTTCCCCTGATTTTAAACAACTGCCTCCTGGTCTATGTACAGGTTCCATGTTTCATATGAGCACAATTAAGTGTTCTGGAATTTCTATTCTTTGTAATGGTACTCATAATTTGTTATGCTCCACATAGTCAAATGCCTTTGTTTAGTCAATAAGACACAAGTAAATGTCTTTCTGGTATTTTCTACTTCCAGCGAAGATTGATCTGATGTCTGCAGTAATATCCCTTGTTCTACATTGTCTTCTAAATCGGGCTTGGATTTATGGCAGCTTCCACTTGGTATACGACTGCAACTGTTTTTGAATTCAGCTAAATTTCACTTGCATATGATATTGAGCCATAATTTCCACATTCTGTTTGGGTCACCTTTCATTGGAATGGACACAAAAATAAGGATTTTTTTCCCCCATCAGTTGACCAGGTAGCTTTCTCCCAGATTTCTTGGCATAAACTAATGAGTACTTCCAGTTGAACCTGTTTATTGAAACATTTCAATTAGTATTCTGTCAATTAGTGGAGCTTGTTTTT
>NW_022106471.1:17756848-17765415 GCF_000313985.2 Echinops telfairi
GATTGTTCATTCAGCCTATCTTATTTAGACAGACCTGCAGAGATAATAACATGCACAAAAACAAGACAGAGCAAAACCAAGCAACAATATACAACAAAACAACAACAACAACAAACCAATGACAAAAAAACAAAACAAAACACAAGAAAAAAAAGTTTGTAGTTGGTTCAAGGACTGTTTGTTGGCCTTTAGGAGTGTTTTCCTGTGCAGTCTGTTGGGGCTCCATGCTCTGGCCCCAAAATCCTCCTTCAGCATTCCCCTGGGGACTTTGCCACTCCATTCCCTTGCTGTTCTGTTGCACCCCCTTAGTGTATTGCCTCGGTGTGGCAGAATCAGATCGGGGCGCAATTCCCACACTGTGTCTCTGGTGTTGTCCCCTGTAGAGCTATGGGTCAGTGAGGGACATCATGTCTCATAGTGGGGCTGACCATGTGGTCCTTCCTCTCTGTGGACTGGTCGCTCTAATCAGGAACATTGTCCTCGAGGCCTGGATGTGCTCCACTCACTCCTCCTCCCCCTTCATCTGCTCCCGTGTGCTCTGATCAGATATGTCCCTCTCCCGGAGGAGCTGCAGATTCAATGCCGTCCTTTGAAATAAATTCTTCTGCGGGGAGGGGCAGGTGTCCACGTAGTAGTTGGGATTGGGGCCGGCCCCTCAGACCTCTCCACTGGTTCTGTACCCCATGCCGGCAGCTGCTCATGTATTTTCTTTTGTCTTTCTAACCCCAGGCCTTTGCACATCTCAAGATAATATGGTGTTCTTCAGAGCTTTCGTTTGAAATTTCCTGTTGTCTTTTACTTAATCATTTCTTCCGTTTGCTTTGGCTTCTCTGCATTCAAGAGCAAATCTCTTCGGATACCCACTTTAGTCTTTCCTATCCTTTATATGACTTTTTGTTTTCTTCATGTATGGTATTCGTAAGGTCAGACTACAACTCATTTGAATTCCTGTCATTAGTGTTCAGTACATGAAATCTGTTCTTGAGTTGATCTCTAAATTTAGATGAATATACTCAAGATCATATCTTGGCTCTAATGGATTTAAATTTTTTTTTCTTCAACCAGGATTTACACATGAGTAATTGATAGTGTGTTCCACAGTCAGCTCTTGACCTTGTTTGTCTGGTGATACCAAGCCTCAACATTCGATTCCCATGTAGTCTATCTGACAGAATTCATGATTAATTTGTGAAGTTGAGAAAAAGTATTTGCAACGAAGTTGTTGGTCTTGAAATATTCTATCACACAATCCCTAGCATTGTTTCTGTCAGCAATACCTATTTTTCAATTACTGATCCTTCCTATTTCCATTCCAATCACCCATAAGTATCAATGCATTTTGATTGCGTATTTGAACAATTTCAAGCTGGAGAAGTTGGTAGAAGTTAATTTCTTTATGAATCACTTAGTGGCTAGTGAATATACTTAAATAGTTGTATTAGATGGTCTTCGTTATAGGTGTGCCAGTATTATCCTATCACATACAGCACTATTTTTAAAAGTTTCATTGACACAATCCACCTACCATACAAATCAATCGTTCAATCATATCAAGAAGAATTGTATAATTACTACCACAGTCAAGTTCAGAACATTTTATTTTTCCTCCCCATGATTAAATTGCCTTTGAAATGAGTTTTGTAATCATCTTCAGTTCTAGGGCTCACTCCCCCTCCTACCTTCATTTTTTACTCCCAAAATACCCTCCCCCTCCCCCCCTCCCCCAATCCCCTACAAAACCTTGTATTAGTTATTATCTCTATGCATCCACTCTTTCAGTACTTCACAAACTGGTAAACCCAACAGAAACAATATAGAACAAGAACAAAATGAAGTGGTAAGGATAAAACAATAGTACTGTAGAGATAAAAATATAAAAAATGAGCAAGATAAAAGGACCATTTTTAAAGCCAGGGAAGAAATTTTTTGTCATGCAACAAGCAAGAGATCCTTGCACCTAGAACAAAGTCATCAGGTTGAGTCTAGAGGAAGATCAACTGACCATTAAGTTTGACCCAGCAAAATCAGGACTACAGTGAGCTATGTTTGATAGTGGCTAGAGGGGATTTGCCAGTGGCTTAATCTGACTAGATACTCTGCAGATGGGTTTTGGGCTCCTACTGTCCTCCACAGCTTTCCACAAATTGGGTGTTCATTATTTTAGCTCTGATACTTTTCCCTTTGTCACATTTTAATTTTGTTATTGTTATCATTGAATCACACAAGCTGGTGTGCTTCTTCCATGTGGACTTAGTTGACTCCTCGCTTAGATGGTTGCTTGTTTGAATACAAGCCTTTAAGACCCCAGACACTATTCCGATTGATAGCTGGGCACCATCTACTTTCTTCACTACACTTTGCTGTAGCACCTTTATCTTTGGTGATAATTTCATGCAGATGAGTATCAAGCTGGGTCATGTTATCAGAACTAATTGTTCTTGGATTGGGGTTAGAATTCAGTGGGGGCCTAGAAACTATCTACTTGTCCCTGGGATGTGCATGATTCAGGTTTACTGTGGCAGCCGTATTCTGACAAATTTAAAACCCCATAATACCAGCTTTGGCAACAACAGCAACAAAACCACTAGCCGACAACAAAAGACAAAAAACAAAAGTAAACTAAAGGTAGGAAACCCCAAACCCATAGGAACAATAAAGTAAAACCTTGTCACTCATCCCCCTGTACAGCACTGTGTTTCAAGATAGATCTTAAAATGTCCTTTTTGATTATGAATATGAAACCATTCCTTTTGAGTTTATCATTCCTTGCACATTTACGGTCGATTTCAGCTCACTGATGCCTAGTATATTGATCTTTATGCCTTCCATTTCAATTTTGATGACTTCCAATTTTCCTAGATTCATACTTTGTGCATTCTATGTTCTGATTCTGATTATTAGTGGATGTTTGCAGCTGTTGTTTCTTATGTAGATTTGTGCCTAATCTACAAGTGAAGATTTCAGAAGCTTTGCTCACGCCACGTAATTAAAGTCAGCTATACTCTGAGGAGGCAGCTCTTCCCAAGTTGTATAGAACGTGTCTTCAAACCTGAGGGGCTTATTTTCCAACACTCCACCTAACAACATTCCACTGCTATTCATAAGGTTTTCAGTGACTAATTTTTCAAAAGTGGATTGTCTATTCCTTCTTCCTCATCTGTTGTTAGTCTGGAAGCTCCACTGAAACCTGTTTACCATGGATGACCCTGCTGGGATTTGAAATATTGGGGGCATAGTTTCTAGCATGACAATAACACTCAAACTACCACCATATGATAAGTTGATGGATGAGTGGGATCAGCCACCTGTAGTTGTATAGATATAAATAATTTAGGTAAACTCTCTGAGCTTTACTTTCATTATCTATGAGTTAAGGAAAGGAGCCCTGTTAACATTGTGGGTTAATAATTAAGCCGATAACCACAAGGTCAGAAGTTCAAACCCACCTGTATCTCTGTGGGCAAAAGATGAGGCTGCGTTGCCTACTCCTGTAAAAATTTACTGCCTGGGAAACTGAAGACAGTTGTCATCTGTCCTAGAGGGCCACTATAAGTCAAAATTGACTTGATAGAAGTGCATGGGTATGAGTGAAATATAGTAACCCACCTCATAAAGTAGTGACTGGTTCAGTATCTGTAGTTGTTAAGTGCCACTAAGTTGGTTTGACCCATAGTGACCTTATGCACAACAGAATGGAAAGCTGCCTGGTCTTGTGCCGTCCTCACTATCAGTCCTGTGTTTGAACACAATGTTGCACCCACTGTGTCAATCCATCTTACTGAGGACCTTTTCTTTACATTGTCCCTCTACTTTACCAAATATGATGTCCTTCTCCAGGGACTGAACTCTCCTGATAACATGTCCTAAGTACATAAGAAAAAGTCTTGCCGTCTTAGCCTCTAAGGAGCACTTTGGTCCTATTGCTTCTAAGGCAGATCTATTTGCCCTTTTAACAGTACATGATACTTTCACTATTCTTCTCCAGCACTACAATTCAAATGCATCATTTTTTCCTTTCTTCCTTATTTATTGTTCAACTCCCAAATCCATATGAGGCTGTTGAAACTATCCTGGCTTGGCTCAGACTCACCTTACTTAGTTCTCAAAGTAAAACATTGGCCTTTCAATACTCTAAAAAGGTCATGTGCAGCAGATTTACCCAACACAACTTGTCTTTCGATCTCTTGACTGCTGCTTCCATGAGCATTGGTTGTGGATCCAAGCAAGACGAAATCTTTGAGCACTCCCACTTTTCGCCATTTGTCTTGATGTCATATATTGGGCCAGTAGTGAGGATTTTGGTCTTCTTTACACTGAGTTGTAATCCATACTGAAGGCTGCCATCCTTGGTCTTTATCTGCAAGTGCTTCAGGTCCTCCTCACTTTTTTGTCTAGTACACACTAAATTGTTCAATAAGTGTTAGCTGTTGTTTCCATTATTATAAAAGCAGAGTCTGGGGTAACCTGCCATCTCTGTGCCTACCATTGAGTGAGTCTTTTGAAATTCAAGGGATACTAGCTGAAGTTTGATGACAAGATTTCCAGGGTAAAATGTCTTGGAGGTGATCAAGTAAGGCTTTTCTAACAGATGTTTCTCTGAATACAGTTTTAAAACATTAATAAACAAGTATAAAAAAAACCTAATCTAATCCAAAGAAAATACAGAAACACTGAACTACTTTCTTCCTACTATCAAGTTTTCATACCAGAACAGTGTACAGCTAATAGTTGGATTCCTTAAGATGAACAAAAACTATGATGCAAAAGCTGCCTGCCCTCTTAGGTTTAGGTGTTGTTACTTTACCAAACCCATGCCCCAATTTGTTGGATCCCTATTGAGGGGTCTCAGCTTTTACCCTGAACACTCCAATGATACTTTCTCATACTTGAAAAGATAGCCACATCGACCTTAGGTTGACTTCTGAGGGTGGTAGACTTAACAGTGGCAATGTGTGTGCATTTTATATTTTTCTTCCCCATATCATGTCTTTGGCTGAGCTCAGTGAGCCTGTGGTAGTTAAGTAACTTCATGTCAACTTGATAAATAAGTGTAGGGGTGGAGTCTAGCCTGTCAAAAGGATTTATGGACTAGTATTGCATTTATAAGCTAATATCAGACTTATGAACTTGCTGTAAACTGGGCTGGGATGTTTCTCTGATAAACAATTACTCTTTGATCTAAAGCTCTTTCTTATACATATGAGTATCTCTGGATTTATTTCTCTAGTCAACCTGGTTTAATACAGAGCCCAGCTATTAATTTTTTTTTAATAATCTAGTGAGAGCTGATTGAATTCTTGAATGAGAAAATTACTTTTTACTGGTATTAAGGAGCGATGATGACTAATTGCAAACTACTTTTTCCCCTGGGTACAGATGTGTCAAGCTGTTAGAACCAAAGTTCACTGATCTTTGACTAGATTACTGAATCTAGAGAGTAGGTCTGACTTACGGGGTTTTCAAAGTCTAAATTACTACAATCTTATGGAAGGTCGATTCTTAGCATCATATGCTTATCAAATGAAAATTCTGTGTGTTCCTATAAAATAAACTAGAAATTATATTTTTTCTAAAATTCAAGACCCAACACAATTTATGTTCTTGAAAGGTACTGGTTCATTTTTGAAGTCTTTCTGACATTCCATAAAATTCTGATCCATCTAACGACTGTTGTTTTATGTTGGGCAGTATTCTGGTAAACTTGGTGTAAAGTTTCAATGTTTGGGGACGATGTCTCCTTGGGTCTTGTTACACATTTGATATTAGCTCTAACTTCCAGATGGTTTTTATCCATAGCATAAAAGTGTCTTTCATGTCTCAGGTATCCTGAGACTCAGACAGTGTACCATTGAGAGAACTCGCCTGCAGCCATCTGCTGACTGTGGAGACAATGCGTTTAGATGGCGAGAAGCTAACAAACAAATATGTATGAACTGGAAACCCAGTAGCAATCCATTTTGACTTTGTAGTAAACATTCTCATTCCCACTGAGTGGATTCTGACTCAGAGTTCCTGAGGTGGCAAAGCTTCACGGGAGCAGATAACTTTCGCCTTCTTCTGTGAAGTGGCTGGTGGGTTTGAGCTGCTGACCTTCCGATCAGCTGACCTTCCGATCAGCAGTCCAACAGAACCAACAGCACCACCAGGCTACTTCTGTGAGCTACTACTCATGCTTAATTCCCCTTTGACAGGTGACAAATGAGCAGTATCACCAAGACTTCTCCCCACCTCTCACTGGTTTTCTTGCCTACAACGTGTACAATCCCACTTCTAAAGCTCCTGGGATTTGAGGATACCCTGTGGTGTGTAGTGGTTTTACAGTTTCTCTCTCACCCCTGACAACCAACGGAGAGAAAAAAGGAGAAATGGATTTTCTCCTAAGACTCGTCACCATGGCAACATGATATCCAAATACATGAAAGACTGTTGTATTTCTGTGTTCAAATGGAATTGCAAGCACCAAGTACAGGCAGTACTAGGAATAGAATTTGAAATCAGATTCTAGGGTGGCTGATGTTTGTTTTCATTGCAAATCTTATTAAACAATCTAATGTTGATTTTTGGTTTATTTTTGCCTCTTAGCCTTGATGTGAGCTCTTTGGTTCCACTTGGGCATAACTTGGCCAGAGTTTTGTAGATGGTTTTAACATCACCCGAAAGCAGGCCAGGCTTTCTCTGCCGGCTAATGGACTGCCTGGGAAGGATGGTTTACCAGGGACTGTACACCAAGTATGCTATCCATTCTTCTATTTTGCGGAGACAATTAGTTGCCAGTATTACTCTTAATAGTCCATAAACTAGGCTGGGCTACACACCCTATCTGGTGGGTTTCTAGAGAAAAGCATGTAATGTGGGGTAAAGAGATAAAGTTGCTGACTCCAAGTTACAATGCCACTCGTTATTTCTTTGAAGCTATTTCTGGAAACCAGCTGCTGCCAATGCGAGTGGGTTCTGGTGCACAGGAACGGTAGAAGGCTGAGCAGAGCTGTGCCTCGGGGTTTTCAAGGCGGTCAACCTTTTAAAGAAGCAGACAGCCTCATCTCTTTTCTAGGGAGCAGCAGTGGGCTTTTGTACCGCAGCTGTGGTTAACCTACTGTGCCGCCAGGGCCCTTATTCTGGACATAGGAGGTTAACGTGTGAGAATGCTGAAAGTCAAGTCCCAACGTGTGTTACGCGCAACTGGAGAGTTGATTAGAAATAAGGTTGGCTTTCAGCATAGATTCTTAGGCCACTTGGAGATAGGTTCACCGTCCTCTCCCTCCCTATAGGCATTCAATTTACTTGGACTACTAACTGAAAGGCCGCCGGTTCAAACATACCAGTCACTCTGCTTCAGAAAAATGAGGCTGTTTGCTCCTGTCCAGATCTGTGGTTTGGGCTCCTACACATTGAGAACATCCTTGGTGGTGCCAGGGGTTAGGCGCTGGCTGCTAACTGACGTCATGTTTGGTGAGTCGGAGTCAATGAGAAAGAGGAAGACCCTTAGCGGATCAACACAGTGGCTGCCACAATGGGTTGCTTACAGTGCTGCGTAGGGTTGTGAGTGGAGTTGACTCACACAACAGGTGCTTTGAAAGAGTAGTTAGGGCAACCAACAGCCACAAATACAGAAGACCGACATTGTAACAGAGGTTGAGACAGACTATTTGGACATCAAATGAGACCCAGGCTTCCTATTGGTGACCCCACACGTCAGCAGCTTAGGATCACACCTAGTCTGGTCCCTGTCCTCACAGAAGCCACAGCTCTATCAGCCAACACAGAAGATGGGCTCTTCTGTTTAAAGTTTAAAAAAATAACTGATTCTTCTCTCTTTATGCATCTTTCCTGGCAAACTATCCCAATACAATTGTTATGTACTATGAGTGGGTACCCAAATAAAATTGGAATTATTTTTTTCAAAGCTAATTAAATTTTTTAACAAAACCACCTTATCACCTTTAAAGTACCCCCCATTACACTTAATACATTTGTCAAATCTGCGATTCCATTCTTGGAAACATTTTTCAAACTCATCTGTTCGGATGACTGATAGCACCTTCCCCCCACACCCCCCCCTTTAGGCTCATCTAAGCCTTCAAATCGCTTCCCTTTCATGTCCCTCTTTATTCACAGAAACAAAAAGAAGTTGCATGGAGCAAGGTCAGGTGAGTTAGGTGCGTGGGGCAAGAGAGGGATGTTGTTTTTTGCCAAAAACCAGTGCACTAAGAAGGCTACGTGAGCCAGTGCATTGTTGTGGCAAAACCAGTCCCTCCTCTGCCCCCAGTTAGGCCTGTTTTTGGTCACACACAATCGTTTTAGAACCTCTAAATAGAAAGCTTCATTAACAGTCTGACCTGGTGTAATGAACTCCAAGCATACTATCTCCCTCACATCAAAGAAACAAATGAGTATCGTCTTGATCTTTGATTTCATTTGACAAGCTCTTTTTGGGTGAGGTGATGATGGCATCTTCCACTGGCTTGATTGATGTTTGCTTCTGGGGTCCTAAGAATAGCACCATGTCTTGTCACCAGTAATGACCTTGGAAAAACATCTGGGTCACTTCAGAGCTGTTCTTTTCAAAG
>NW_022106471.1:17765515-17775107 GCF_000313985.2 Echinops telfairi
TTTTTGGGTGAGGTGATGATGGCATCTTCCACTGGCTTGATTGATGTTTGCTTTTGGGGTCATAAGAATAGCACCATGTCTCATCATGAGTAATGACCTTGTGAAGTCTGGGTCGCTTCTGAGCTGTTTTTTTTAAAAGCTCAGCATGTTTCCAGTTGACTCTTTTTTTGCTGGTCAGTCAGAACCTGAGGCACAAATTTCACAGCCACCCATCTCATTCCCAAATCACCCGTGAAAATTCACTGAACCAAGTTCCAAGATAGTCCAGTTAACTTCTCCTTCTCTTCAATGGTCCTGTCATTGGTCTTCGAGCACAAGCGCACTAATTTTATCAACATTTTTGTCTGTTAGGGAAGTGAGGTTTGTCATCAATCAACATTTCATTTTGAAATGAGCAAGCCACTTGTACACTTGTTTTTCCCACAGCGCTGTCCTTGTAAGCCGTGTTCAACAACACAACAGTTTCTGTGGCATTTTTCCAGAGCAGGAAACAAAATTTCACAGCCACAGTGTTCTCTTAAATCAGCCATCACAAAAAGCTGAGGTTCAAGCGAAAACTGCTTTTATGAAAACTTCACTGTGACCAGAGAACCTCCCCAGGCAGCGGCACAGCGCACCAACTCAGCGAGCTGCTGGATGCTAACCTAGTGGGAAGAATGCATACCAGGAAAGACCTGCCTAGCAGAGCTTTTTCCAGTATGTTTTTGGGAGGAGGGGTGTACTCCCTTGTATTTTCCTCTTACAAGAAACAGGTTTGCTCCAATATTCTGTCTTCTAGCACCATCCTCTCATTTGTAACTTCCCTGTTAACTTATTGGTCACCAAGGATGCTCTCAAATATGAGTTTTAATGGCTTCAGTCTTTGATTTCATTATTTCTGCTTGCAAAACCAAATTTCATTATGTTAATATGTGATAGGGCAATACCAAGAAATGAACTTACTGGGAATTAGGTGAAATACTGGGCAGTGACTTTTCATATGCAACAATTGATAGTGATATCGCCACCTTAGGACGTATTCTATTTTACCAAAGAGAACGTGAAGCTCAGCAAGGTTAATTAACTTGTCCAGCCAGTAAGTTCAAGAGGACTCAAACCTAGTTTTGGATATTCAAAGCACATTTTTTCTAAACCAGAGTCTACCACTAACCCTGAAATAGTTTATATCAGACTGAAGCTAAAATGACCTTGGTCAGAACTTGGGAGGAAAAGAAAGCAAGATCTGCGAGAAAAGCAGAGGACTGTGAACAGAGCGCCTTGAGAGGGCAGCAGCGCTGAGGGAAGGCAACTTGCACGCCTTTCTGTGCTTGGGGTCTCCTTTAGTGCCGAGAAAGGCAGGAGCTCAAGAAAACTTTGTTGGAAGGATTTCAGGCCCTGGAATTTCATATTTTACAAGATTTCATTTAACCCCCCTCTCACTATTGTAGCTTTCTTCATCATCTTTACTTCACCGGCTAGTTATATAACTTGTCTGTTATCGAAAAACTTTCAATAGTTAGATCGATGGTGATCACATTATAATAAGCCACACTCTGTAATTGCTTGAATGAGATTTATTCTGGAATCACATTATCCAAGCAAAGAAAACACACACCCACGGTCATTTCATAAGACACAGAAAAATGAAAAACAAGACACAAGTTTCTGCCTTAGAAATTTATCAATAAGCTCTTATATACACACAGATGCTCACAAAGTGGTTGAGAGTCCTTTGATACAATCCTTTAAGTGAGGTCCAGATGGCTGAGAACTCTGTAACGAGACACATGGTCACCAGAACAAGAAATCATCATGACTTTCAATGATGTTATCTTGCCCCCAACCTGATCAGTTGGGGAGAGAAAGAAGTCCGTGTTCGTCTGCTGTATCCAAGATTTTGCAAATCACTGGAGATTCAACCTAAAGAACAGCAACAACACAAAATCATTAAAAAGTCTAGAGATAAAACCTTTACTCGGCATTGTTCTGCTGAATGAATACATGCATAATGCACATGAGCCCTTGTTTTGGATAAGCGACCTATAAGTTGAGGGCTTTGGAAACAAATCAGATGGCTAGAGAAGATATTTTCATCTCAACATGGCAAGAGGGACGAGGTGGCGAGAAGAGGAAGAGAGCCACAGCTAGAGCCTGTACAACAAAGTGACAGAGGACTCTGACGACCAAAGGCACTTGCACAATTACAGCGCAAACTCCACCTTTGGGGAATAATCAGTTTTCCAGCTTTTTCTGCAGCATAATTTATTAACTCTGAATAGTTGAAATGGGGATTTAAAAGGAATTACATTAGTGGGCCTGTTAATGATTTTGCAATACTAATAATTTATATCGAGAGTTTATATGATTTTGGGTAATCTTCCCAATAAACTTTTAAGACAGGTACTGCTTTGTTTTACAAAACTTTCGCTGTAAATTGGACAAAAAGCTTACAGAGGAAATTATCAAGTTTTAATTCAGTGATTCATTGCTTCAACTTATTCATGCCTTCAATGTAAGATCATGCATCCCATTTCCTTGCTGTGTTTCCTGTCTGGACTGCTTTCCCTAATTAATTTGTTCCTGGGGTCTCATCCCAGCTGGCCAGTTGTTCTATGGTGTGCATACTTCCACACTGTTGTTATTCCCCACAACAGACCCACTGTTTGTCTGAAAACTGAGCCACAGGGGTGAGTTCAGTTCCAGATTTGGAAAGTGATTCAGGGCCACGATCTCGGGGGTTCCGCCAGTCTCTGTTCAATCAGCAGGCTTGGTCTCCTTCACAATTTTGAGTTTTGCTCCACATCTTTTTTCCACTCTACCCAGGACCTTTAAATGCGACCTCTGTCAAGAGGAGTGGCTCCCAGGTATATTTCCTCTCTTGTGGTCTCAGAGTCACAGAGACTGATGCTTGCTCGGTCCATTAGTCTACTGGACCAATTGCTTCCCTGTGTCATTTGCTGTTCAGCACCCTTCTTTCAGCTGGTCAGTAGACACCAACAGTTGCACCAAAGGTTTTTAAAGCTATTTGCTACCCATCAAAGTAGCATGTACACTTTGTGGTGCCAATGGATCTTAGTGTTGCTCCAGACCAGCGGTTTCAACCTGTGGGTTGTGTGTGAAGCCTTTGGGGGGTGATGGTGGTGGTGGTGTCTCGAGCGACCCTTTCACAGGGGCTGCTCGATTCTTTTTTATTTTTTACTTATTTATTTTTGCTCGATTCTTAACAGTAGCAAAAATACAGTTATGAAGTAGTAACAAAAATAATTTTTTGGCGGCTGGGGTGGGGTGGGGGTGTGTGTGTTGTTTTACCACAACATGAGGAACTGTATTAAAGGGTCGTGGCATTAGAAAGGTTGAGAACCCGTGCTCTAGACTGTGGTCCTGAGCCCTCAGGCAAAGTGACTCATTTCCCCAACGAGACTAGTTATGTCCAAGACGTTTTCCTAACTTTGCCCCCTGTATGCTCCACATACCCATGGATATAGGTGCAACAAAGCTAACTACCCAAGATAGGTATACTTTAAATCTCAGGCACAGATTGGGTAAAAACTTTCTTGAAGTCAGTTTTAGTTAGCACTAGTCTAGGATTTACTGGGCAGTCTGTGCTAGTTAACATCTTTAAAGGGTCTTAGAAGGACGGCTCCAGTGTTTAAACTCTCATTTGGGATAACAGGGGAAAATGGTGTAATATCCACTTAATTACAATTGAAAACCTTGGAAAGTGAGCCTTTGCACCTGATTTAAGGCACACTCCAGAGATACTACTGGTTTGGTTCCAGACTACAATAAAGAAAGTACTGCACTAAAGTGGGTCCCATCAACTTTTTAGTTTCCCAGTCCATAACAAAGTTATGATGTTTACAATATACCATAGGCTATTAATTATGCAATAGCATTACAAGAAATTTGTGGCATATTGTCAGAATCACCAAAGTGTGACAGACACACAAAGCGAGCACATTTTGGTGGAAAAATGGCCCAGGTAGACTTGCTCAATCTTTAATGTGGAAAAAGCACACTATACATGAAGCACAGAAAGATGAGGTATGCATGTATAGCGTTTCCTAGATGGTATTACTTAACATGTTTCTGAAAAAACATTTTGTGTTTTGTACACAGTGAAGTACTTTCCCATGCAACGATTTATATACAACTTGCTTTGTGTCAGGACTCTGTCAGTGTCTGAGGGCAACAGTCTCGGGATTCTCCCAGTCTCTATCAGGCTTGTGATTCTGGTCTTTCTTATGAATTTGAGTTAGAATTTTCCTCCTTTTCCAACTGGGACCTTCTCTTGTGTCTCCTGTCAGAGCAGTCATTAGTGGTGGCACCATCTATTCTGTCCTGGCTCAGGCTATAGGAAGGTGTCCTTCATGTGGAGGAATTGCTTCCTTGAGTCTTTGGCTTCCTTCACTCTCTTTCGCTCCAAATGGGAAGAGAACAATCACTGTATCTCAGATGACTATTCTTGTTGTTAAGACCCTAGATACTGTTCACGAAATTAGGATAGAGAACATTAACGGTATGGACTCTCTTAGGCCAGCTGGCCTAGATGTTCCCAAGACCATGGCCCTTCGTCTTAAAGCCCAGTTACCAGTCCAAGGAGGTATCTGGGTATGAAGTTTTCATAACTGCCCCATATGCGTTTGGTTTTTTTTTAAACATATGAATGAATATATGAAGGGGCTGCAACATATTGTGGGGGAAAATCCATTATCTTTTAATACCATTTTTCTAAAAACTTTTTTTGAAGCCACCTTGTATATGCAGCACTAACAAACATGTATAAATAAATAAATGTCCTTTACTTTCCATACTATTTTGTTAGCTAACTTGTTAAATATGTTTGTGAATACTGTTTCTTCTCTTCCTTCTCCAAATGTACTGGTAATCATTAATAAACATTTTCTTATTCCTAAGGTTCCTAAATTTCTTTGACCTACCGTCCCCTTTTAGGAAAGAAATTACTCAGTGCCACCTTGGGAATTAAAAATGTCTGTACTGTAGTCTATCATTCAGGATAATTTGTGTCGCTGTTGTTAGGTGCCATCCAGTTGGTTCTAACACACAGTGACCTTATGCACAACACAATGAAACACTGCGTGGTCCTGCATCATCTTCGCAACTCTTCCTGTGCCTGCCTCCCTGTTGCACACACTCTGTCAATCCATCTCCTTCTCACTGCCCCTTCACTTTACCAAACATTATGTCCTTCTCCAGGGACTGGTCTCTCTTGACAACTCATCCATAGTATGTAGGACCATGTCCCGTCATCCTTTGTCTTGGATAAAGTGTGGGTGTCTACATGTCTTTTCAGGTCTCCAGGATCACTGTCTCCAGTGCCCCCAGGGATCAGCACCTCACTCTGGAACATACCGTTGTAGATATTTCTTCAGTTTGGTGTCTAACCCACGCCAATCAGCATAACAGTTTCAAAGTTTATTCATGTTGGAAGGATGTATAAGAATTCACTTGTTGCTGAATGGCACTCCACTGAATGATTATACTCCTCTTTGTTTATCCATTTATCTGTTGGTGGATACTTGTGTTGTTTCCACCTTTGGCTATGGTGATTAATGTTGCCTTGAGCAATGGGTAGAAGTACCTGGTAGGTTCCTGTATTCAAATCGTTTGGGTACATACTCAGGAGCAAAACTGCTGAGTCATATGGGCTATAAGACACTTTTGAAGATTCCTTGTAAGCTCAGTAAGTAAGTAAGTAAATAAATAAAACATGGCCCCAAACTGAATTCTCAATTACTTTTTCACTTACCCCAAGAATATACTGACAGGAATGAGGCTCTAGCATATATACAGTAACAGCATGAGGAGAGTCTGATTCTTTACACCTAAAATAGAGAGTACTTTAAGGCAGTGCCTAACTCATACAATGTCAGATTATTTTAAATAGCTTTTTCCTAAGCTTAACAAAAATACCGTGCAAGTGAGCTCTGTAAAATTTAATAATTAGAGTTATATTTGATATAAAACTTTTGTTCACAGAAAGCTGGTGAAAGAGAAAAGCATGAAGAATGATTAGAGTCCAACTTACTTTAGTTTTACAGTCACCTGTCTTGGTTTGTCAGTTATATCACAAATATCTCCATTCCCATAAAAATGTGACACCATCCTGAATTAGAGAAATATACATGCTTCATTAAACCAAGACCTTACAGATTTAGAATAATTTTAATGGACAGGGTAGAAGAAGGAGGATTCAGTTTTGCATCAGTAAAATATTCTTTAAAATTGCTATTTCTAGGGCTAAGTGGCAAAAACTTAAATTTCATAAAAAGAATATAAAGTACACGATTCCTACTGGTTTAACTAATGACCTTGAACTTATATATTTATGGATGTACAAAAAGTTATTTGTAGATTTCTTTTAAAAAGTTGTTCCTTTAAAAGTTAACTACTTCCCAAGCTCCTGAACCTTTATTTGTGAACAAGTTATTCTTTCTTTCCAATCCTCATCTCCCTACTCCCATGAAAATAATGTAGTAAGGTAAAGCTTAGGGTGTGCACTATGAATTTCAAATCAGGATTCAAACAAAAGCATTAATTTTACTAGCTTCACACACGTGTGCTTCAATAGCCATTGACACATGCACATTTAGTTGTTTTCACATGAAACAAATACAAACATTAAAAATGACCACCACACATTTTGTTAGTGTAACAACTTAAAATGTCTATCTCTGATTTTGCTTAGCAAGAAAAGCCGGAATATTCTGAAATCAGTCTTTCTATTCCATCTGTGTGAAGAAGGACAAACAGACCGACTGATTATGAAGAAGCATGGGTAATTTAAATTCTATTGGGCAGGAAAAGCTGGAACTCAGCTATTCTTGGGAAATGAAAATAATTTACCTAAGAAAACTAACTACAGTGAAATATATTTTTAAGGGGGCTTCAGGAAGTTCATTAGAAACAAAACAGAAATACAAGATAATAGGATTCTTCCACAAACTTTTTGAAGCCCCCTCTAATATAGGTCAAAAGAGATATGTGAGGTAATTTTTTGAAAATCCATTGCAATATTTGAAATTCCCAACCGTTAGCTTTAACAAACGTTAAATTAAAAAGGAAATGCTAAGTGTAGACTGAAATAGAATGAGATACCTCTTGAAGACGTACAGATCACACATGAATGAAGCAATAATTAATAGGCACCTCTCATCTGATATCTGGAACTAAGCTTGGCGACTGTGACCACCACTCATGTGCCAGCATCAGTCAGAGGCAGGGGCAGCACATGCTGCCTGCTCTCCTCAGTACTGTTTCACCTCATTCAAATGCCACAACAACCCCCTGAGGCAACAAACAAGTTAGACAAGAACGCTGCAGCTGTGGAAAGATGACGTGACTTGCCTTCAGTGGTGAGAGCCAGCATCTGATGCAGGTGAACTACTCCAGACTGTGCTCGTAACTGACACTGGGCTGTCTCCCCAAGAAGATAAAACTAACCCAAAAGATGTCCCTGGATCAGAGGTTTTACTTGTGATTAAGTTTTCATGTTTTTCAATATTGAGTTTTCAATTCTACTCATCAGATCCCAAGGGAAAGGAGTCTTACCTGACTGTCTGGGTACCATCGTCTTGAAGGTGATAGGCTCTAGCAGTATTCTTCTTAGCCCATTCAATGTGCTCTTCTGGGTCCCATGTCCCCACAACCACAGAGGTTTTCCCACTATCCTTATCCTATTAGATGAAAAAGAGATCCATGATGACCCATGTTCAATAGCATCAAGCAGATATGTATGCTAGTGACGATTCTATAAATTCTAGTCTTTGTTTTTATCTAATAATGTTAGTCAAGAATGATCATTGTTCTGCTTTCTATAAATCATGTACCCGCTTTTTAGTCACACTAATTCTGAATGTAGAGCTTTTTAACTCTACCTCCTTCTTCTCTGGGATTTATCAGTTCTCCTCCCGCCCCCCCCAACCCCCCCTGAGATGGTCCTGGTTTTCAACTCTTCCTTTAAATTCCACTGCCAGCTCCAAACCCCTCAACTAAGAGTTACCCTTGGACCTCGATACCACCAGCATGACTTATCGCACTGTTAGCCTCTAATCTTTCCACATACAAACCCACAAGTGATGCATCTTCACTCTGCTCATTTGACACCATGTTGATTCTTGGAGCGAGCTTGTCTTATTTCTTTTAGGCATTGTTACAAAGATTAAATGAGTTAATATGAGGAGACTTCCAAAGTATGTTGAGAAATGGAGTCAAAAGATAATGGTATTTTCCCATGAACTTCTTGAAGTCTCTTCAGATATGTATTGAGAACAACGGCTGATACACACAGAGTACCGTATTTGTAACCATTTACTGGTTTGTTTTTTTTAAATTTCCCAACATATCTAGCAGAGGCCTTCATCAAATTCTAGGCTACATGCCCTTTGCTAAAATAAGTTAGATAAAATCAAGTATTGACAGTGTATGGGAAAAGAGCTTTTGTTGATAGCTTTGTAAACAGGTCCAGTGCTTTGGAAAGAAATCTTCTAGTATGCATAGACTTTGCTCTAAGGACTATATTGCTAGCAATGTTCCCTATGACTATACTTGAAAAAGCATAGCAATATAGTAGTTGCACATGATGAACATAATCAATGCCATTGAATCATACATGTCAAATTGTTTAATTTTTAAAAGCAGATATTTTGTACACATTTTTAGCATGCACAAACGCATACACACACACTTAAAAGTGCTTACTAAAACACTGCTTATAATCGCAAAATTTCAAACAACATAAAGGTACATCAATAAAGGTCAGGTTAATTATATGCATTTATAGATGTAATACTGTGTACCTACTGAAAAGAGATCGGCTGTTGCTGACATGAAAAGATCTCCAAGATATTCAGTGAGAAGAAAAGTGTGGGGCTATGCGTTTAGTATGATCTCTGTACAAACAAAAAGGGTGTACCACCATCTGCCTACACCCATTTCATTCTTGTGGAGAGTCAACTAAGAAAGTGTGCATAGCAGTTACTTTGGGGAAGTGAGATGATGGCAGAGAAACATTGAACATTTCATTTCTGGTATACACTCCTTTTATTAAAACAGGACGAATGTCACTGGGTATTTTCTGGGGGATAGTTAGGTGATCTATCTTTTATCCTTTTTCTCTACTTTTCTAAGGAATAAAAATAAATTTTAAGAAAGCCAGGTCAACATTTACTAATTAAGGGTTTGCCCTCACTAGACTTCAGCCCAGTGCTCCAAGATGTGAATGCAACATGCTGGCGTGGAGTAGGGAACCAGTGGAGAGGTCTTGGGAGCCGGCCCCAATCCCAACTACTAAGTGGACACCTCCCCCTCCCCCTAGAAGAGTTTATTTCAAAGGATGGCACTGAATCTGCAGCTCCGGGAGGGGGACATATCTGATTGTAGCACACGGGAGCAGATGAAGGGGGAGGAGGAGAGAGTGGAGCACATCCTGGCCCACCAGGCCTCCAGGACAATGTTCCCGATTAGAGCAGCCAGTCCACAGAGAGGACCACATAGTCAGCCCCACTATGAGACATGATGTCCCTTACTGACCCATAGCCCTACAGGGGACACCAGAGACACAGTGTTGGAATTGCGCCCGATGGGATCCCGC
>NW_022106471.1:17776733-17778238 GCF_000313985.2 Echinops telfairi
CCCCTCACCAAACCACATACAAGGATGGTGTATATAAGATTAGTAGGGCTTGAACCTCACAATTTAAGCAGCTTGTCTCAAGTATGAAAGACAAATATATATCATTTATGAAAGAAGTAAAAGGAAAAACAAAAAACAATGTGTATAATCTTAAAACCTTATTTTAAATTAAAGATGATATAGTTTCTTTTTCATTTAGCTGACAGACTAGCTATATGAGACATTTCACAAAATTTGTGGGAAAATTCCATTACTATTGCTTTTTTTAAAAAAGATCATTTCATTGGGGGCTCTTATAACAATCCATACATCAATTGTATCAAACATATTTGTACTTATGTTGCTATCATTATTTTCTAAACATTTACTATTGGAGCCCCTGGTATCAGCTCTTTTTCCCCTCCCTCTCACCCTCCTGACCCCTTGATAAATTATTATTTTTCATATCTTACACCAGCTGCTGTCATGATTACTTTTGTTCATCCCCTCGGTGTGTGTGTGTGTGAGATTGTCGATCATTACGATTGGTTCCCCCTCCTTCCCCTCTCTTAACCTTCCCCGCCCCTCCTGGTATCGCTACTCCCATTTCTGTTCGTGAGTGGTGTATCTGACCTGGATTCCATGTGTCGTCAGCTATCTGTACTAGTGTACAGGCTCCGGTCTAGCCCAAAGTAGAAGGCAGGGCTGGGGTCATGATAGCGAGCTCGGGGTGAGGAAGCCTCAAGGAACCAGAGGGCTATTTTGTTTCAGCGGTACTATACCCATCCCTTCCTTATGCCCTTTCTATGAGGAGATGTCAGATTGTCTACAGATGGGCTTTGGGTCTCTGCTCCGACCCCTCCTTGTTCTTATGTTTGTTTGTTTTGGGTCTTCTGACGCCTGTTTCCTGATCCCGTTGACACCTCATGATCGCACAGGCTGGTGTGATTCTTCCATGTGGGCTTGTTGCTTCTCTGCTAGATGGCTGCTTGTTTAATATCCATTATTCATTCATTCCATTTTCCATGAACTTTTTAAAGCTCCCTCATACAGCTCTATTTACTCTATTGTATGAATTGTAGTGAGCCTGGACTATTGTACCATTCCTTTTCTTAATTTAAAGATGTTGTAAGAATGACTCATCTCTCCTTCAAACCTGAGATAGTAACAATAGAAGAGGGTTCCACTGGCCTCATGGTGATGTACATAGATATGAGTAAACCATAAACATGCACGTTTAGGATGATCAGCTTAGTCAACACCAAGGTTTCAACTTCCAGAGTTTAAAGATACTCGATTAGTACTTTTGTATTAAAATCATCTCATAAAACACCACTCTCCCTACTTTTACTCAGAAGTTATTTTTAGTAGGAAGGGGGAGAAATGGGAACCCATCACAAGGATGGATATATAGCTTCTCCGAAGGGGACGAATAACAGACAATGGACAGGGTACGATATAAGAAAAAAAATATGAAATAATAATAATATATAATCAATCAAGGATTCAAAAGGGTGGGAGGGTGG
>NW_022106471.1:17780006-17786172 GCF_000313985.2 Echinops telfairi
GGAAAATTCATAACTAATTATTCAGATGTGACAGGATCCAATTGTTGTCCTAGGGGAGCTTGCAATTTAGGATGGAAGACACACAATAAGGGTTCAGAAAATAGCAGTCACAGGAGGAGAAGTGATTCAAATACATTGACCAAGAATTTAATCTCGAAGACTACACGAGAAAAAAACACCCATGATTAATACTTGAAACCGGAGTAGCTAATATTTTGTGATTTATGCGCATGCCATGTATGAGTGTTATGTCTAGGTGTAAGCATGTAGACTTGGGAAAGGTGTGGTGGTATGATACTTAAAATTAGGTAAAAAGACACTATTGACAACCCCTGTGGAAAGCATTAAGGCAGCAGTTCTCAACCTGTGGGTTGCTACCTCTTTGGAGGTCGAACGACCTTTTCACAGGGGTCGCCTGATTCATAACAGTAGCAAAATTACAGTTATGAAGTAGCAACGAAAAAAATTTTATGGTTGTGGGGTCACCACATGAGGAACTGTATTAAAGGGTCGTGGCATTAGGAAGGTTGAAAACCATTGCATTAAGGCAAAATATCCCCCCTCAAAAAGTTGGAAATGCCCTATGACCCATCAATCCTCCTACTTGGTTATGTCCTAGAGAAAGAGAAGCCATGATATGACGGTTCATTACAGCACTAGTCACAAAGCAAAAAGAGACAACCTACATGCCTATAGGTGAGAGAATGGAAAAACTAACTTTGGTACAGACACACAAGGGAATACTTTGCAACGTCAAAGAATATTGTATGAGACCATTGGTAATATTAAAATGATCTGCTGTGTAGCCCCTCACCCAATTAAAAAAAAGAAAAGGTCATGGATCAGCTCATTAGGGAGTCTGTTCACACTAAGGTGACAGGATTATGGATAGAATCAGGGAACCTCAGAATTGTTATGGGTAGAGAATAAGGAAAGAACTAGTACATGGTTGTATAACATTAAGAGTGTTATCAATGGCACTGAAATATACATTTAGAAGTTGTTGACTTGGTGAATGCTTTGTTGTATATATTTCCGACAAAACTGAAAAAAAAAAAAAAAAGACATGAGTGACAATGAGTACGGGGAAAAGATGTTCTAAAAATGACTGTACAACTTGATCTCAACTATTGAACTGTATGACACGTGGATGAAGTGCCAATAAAACTGTTCAAAGAAAAAATAAAAGCCGACTAGTACACAGGTGAATAAGAATCAGACAGAACAGTGATCTGAAAGCAGAACAAGCCAAGCTTCGAATGTTTGCTAAGCTCAAATAAGGTATATATTCAACGAATTTGGAGCCACAAGATTATTGCTGACATAATAACAGTTTAAGAAGAATGAAGATCTGATGACAAATAGTGACAAGCTAAGGAATAAATGCATTGTTAGATGATAAAAAGCGGATATAGCCTATGCTTTCTATAGGCTGAGCTGGGAAGGCCAGTTAACTAATCAAAAATGAAGCCTAATCGGCCCCAGTCACTGAGCTGCTGTGCCGCTGAGGACTCAGCAGCCTCCCCCTCGAGCCCCCTCGCTTCCCGACGCTCAGTCCCCCCTGCCCGCCTTCTCCAGCCGCCGCCTTCCGCAGGCCGTTTCCACCGAGGAAAAGGAATCGTATCGTATGTCCGCTATCCAGAACCTCCACTCTTTCAACCCCTTTGCTGATGCAGGTAAGGGTGATGACCTGCTGCCTGCGGGGACAGAGGATTATATCCATATAAGAATTCAACAGCGCAACGGCAGGAAGACCCTTACCACTGTCCAAGGGATCGCTGATGACTACGACAAAAAGAAACTAGTGAAGGCCTTTAAGAAGACATTTGCCTGCAATGGCACTGTGATTGAGCATCCAGAATATGGAGAGGTGATTCAGCTCCAGGGCGACCAGCGCAAGAACATAGGCCAGTTCCTGTAGAGATTGGACTGGCTCAGGACGACCAGCTGAAGGTTCATGGGTTTTAAGTGCTTGTGGCTCACGGAAGCTTAAGTGAGGATTTCCTTGCAATGAGTAGTAAAATTCCCTCTGTCCCTTGTCACAAGTTTAAAACCTCACAGCTTGTATGATGTAACCATTTGGGGTCCACATTTAACTTGGACTAGTGTAACTCCTTCATGCAATAAACTGAAAAGAGCCAAAAAAAAAAAATGAAGCCTAATCACAATGAAAAGGATATAAAACTTGAGATTATTATTAAAATTATACAGTGAATAAAGGGATGCTAACATATTTTCTCAAAGTGCCTGAATAAGGAAACAAAGAATGAGAATTTAGGAATTTGAATCAAGAAAATAAATGGTAGCTTACTCGGTTATTCACTGGGCTGCTAACCATAGGCCAGCAGTTTGAAACCACCGCCCCTCCGCAGGAGACGAGGCTTCCTGCTTCTGTTATGACTTATAGCTTGGAAATCCACAGGTGCAGCTCTACTCTGCCCTACAGGGTCGCTATGAGTCAGAATTGACTCGACAGCAGTGAGACACTAGAGAAATCATGAAAATATGGCAAACATTTGGAAAACAAAGCACTGAGAAAATATTATTAATAATTCTCATACCTCTTTATGTCTTCTAAAAGGCACCCTGAGTATCTCTTCCTGCTGCTCCAGCTGCCTCAGGGTGAGGGGCTTTAACGGTGACCCTGGTAGTGACTGGCAAAATATGTCATTCACAGGAGATGCTCTGAATCTATTCAATAAGAACAAAGTGTTAAACCTAAGCACATAACATTTTCAAGCATGTGCATAAAATTTTCAAGCATGTGTGCGTTTTATGTTTAAAATATTAAATCCACATCCTACCTATACTTAGGATGATTGCACAAGAGTGGTGTCAAAATGACAACTTCATATTCACAAGTTGTGACTTCAGCAACTGAAAGAATTTCATGCTTAGATTCAGGATGACATATATACATCACAGTACTCGATCTGGGCCGGTTCTGTTTCAAACTACAAGGTGTACCATTTCCCATTCCCACAGGATAGTAGGGTGTCATCTGACCTTCAATATTTTTAGTGGGAATCTTAAAAAAAAGAAGAGAGCACAAGACAGACTTTTCTTTAGAAGCAGAGGTGGGAGTGAAGATGGTGGAAATAGTAAGTTTATTATTCTGAAAGAAAACTGCATTTTAATTTATAAAATGGAAAAGTAACATTTCCTGTATTTTCTATAAGCACTCCAATACTTGTTATTCACAAATTTGTCATTTGAGCCAATGCTTATTTTCAGAGCTCATTTAGCTCACTAGTTCAATAGAGCAAAAACAAAAACTTCACAGGATTAAAATTAAGACACAAAGCAAATGTACATTTACATATAGGGCTAAAATATGAACTATTTTCAACAGTGCCAAAGAAAACTAAGATAAAATATAAAAACTTACTATACTAGATGGGTCAGAGCTTTCTTCACTAAAACCTGTTACTGTCTGTGTCAGTGTAGCTTCTAGAGGTTTGATATCTGATCTGTCCAATAGCGGGGCTACATAGTCACACAGGAATCTGCACTTCTGATTCACTGTGTCTTTTTCTTCTCTGTTATTATCCTTCTTAGCATACCAATCTTAAATAAATCTAGCCAAGGATATAGCCTCAGAAGGTAAGGATTAATAAGGAATGTCAGCTACATCTACCTACCGTATATACTCGTGTATAAGCCGAGCTTTTCCAGCACATTTTTAATGCAAGTTCTGTGGTAAAATTAGGTGCCTCGGCTGATATTCGGGTCAGCTTATACTTGAGTATATATGGTACTCAACACATGAACTTAGTGAGGGCAATTTTAAAAAGATAATGCTACTAGTCTCTCCATGAAAGCTCTTTGGAGGTAGGGAATCTCATCTTACATCACTTTGATACTCTGTAAGTGCTATGTCCAATGCAGGCAATAAATAAATGTTTCCAGGAAAAAAACATTTTGACATTTTCTTGAATGTTATTTTCAATTAGTGTCTAGTATAAAAAACCCCTGCATTCAAATCCAAGCGTTGACACTTCCTAGCTTTAGTTTTGACCAAATTTCAATTCTTGTCACCTGTAAGAGTAGAATAATAATACACACTTAAGGTTGTTGGGAGAATCAAGCATTACCTTTTGTTACATGCCTGGCACAGTGTCTGGCTTATAAACTGGGGCTCAATAAATGTTACTTTTCTTTCCTTACTCTTTTCATCCTCTTCCTTTATCATTTCACACTTTGAATTCCATCTTGCTATCCTCCAGAGTCACAGTAAATAAATATTTTATCTCAAAGGCAGTCTGTAAAATTAAAATCTTTTAAGATAGCAATGATATGTGTCTTTGTTTAGCTTATCAATTACCCCAAAGCCACCCTTTTTAGATAAAGGCAACCTTTCTAAGTGCTTTGCAAGGCTTTCAGCTACCTTCACGTTACTTCTAGTAAAACCATTGTTCTATTAAACCACTTAGAGAAGTATCCTCTCAGTAAGTTGGTAAAAACTTTGTGGAAATTGTTGTTAGTTGCCAACAAGTTAATTATGACCACTGGTGCCCCACGTGTATGGAGTAAAACTGATGATTATAGTAGATTGCCAGGTTTGTCTTCCGAGGCACTTCTGGGTGCATTAGAACCATCAACCTTTTCAGCTTCTAGTTCACTGCTTAACAGTTTGTGTTACCTAGGGAAATTCTTTGGAATACTAAAACATTCTCTAAACCCGTGTTTCCCAAAGTGGGTGAAACTTCCCCCTCTGGGGTCCACTGAAACGTTTAGGGTAGGGGAAGGCCTGTGACAGCATATTCCTATACTTCATCCAGGAATCGGGGATACAGGAGATGCTGAGTAATTTCCCCGCCCCTGAAAAGGGCCGAGTAGGCCAAGTACGTTGGGGAATGTCGACCTTAAAACTACACAGGCCTGTGCACATTGTGATAAGGCAACCTGAGGAATCATTCTATTTCACAATAGCTCTACAGTTAATTTGTCGGTAAACATTTATGAAGAGCCTACAGTTTGCCTGGGTTTCTGCTTTGCACTGTGGGTTAGAGATAAAGGACAGTCCCTGCTTTGAAGATGCTTGCAGTTTGGTACTTTGTTATTTATACACACAGCTCATCTGATTTATTCACAGGAGATGGGGACAGTTCAGCAGAAACATTTTAAAGGTCCTTACTATAACTGTTTTGAAATTTACATAGACAGAACCACTGATGGCAGGCAGAGATTGCTGTCACACTACTGAGCTTTTCCAGACACATCTTTTATAGATTAAAAAAAAAAAAAATCTAAAAGTAAATAGAAGGATTTCATTGTGAGTTTTCTCAGAAAAGCCTAAACCAGTAGTTCTCAACCAACCTTCCTCATGCCATGACCCTTTAATACAGTTCATGTTGTGGAGACCCCCCCAACCATAAAATTATTTTTGGTGCTACTTCATAACTGTAATTTTGCTACTGTCATGAACCGGGCCACCCCTGTGAAAGGGTCAGTAGACCCCCCCAAAAGGGTCGCAAACCACAGGTTGAGAACCGCTGGCCTAAAACATTACAAATTCTCTTTTGTTTTATCTTTCAAGGTGTTTGATAAAGAACATTTTGTCAATTAAGCTATATATTTGTACTTTTACTAGGAAGAAATGCTGAGTGAAAAATCAAAGTTTGTTACTTGCCTCTTTTGATTTTTCTTTTTCCTTTGCTTCTTGTTCTATGTAGGAATTTAAAAGAAGTTTAGAGAATGAGCAGCAACCATTAGATATCAATGATAATGTTTTCAATTAACTTCTTCACCTTAAACTCTTTCTACAGAACATCCCAAGCCCATAATTGTTACATTACTACTATCGAGCTAGCCTTTTTGAAATGTTTTTGTTTAGGGACAGTTATGTTTAATTTTCACATCTCCACCTACAATATACTCTACATGAGGTAATAAAGCCTGTTCAAACAGTTTTCTTTTCAAGTGCTTTCATCTCAGCCAAAATAAATTAGTTGACCAATTTGAATATAGATTTATAAAAATATTTTGCAATTTGTGGGCTAGAACTATATGTCCACTTATATATATAAAATCTTTGCTTAAGTCAAGCAAAAGACTTAGAAAACTAAATACAAAACTAACATGTATATCCTACAAGATACAAAAGTAAATCATTAAACAGAAAAAGGGAATGTTTATCAAAGCAGAAAATAATGAAAAACAAAGA
>NW_022106471.1:17787645-17801145 GCF_000313985.2 Echinops telfairi
CCTCCCCCTCTCCCATGTCACCCCGGAACTGTCAGTCCCGTTGTTTTCTCCTCCAGATTGTTCATCCAGCCTGTCCTATCCAGACAGGCCTCAAGGAAATCTTTTAAATTCCAATTTGAACATGTATTTTAAATCAGATTCCTGTATTACTATCAAATCACTGTGTAGAAACAAACCTTTTTCAGATAGGAGGTTCTTAGCCAACATATTTCCAAGGTAGTACTCATGAATATTTACTTTCTGTATTTAAAAATAAAATAAAAATATAGTAAATATTTTGCAAATACATATTTAAAGAACTTTAAAACTATCCATCTCATTATTAAACTTCTCATTTTATAGTATTTCATACTTTAAATTCTGAAGTAAAACACACCTGACCAGTTTCCTTTTCCTCGTGGTATTGCCGAATATGTTTCCCATGGCATACTTCATAAGTCCAATATGATTCAATCTAAGGTAGAGGAGTATAATTAAATGTTCAGAAATCCCAAGGTTACATACACAATTGAATTATTTATTTTATATTCTAAGTACTGTAGCTGAGTAGATTTCTTCTCACATTTACAGTAAACTTTCATTCAATGGTCCTTATACCATATAAAAATATGAAAAAATCTAATCATTGTTTTTGCTAATTCTCTGTGAGAAGTCAAGTCTATGAATGTCATAAGTCTAGAGTAAGGTTTCAGAATAATTTTCAGGATAGCCCAAAACAAAACAAACCCCACATTGTATTTTTTATTAAAATTCTGTAAGAAAGCTTCTTTTCATGTGAAGGAACATTTAAAGTAAGTTTAATAAATATTATCTGATAGCTACCAATGGATATCTGTGATACTTTCTTTGTTTAATAATATTTGGAGTAAATGGCACATGAAACAAAAGAACAAAATGCGGGGGGAACAGACTGCAAGGTCTACATATAACCTCCTCCTTGGGGGACAGACCGCAGAGAAGTGGGTGAGTGAGACGTTGAATGGTGTAAGATATGATAAAATAATAATTTATAAATTATCAAGCGTCCAGGAGGTAGGGAGAGTGGGGAGGGAGGAGAAAAAATGAGGAGCTGATACCAAGGGCTCAAGTAGAAAGCAGGTGTTTTGAGAATGATGATGGCAACATATGTACAAATGTGCTCGACACAATCGATGTATGTATGGATTGTGATAAGAGTTGTATGAGCCCCTAATAAAATGATAAAAAAAGAACAAAATGCTATTAAGCATTAACATATTTACAACCAACTTAAAATTGATACAATATAACAAATAAATGTAGAATTATTTTTTAAGGGCCTGCTTGGTGCGAGAAATTTGTTTTCTTTTTTGAAAATGTGTTTTCTAACTGTCACACAAATACACACACAACACATACTCTGTAGGAACAACTGCTTTGCTTAAAAAGTGGTTCCAACAGCTCTCTTGGACTAGGGCCTTTATAGTCCTTGTCTTCTTCCTGCAGAAAGAACACCAGTTTAATACAATTTTTCTAGAACTTCACCTCACTTGATGGCCAAATTACAAATGCTGGGAAATGAAGGAGGAAAAAAAATAAAAACCTTTAACAAGATCCTATGATACAGCACTTCCTTCAAAAAAAGTATAAACTATGGAACACAGAATAATCTCTCAGTACATTCTTTCTTCTCTGAAAAATGTTAAAGCATCAATTTCTTGAACAATTCGTATAAACCTATTTCAGAATTTTTGAATGCTAGAATCTGAAGATTCTAGAACATACTGGTACATTTTAAGGTCCTTCTGAATTTCCTATGTATTTTTCCATTTTTGGTTTCAGTGTCTCATACATGTATGGTTGTATGCCTATGTCAGTGTATTGCTAATGTGTTTTTCTATCTTAATGAGCTTTAAAACAAATGAGACAGATATGTGTCCTTCCTAGTTTTCAAATCTGAACAAAACTCAAGAAAGCACTGAATTCAATATTCCTATGACACAAAAATATGTAATTGTCCAAATAAATTTACTGAGGAAAGGAACTAAGTTTGGAGTATGTTCAAGGTTCCACACCTAACTACAGCCTATACCTCAGTCTCCTGGCTCCTAGGCTGGAGTCCTTTCCATTTTACCAGGCTGCCTCTCCCCTTTCTCATCTTGAAAGAAGTCACTGCCTTGAGGAGGGAAGAGAGGCAGTGAGGGCGTTTTAAGAGAAAGAAAAGGGCACAAATGAGAAAACATAAGGTACCTATATTTACATATTAGAAATTCCTTATAAAAAGTCATTCATCAATAAAATCTTTTAATTAAAAATATTTTAAAAAGAAAAGAAATAAGATAAAAGTCATTCCCTTAAACATCTTGTTTTAGAATATTCATAACAAACAACAAACAAACAAAAACACATTGGTGAGAATGAGGGGGGTCGGAGCGTAGACCCAAAGCTCATCTGTAGACAATGGGTCATCCCCCCATAGAGGGGGTCGCAAGGATGAGTCCATCAAGTTGCAGTAGAGCACTGATGGATCTCGCAATATACCTCTGGTTCCTTGAGGCTTCCTCACCCCCCACCGTCATAACCCCAGTGCTGCTTCCCACTCTGGACTGGACCTGAACATGTACATCAATAAAGAGATAAAGTTCACGATACTTGGAACCCAGGAACAGGAATGGGAATAGTGATACCAAAAGGGTAGGGGGAGGGCAGGGGTAGAGGTGGGTAGGAAGGGGATATCAAGCGCAGCGAATGACACATAACCACACACACACCCTCGAGGGGGAAGAACAAGAGAAACCAGAGGGGGAAGGGAGACAGCAGTCAATGTGATATAAAAATAATAACAATCTATAATCTATCAAAGGGCCAGGAAGGTGGGTGGGGGGAAGGGAAAAAAAGAGGAGCTGATCCCAAAGGCTCAAGAGAAAGTAAATGGCTAGAAGAGAACGATGGCAATATATGCACCAATATGTCTGACTCAATTGATGTATGGATTGTAACAAGAGTTGTAATAGCCCCCAATAAAATGATCTTAAAAAAACAAAACAAAAACCACCTTTGTTTTAAGGCCTCATCCCTACAGAATAAAGCTAGTTTGTAGTTACATTTTCAATCAAGCATTAATAAATAATTGGTAATTCTTCCAAGTTGAACCTCAAAACCAAACCAAGAATTCAGGATTAATAAAAGTGATCAGTATTTTTTTGATATATTTAAATTCTTTATTTTTTTAAAAATGTTTTAATTGGGGGCTCATACAACTCTTATCACAATCCATACATACATCAATTGTGGAAAGCACATTTGTACATTCATTACCCTCATCATTCTCAAAACATTTGCTCTCCACTTAAGCCCTTGGCATCAGCTCATTTTTCTCCCTCCCACCCCGCTTCCTCCTCCCTCATGAACCCTTGATAATTTATAAATTATTATTATTTTGTCATATTTTACACTGTCCGACGTCTCCCTTCACCCACTTTTCTGTTGTCCACCCCGCAGGTAAGAAGTTATACGTAGATCCCTGTAATTGGTTCTCCCTTTCCACCCCATCCTCCCTCCACTAGTATTTTCATTAAACCTGTCATTTCATTTTTATTTTAAAAGTATGTGGATGAAATGTTTTAAACAGGTATCTTTAGTGATAGGAATTATCATCAACAATTCTTAAAAATTTACCTCATCTCCACCCGTCACAAGGGGAAGTATACATTTATATTTTTCTTTATGTGCAGTTGTCATGATGACATAGTTATCTTCTTTATATAAAACTCCAGTTGAGGGCTAGAAATATTAAAAAAGTAGATATTACTTTGGTTACATTATACTCCATGGAATAACTGAAGAGCTCGAGTTAAAACAAAGGTTCTTCAAACTAATTTCCCCTTTCAACAAAAGAGTTTTCAAATGGATTTTTAAAGGCAAGAAATAGATTTTACATCTTTTTCATGACAAAAGGCAATGATACAGAGTTTGGAGTCTAAAGAATCAGGTGGCAGCACATGACCAGGCTGAGGTTAAAACACCAACAAAAGCTTCACATGGCATGACTGTTCACAGCCACGCTTTGGGCGGCAGTGCCCCTCTCCCACCTGGCCTGCAGTGGCAAGGGAAGACCAATTCTTTACCAAGTTCCGCTGCTCTTTCTTCAACTCAATAATAACAACTCTTTACTGTAAACAATCAAACCAGCAATCCTTGGCACCAAAGCAACCTTAAATGTAAATGCAAATTAGGGCAATGTACAAGGTGGTATCCCCCCCCCAAAGCCCTGGAATCCCTGCCCCCCCACCAAGCTATCTATTTGAAATTTTTCACAAAACAACCATTCACCTTCAAAGTACTCTCCATTACACTTAATGCATTTGTCAAATCTGAGATTCCATTCTTGGAGACATTTTTCAAACTCATCTGTTTGGAAGGCTGACAGCACTTCCCTCATTTTTTTTCTTCACCTCTTTCTTCTTCATCAAATCGCTGTCCTATCATATCCCTCTGCATTTGCAGAAATAAAAAGAAGTTACACGGAGCAAGGTCAGGTGAGTCAGGTGCGTGGGGCAGGAGAGGTATGCTTCCTCCCTCAACAACTGGCGCATTGAGATGGCTGCTTGAGCAAGTGCATTGTTGTGGTGGCAAAACCAGTCCCCCATCTGCCACAAATCAGGCCTTTTTGGTTGCACACTGCCAGGGCATCTTTTCAGAACCTCTAAATAGAAAACTTGATTAACAGTCTGACCTGGTGGAATAATCTTCAAATGCACAAATTGCCATTTTCGTCCATTCAGGAAGTTGACGGAAATCCAGAATGAGGTTTGTTATCAATCGACATTTAATCTTTTTTTTGAAAGGAGAAAACCACTTACACACTTGAGTTTTTCCCATAGCGCTGTCCTTGTAAGCTGTGTTCAACATCACAACATTTTTCCTGAGCAGCAAACATTTCACAACTACACGCATTTCTCTTAAGGTAGCCATCACAAAAAATGCAATTTGAGTGAAACTGCTTTTAGGAAAAAATTCACTGTGACCAGAGAGAACCTTCCCAGGTGACGCCACTGGGTGCACTAACTCAGAGTGAGTGGGGTGGGGTGGGGTGGAATGCGTACTATAAAAGTTCCACCCAGCAGCGCCATTGTCCCATTTTTATTGAGTAACCCTTGTATTTTCTGGGCAGTCAAGCACAAGAAACTAACAGTACTGTGTGCAGCATGTGCCACCGGCAGTGAGGAGGGTTCCTGGAGCTCCACACACTCACCAGCATTTGTTGTTTTCTGTTTTAGTTTGAACTCTGATATCAATGTTGGAGTGAGGAAACATCTCAAATGTTGTGTTGAGTTGCATCTCTTGAATGGCTAATAACTGTATTTCTCCGTTTTCAGAATTATGTATTTGATGGAAAAATAGAAATAACCTATCATTAATCGGGGAGGAGAAAAGTGTCCAAGCAATTATAAAGTCCATTATATGGTGAAACATTAAAGTTATGTAACGGAAAGAGGAAACGCAAGGATGAAATGGGATAACCGATGTCACACTGGGTGCTGCAAGCAAAGTCACGAAACAAAACATACATGAATTGTTAAGTGGAAAACTGATCTACCCTGAAAACCTTCACCTAATTCACACACACACAAATTATTTTTTTAAAAAGTGCTGTTTAACTTAACTTCAATCTTTTAAGACCCCAGACACTATATCTTTTGATAGCAGGGCACCATCAGCTTTCTTCAACAGTCATCTAGCAGAGAACCAACGAGCCCACATACAAGCAGCACACCAGCCTGTGGGATCATGAGGTGTCAACAAGATTTGGTAACAGGCATCAGAAGACCCAAGACAGACAAACAAACAAAACCATATTATTGAGAATTAGGAGGGTTGGAGCAGAGAACTAAAACCCATCTGTAGACAATGGGACATGCTCTCACAGAAGGGTCACAAGGAAGGGATGAATCAACCAGGGCGCAGAATAGCACCAATGAAACACACAATATTCCTCTGGTTCCTTGAAGCTTCTTCAACCCTCACTATCATGATTCCAGTCCTGCCTTTCACTGTGGGCTAGACCAGAACATGTATTCAGGTACAGAGAAGAGATAAGAGCTCACGACACATGGATTCCAGGAACAGGAATGGGCGCAGTGATACCAGGAGTGTAGGGGGAAGGTGGGTGGAGGAGGGAATGAGGGGAAACAACAGACAGACTAAAACAATCAATGCATAACACCTCCCCAGGGGGTAGAGCAACAGCCTTGGGAGAAGGGAGACAGCGGCTGGTGCAAGATATTAAAATAATAATTTATCATTTATCAAGGGGTCATATGAGGATGGGAGGAGAGAGGGAGGGGAAAAATGCTGCTAGCAAAGGCTCAAATAGAAAATAAGTGCTTAAATATATACTTGATACAATCGATGTATGGATTGTTATCAGAGCTATAAGAGCCCCCAATGAAATGATTTCTTAATAATAAAACAGAAAAAATTAAAAAATAAAAAGGGTTGTATATACATAAAAAAGTGCTGTGTATTAGCTACATTCTGGTAGTGTTACAAGTGTTTCACATTCCTTAGCTTATTCATTCTCAGAACAAATGTGATAGTACACCCATTTCTGGGTAGAGTAAGAGGTAATGTCTCTAAGTGATGTGATACAAAATCACATTTTAACCTAATGAGACTAATCTAAATTAAAGGTGGGATACTTTAATGTTAGAGAACTTTAATATACCTTTGCAAGGGAGAAATCCCTGATGTCTGTCGTGGGTTCTGAGAAAGGGAGAGAGAGGGGAGGCGGAATACACTCAGTGACACAACTTGTCCACCTACAGCTGAGCCGAACCACGTGTGACCTGGGGTGGCCCCCAGACAGTTGAAAACCATGTGTAACTCTGATTCCCAGCAACATGACTTACTGATAATGGAAGCAGTACATTAACATGTATTTTGTATGTGACATGCACAATATACTGTATTTTTTAATACTGTAAGCTAGAGAAAATGTTAGTAGGAAAATATATTTACTGTACTGTATTTATCAATACCATAGTTTAAGTGATCTGTTTACAAGATGAATCATCTTCACATGAAGTAGGCTAAGGAGGATGAGGAGGAAGAGAGGGTGGTCTTACTGTCTCAGGTGTGGCAGAGGTAGAAGAGCTTGAGGTGATGGAAGGGGAGATGGCACCCTCAGTGTAATTTTATGGAAATCCATAGTAATTTCTGCCCCACTTTCCTGCTGTTTCTTTTCTCTAAAAAGGTTCCTTTCTAGTAGTAATCCTTCTTCCACCGTTGGCTTCAGCTTCAGTGCCAGTATCCTAGAAGGGTCCCATCGCGTCACTGAAAAACTGCACGTGTAAGTGGCCCTTGCAGTTCAAGCCCATGTTGCTCAATAGACAGGTGTATGTATACTGTACACTGCACACGGAGCTGCTCATCGTTCTTCCAAGGTCTGGGAGATTTGGTGTGTGTGTGAATGCTCAACCACAAAAGTAGACAGAAATTAGTACTTTTTCTAATTGAATGTGCAAGCAATATATTTTTTAAAGTGTTTATGTTTTTTTAAAAGAGAGTATATGTTGTTTTGATTAATCTGAATAGGAAAATAACTTAAAGCACAGAAGAATTTAAAGCTAAAAAACAGATATCTTCCATTTTTAGATGGCATCCTAATCCATCTCTTTCATCTTGGTCCAGTCCCTACCATTTTTAGATGCAATGAGTCCAAGAGCCTTATCCTCGCTTGCACAGCTGCTTAGTTACACATACCCATGCAACCAAACGGGTCCAGTCAGGAAAATGGCAGCACCAGGTGAGGAGGAAGTTGTTCCAACGGAATAAAACAGTAAGGGGTGCCGTATGATTATAGGATTAGTTTATAAGTCAGGTCCACTGGCAAGGACTTTGGTGGCTTATTTTTACTTCAGGGCTACAAATCATTTTGGTAATATATAGAAAAGTCTCTACAGATTCTTCTAAAAAGAATTCAAACTAAAACAAACCAACAAAAACAACAACAAAAGCTTCTTCCTCAAATTTTAGTTTATATTGCACTGCCAAAGATTTAAATAGGGATTTTCAAAATAAATTAAATTGATAGCCGTGTGAAAGGTTGGTATGGCAGACACTAAAACTCAGATCTCTCTTCAGCCAGCATACACTGGTGCGGAAGGAAAAGTAAACAACAATCTGGTTGTAACTTCTAAAAAATGTCAACTTCAATCACTGGTTTACAGAATAGAAGTTTTTCAGGGTGGCAGATCAGCACACTATTTGTAATCATAAAAACCACACACACTCGTTTTGCTGTGTGCACTTTCAGTGAAAGTTCAATAACATGTATCTAAAAGGGAGTCCATAATATATTACATATATAAGTATATACAAGGGAGCTTCACAAAGTTCATGGAAAATGGACTTATATGATAATGGAACTTCGTGAACTTTTTAAAGTTCTCTCACATGTAACATTTTATTATATACATATATATGTGTGGAACAGTGAATCACTTGATAATGGCTTTTCTTGCCATAGTCTTTATAATTCCCACCAAACAACTTTTTCCTAATGGGTCTGGGAAACAGAATGTGGGGGGAAGATGCTGATAGGGTAATTTGGTTCAGTTGTGAGTGCTCATTAACAGAGCCACTTGAGACAGTGAAAATTTGCCACACTACCATGGGACTGGCCAATTTTGCCATACTGTTGGGTATAAAGCAGTGGCTCTCAACCTTCCTAATGCCACGACCCTTTCATACAGTTCCTCATGTTGTGGTGACCACCCCCAACCATAAAATTATTTTCGTTGTTACTTCATAACTGTAATTTTGCTACTGTTATGAATTGGGTGACCTCTGTGAAAGGGTTGTTTGGCCCCAAAGGGGTCATGACCGGTTGAGAACTGCTGGTATAAAGCAAGCCATCTCAACAACAGAAGGGATCTCACTGTTCAGCATGTGATTGCCTGGGCACCAGTCTGCTCCTCCAATGCCAGGACAGAAAGCAGTCACACTGGAAAAGCAGAAGAGTCGCAGCAGCAAAACTGAGAGGCAGAGTGGTGGTGGGCTTTCCGGCCCAGGAAACAAGTAAATCTGAGTGAGTGCCTGGAGCCACCAGGCACGTAATAGTGGAGTTAGGTTTGCTGACACATGGAGCTAGAGTTCAGCAACTTTGGGCTAAGGCACACAGTGGAGTGGAGTGCCCTTTGGGCATTTATTGGTAGCACTAAAAGACGTTTGTAACATTGCCTGAGGGAAGCCAGAAGCCAGGTCAGGGGCCACATAGTCCTGTCTGGACAACTCTGAGAAGAGGCTATCTTGACTTAGGAACATTTAACATCCTTAATAAGCCCCATAATTATATTTTCTGTAGAGTTCTGTGTGGCCAGTGCAATGAATGACCACGTGGCAGAGAAAAAAAGAGTGTTGTGGAGAGATGGATGGCTTCAGAATTGGTAATGGAGAAGAGTGGAAGCATCCAGACCCCTGCCTCACAGAACTAGTCTTGGGCTGATTCTGATTTTCCTCCCCTACTTGTAAAATTGAAGAAACTCTGGTACCTACTGGTTACCCATTGGGCTGTGATCCACAGGGTCCTCAGTGTAAGACCACCAGCTGTCTTTAACTTCGGTAAGAAGTTACAGTTTTGTAAACTCACAGGGGTGATTCTGCCTTCATACAGGGTCACTATGAGTTGGTATGGACTAGACAGCAATGAGTTTTTGAGTTACTCGTCAAATCCCCACCATACAACTTTGTGTAATATGTAATACTTTAAACCACAGAAAAACTGAAAGCTAAAAAGTATTTATTTGAAATTACACATATTTAAAAAATATTTAGAATATTACATATGGGGGGGCACTTCAAAAAGTCTGGAAAACTGAATTAGAAGAATGGCATTTTTTCCTGAAACATACTATTATGCACACACGTGTTTACTCTTTTTTTGGGTGTGGATTTCCAATAAATTAAAGCCAGTCTGAGCTGGAACTTGATAGGACCATCTTGTTTTCCCAGGTCTCCCTGGTGTTTCTATTACTGCATTTCATTTATTTGAGTTTTCCTTCTATGATAGATGTCTGCCTCACACACATTCCAACCTCAAATGGCTTACACACATATATAAACACAAAATCGGCTTAAGGCCAATTTTTGTGAGGCTGAATTCAGCCATGCCTCCATCCTCTTTCCTCTTGGGCCCATTCTGAAGCCAATCGTCTCCCCGTAGCAGTCTCTATACCTCCACGAGGTTGGATAAAGCAAAGCATTCCAATGTCTCTAATTGTTTACACAGATGCCAATGTCAGTCCAAGTGTGTTCTTCAAAAAAGAGCAGAGATCTAAAGTATTCTCACCCCAAACCTGCTAAAGTTTTATCTGATTTACCACAAAGTTTCATATAAGTATCTTAATAGATCAGTATTTCACAGCATACTGCAAAGATAACTCTGGCTTCAAGAGACATATTCACCTCTATGTGTTCAAAACAAATTTGAGAACTACTCAACTACAAGAATGGGAGAACTGAAAACAGAAAGCATGAGAAACAAATCAGGTGTGCGACACAGCAAAAACGAATATTTGCACATCGAGAGGTACTGTGGTATTGAAGAAAAGCCATTCTGTTAAATCTTTTGTTTTGACATCATAGCTTCAAAGAATGCATCATTTAACAACAAAAAAGACTGTCCTAGGTTGAATGACTCTAGGTAATTGCAATAAGACTTTCATAATTTTTATAAGGTCCTCTTCAGCGATTTTTATAATTTTTGAAAACATTTCCCCATAACTTCAAATTGAAAGAAGCTAATTAACTATTATCAGGTGTCACAATTAAATAATTAATGTCAGCAGTTGCTACACACGTGGAAGGGAAGACTTTTCAGTGGTATGCACCTCAAAGACAGAACCGCAAATGTTCATTCATCTCCACGGGGACATGAATGCTCTCCACGGCAGAATGTCTGATAATATCACTGTCTGGGGTCTAAAACACCGATCATAAAACATCAAAGCTGTAGATGATGCAGTTGTCAACATCTCAGGCCAAATAGCCTTTCCGCGTAGGTAAAAAAGAGAGAAAGAAGACTTCGGGAAAGGCACTGGGACTCCGCGGCAGAACCACTGTGTGGCCAGGGCAGGGAGGAGAGGAGCTGCCCGCACTCTCCCGGGGCCAGTGTGCCGTCTGACTCGGTTCTAAGAAAGCGTCTTCCACAGAGTGGGAGCGTTGGCAAGCAAGGTCTATCTGCTGCGACAGACATAAAGAGAACAAGCGACAAACCACTGGAGCCTCAAGTGCCTGCCACAGTCCCTGCTCCACAGAATGCACATACCTGCCAAATGATTATTCATAAAGCAGAGTAAATGAAGTTCTGGCTCGGCGAGGACGGAGGCAAGGCCATGTCGGGGAGGTTCTTGGAGAAGCAAAACAATACCGGGAGCCAGACTCGGGCCCTTAGCTACAGGAGAGGAGGGAGGCAGCGGGGGTCGGGAGGGTACTGACCAGCGAGAACTCGGTGCCGGGCCAGTTGACTCGGAAAGGGATGTCATCGCTGAGCTGGGGGAGCGCTCGGCCGCCGCCGGACGCCTCCAAGAGGCCGCAGAGGACTAGAAACACTGGACCGCCAGGCACCAGACTCCGCGCACCGCCGCCTCCTTCCTCCATCCTCCTCCACCGCGTTCTCCAGCCGCCGCAAAGCCTCCGCTGCCGACAGAGGGGAGGAGGGGGGGAGGAGGCGGCGGGCGGACAACAAAAGCAGAAGGTGCCGGGGACCCAACCGCCGCCACGTCTCCTTCCGGAGAGTCCCGCGACACCACCCCCGCCCACTTGGACGTCCCGCCACCGTTTCCGGGGCAGGTGGCATGTCAACATCCGGGTCACAAACCGTCCCCCTTACGGAAACTGGGAGGGCGGCCGCGGTCCTTTCCCCCACGTCAGCGCTGCTCCGCCGTCGAGGCCGAATACTGGGGCTTGTGGGAGGGGACGCCGGGAGGCCCAGCGGTCCGGTGAGTTCCTCTCGCAGTCCGCGTGGGCTCGCCTGGCGTTGCTGTGAGAGTGGGGAGACCTGAGTGTGAGCGCGGAGAGCCCTAGATAAGAACGTCTGAGGTTGCGAAGAGGACTGCGAAGTCCCGGGCTTCCCGATGAATCTATCCGCTCGCTGCTTCTCTTCTTCCCCTTTCTTCCTAGTGGCGCCCCTACACTCCTTCGTTCGCGTCCGGAGCTTTTCTCCGCCTCTAACGCTGTCCCTCAGCACGCAGCAACTTTCCAACTAACCTGCAACCCGGGCCCCGGGAGCCGGGCGTGAGCAAACGCGCAGTTCCCACTATGAGACCATCTAGACCCCCATAGGGGACACCACAGCGCCTCGCTTTTCAGTCCCTGGTGTTCCTTCCTTATCCCAGGTAGAGGGTTATTATGTAGTTTATTAAGGAAGCCAACAAGTTCCATTTTGTGAAGCATGGGGCTAGGTGAATGCGAGGTTATGAATTCAGATCTGCCTGAATGTATTCCAAAGTCAGGAAAAGTCTTGGATTCCTCTTTCTCCTTTTGGAAAAATGCTATTTCTTTTTAGTTTCCCTTATGGTGAGTTACAGTGTTGACCAAAGAAACGTCATCACTCTCTTTCACAGAGGTGAGAAAACTAAATTGTCCAGCAAGATTTAACCGCCTCCAATTGTTTCCCCATTCAAATTTAGACCAATTCAAAAAATCAGGAAGAGCATTATATTTTCATTGTAAAATGTTCTTTAAAATATAATGAATATGCGATATAGTATGGGACCATAACATTGTTTCTCAACATTTATCAAACACTGGTTGAATGCTCAGTATGTACCAAACTCAACGCACTGCCATTGAGTCAATAACTGACTCATTGGGCCTACGGAGAGGGCAGAACTGCCTCTGTGAGTTTCTTAGACTGTAGATGTTATGAGAGTGGAAAGCCCCATCCTTCTCCCACAAAGCACGCTGGTGGTTTTGAACTGCAGACCTTGTCGATTGCAGCCCAACCCGTAACCACTGTGTCATCATGGCTCCTTAATGTGTATCAGACAATGGTAAATATATGGGTGTCTGTCCTCTGTCACTGTCTGCAGAGCGGGGTGACTCACAAATATGGCCTATTGTACTACTAATAATAGTTAATATTGATTTAATATTGCAAGTACTTCACAGGTACCAAGTGTTAATTATGTATGTGGCAGACTATAAAGCTGGGGCATTAGACTGTAGATGTAATGAAAAAAGTGAGACCTTTTTTCTCACATGACTGTCAGTAGAGATGACACTAAAACGGGGTTGCACTCAGTGAATAACCCACTGCCATTGCACTGATGCCGATGCATAGTGACCCTCTGTGTAGGGTTCCCTGTGGGGGGAAAGGGCCAGCCCCCCACAACTAATCATGGGTTTGATAGGCACGATTGTACGGTTGAGATATATATATATATCTATATTATAATGTCATAGAGAGCATGAGAGATAAAAGAGAGATTGAAATAAAGGAGTCAGACACATTTCATGGTAGCATGCTCACCTCAGCCC
>NW_022106471.1:17801766-17804284 GCF_000313985.2 Echinops telfairi
CTGGGGAAGTCTCTTTATAATCAATCCCACAGCTCCTGAGACTGCAAGTAAATATTCATGGGAGCAGACAGATAGAGAAGTGCATTTCAGGCATCATCTTCCTGAATGCTCAGTAAGTTATTCTGGTCAGGAAGCAGGGAGGGATGGCACTATCAGCTGGAGATTGGCACTGTAGAAAGAGGGAATGCAGTACATGCCCTATTGAAAGACGTGTTTGATCTGTGTCTGCTAGGTGACCCCTATTTTGACAAGATTAACACATAGATTAACCCCAAGTGAATTAAATACCTAAATGGACAACCAAAAAGGAAAATAGAAGAAAATTAGGGGAGTAAGTCAATCTGTGTGGTTTGTGAGACCTGAAGTCCTGGTGGGAAAGAGGCACGTATGACTTCATGAAAGTAAAAAGGGTTTGTGTGTTCCTACTTTAGATCGAATCTGCTTTCGCTGAGGTTTTTCGCTAAGGTAAGGGGAGACAAGAAATTAGCAAATAAATGACGTAATTTCAGGTAGTGGTAGGTGTTCACAAGAAACTAGGGGATATGTTGTGGGATACAGAAAGGTTTTTCCCCAGGGTGTCTTCCCCATATTATATGAAACATGGTAAATGACTGTACACTTGGAGGTCAGCTGCTTAAATGTTATCTCCTTGAGGATATCAGTCATCTAGAGCAATCAGACCCTATAGTCTATTCCACCCTAAGTAGGGCCCATTCCCTGCTAATAAGGATAGTGGACTGCTCCCCTGAAGGAGAACCCAAAGACTAGGTCAAGCCAACTCAAGGACGACCAATGTTAGGCTGTCATCTTGAATCTAGGACAGGCCTATCTTGTCACATGTGTACCCCTAGTGTCTCCCCTTCCTATTGCTTGTTACTCCTAGCTCATCCCCTTCCTGTCGCATGTATGCCTGTTGTACAACCTCTTCCTGTTATGTATGTGGTTACCTGTAATTAGGGGGGTTTGTATACCACTAAATGTATATAAGCCTTGATTGGAAATATTCGCTGTACTTCCTCTGTTAGTCCAGACATGAACTTGTAGCCACCTGAACTGTGTGAAAATTAGTTTGCTTGTTAAAACCATCCACACTGATAATGTTAGATTCCTGTGTGAGAAATACCTCGATCCTTGGCTTCCCACGAGAAAGAATTCATGCTGAAGCCTGGTTTGTGATCCAAGTGGGTTTTTATAAAGGATAGAAGTTTCAGGCATACAGTAAACGGAATACAAGCACCTTCATGGCATTGCACACCCAGAGAGACCAAACCATGGAGGAGCAGCTGGAAAAGAGAGGGTGGTCTCCCGGTCCGGCCCTTTTAGGGCTTTCCACTGGGAGGGGTGACAGTGCTGCTGGTTGACCCCATTGGCTGAATTAAGTCCACTTGACCTAGTTTGGGGGCCTGTCCAAGTGTACTGCCTTCCTGGCTCCAGGGCCTGAATTTGCTCATGCCCTTTAGCCTTTATTGGCTTCCAGCTTTCTGTAGGGCTCCCGCTAACTCATGGAGAGAACAATTCCCTATCTTGCTATCTAACAGTATTTCTATTATAGCTGCACAAGTTAACTAAAACAACAACCAAACACTTCACCACTGCACCGATATAGATCTTTTATTATAATTACTCTTTGATAATAAGAAGAGAGGATTAAGATAAACTTTTTTTTTTTGGTGGTTTGGGAGCAGGTATAAAAAGAAAAACTTGAGTTTTGGACATTCTGGTAGACTACAAATACATCCCCAGAAAAAAGTTCCCCTGGGTGGAGCTTTAGTAGTATCCATTTTTCCCGCTAGGCTAAGATGATCAGACGTCCCGCTTTTGGCAGGACAGTCCTGATTTTTAACAATTTTTCCCGTGTCCCGTGGCGTTTTTAAAAAGTCCCGATTTTTGGAAAGAATGCACGACAAGCTAAGGTATATGGTTTTTCGCTGCCATGTGGCTATTTCGCCAGGATATGAGTTTTATCAATGGTGTCCCGCTTTTGTCCCACTTTACTAATGTTCAAATCTGGCCACCTTACGCTAGGCGAGCAATTTGCTCTGACTTAATCCTCCCAGTGACATTACCTGGGAAAGTTCTCTCTGGTCACAGTGAATTTTCTCGTGAAAGCAGTTTAGCTCAAACCTCTTCTTTGTGTTGGCTGATGTTAGAACAGCGTGCAGCTGTGAAATTTTGTTTCCTGCTCCGGAAAAATGCCACAGAAACTGATGTGATGTGGAACACAGCTTACAAAGGACAGCGATTCTAAAAATGTGAAATGTTGATTGATGACAAACCTCTTCCTGGACGTCTGTCAACTTCCTAAATGGATGAAAATGTTGACTCGTAGTGTATTTGGAGTTCATTCCTCCAGGTTAGACTGTTACTCAAGCTTTCTATTTAGAAGTTTTGAAAAGATAGCATAACACTGTGACAAAAAAGGCCTGATTTGTGGCAGACAGGGAACTGGTTTTGCTTTCATGACAGTGCACCTGCTCATGCAAAAAACAAAAAACAAAACAGCATACCTGTCTTGCCC
>NW_022106471.1:17806403-17809877 GCF_000313985.2 Echinops telfairi
AAAATATTTTTTAAAAATTAAGTACATTGCTTGGGTGTGGGGTGGATTCCAGGATTTTTTTTGATACCCCCTCATATACATGGCTGACAATATCAGCAAATTACTGGAGCAAATGTGAGTATTGTACTCATTTCTTAGGCCTGAAAAAGAAAGGAGAGTGGACGTTTGATTTCAGACTAAACTAATCCCATGCTATAACATTTATTGATATATTTACTTATCTAATATACAATATTGGTTTCTGGTCACTTGGAGCAAGAGAAGAAGAAAAAAGGAAACAGAAGACTCAAAGGTGAAGATGGTTGGAAGGCCTGTAAAAATTCTGGTAACATCTGTCCCTCCCAGGCACACTCTAGCCTCTAAGCTACTGTGATAATTCAATGGAACAGCCACACATAGACTGAGAGGTGAACACTGAGACACGGAACAGAGATAGAATTGAGACAAAGAACATGAGATTAAGAAAGGCTTTATTAGAGTAGGGAAAGAGCTCCTGGGAGGAAAAGGAGGGCAGAGAAAGGGACAGAAGCATCTTGAGCGTCACTCCCCACCCCCCACCCCCCTCATGGTTCCAAGACCCAACAGGAAATGGCACCCAGCGGTGGGGCGGTGGGATATTTGTAGGATTTGGGTCAGGGAAATATGCAAATGAGGTGAAGAGAGCTGCTGGTGCTTGTGCCCATAAGGAGAAGGGAGGCTTCCTGGTGTGCAGCTGCAAAGTCTGAGCCCTTCATAGAACAGCTTCTGGAATGTGGACATGAGGCTGCACAGTCCAGCTCTGGCCTTGAGAGGGGAGGAGGGGCGCGGCGCCGGGAAGGGGCTGTTTGGCCCCTGCCCAGAGAGATAAGCTCCTTGGAATGCTGGAGGCAGGGACTACAAAGTCCAGCAGATCAGTCTTTCTGAGAGGCTGGTGAAAGGGACTGCATGGTCTGGACCCAGCCCAAACATAACAATTTTAGGGTTAATTTGGGAAGTTAACAGGGTACAGTTCAGGATAAGAAATGCTCAGAATATATTTTTTCTGGTTCGGAGTACCTCTTCTCAATTGTGCCCATGGGCAGACCTCCCTCTGCTCCTTGGACTCTGTCCTGCGTGGAAGAATGCTACAAAGCTCCTTTAGTGCTGCGAGTAAATGCCCAAAGGACATGCTACTTCCCCATAAGCCACAGCCCGGAGTTGCATGGGTGGGTCAACAAACTTCCTTGATTAAGTACTTGAATACTAGGCTCCTTAAATGGGGAAAAAAACACCAATATGAGACCAAACTGAACAATTTCTTTACAAGAAAGATGAGCGTGGAAGGGAAACTTAAGTAGAAAGATAACTACTAGAATGGAAATAGGAAGGGTGTTCAGACATTTTGGAGAATGTAACCAATGACCCAAACATTTTGTGTAGAACTAGTTGAATGGGAACTGAACCAGCTATGTAAACCTTCACTGAAAACCCAGTAAAATATTAATTTAAAAAGTCAGTTTAAAACTCCAGCTATACAGCTCAGCTTATGTAGTATTTTTACTAAATATCTAATAGTAAGTATTGATTGAATTGTGTCCTCCAAATATGAGTTGAGTTCCTGGTCCATAAACCATGGGCTGTGGTTTTGTTAGATCTCTCTGGAGCTAGATTTATACCTCGGTCCTTGGCTCCGCGCGAGAAAGAATTCACGCCAAAGCCTGGTTCGTGATTGCAGTGAGTTTTATGAGTTAGAAGAAGTTTCAGGTTTACACGGCACCCAAGGGGCTCCTCCTGGACTTGTGGCCTAGCTGGAAGCGGCTCTGCGGTCCCGCAAAGCTTGCCAAAGCTCTCTGCGCCTGAGTTCTCCCTCCTCCGTTCTAAGTTCTTCCGTCTGGGTTCTTGTCTTCCCTCCCCTCCGGGCTTCTGCCTTTTCAAGGATTCCACAGGGAGGCGTGGTGGACCCCATTGGCTGAATTGAATTTACCTGGCTAGGTGATCCAATTCAAGTTCACGCCCACCCCTGCCTACCGGCGGAACCCTGAACATGTGCGGTGCGCACTCCTTTGTTTCCCCTAGCTTGACCCTCTGGGCATGCGTTAATGGACATCCCGCAGTCCTGCTGGCCTACCTAACAGTTTCTTTTGTTTAGTTGACTGTATATTAGCTCAGGGTGTTTCTGAAACCTGATCACTTTGGAAAGCTGGGGAGCCGCAGAACTTGAGTTCTCTGGAAGAGGCCAAATCCCCAAATTCATCTTTGCATTTCTTTTATCTCTAGTTGCTTATTTTTATAATATGCCATATGGTCATGGATTTGAGGGTAGCACTTAAAACTTTTAAAGAAAGTGGGGAAAAATCCAATTACTTAGGAAACAAATCTTGAAAAGAATCTTTTTAGTTTGTTTTAAAACTTTTATAATTTTCTTTTGTGGTTTTGTCCTTCCTCCAAAAATTTTTTTTTTAATTTTTCATTCCTGAACTCAGGAATCAGGGTGTGAAGATTAATTAAAGGTGAAATGCAGAAAAAGAGGTACCTATTCCCTCCCCCACTTTTCTATGGAGCATGAAATAATATAATACTTTTCAATGTAGAATATTGAATTTTTCTAAAAATCAGAGGTGGGTTTTGCATGTAAATCAACACTGCTGCTAGGCTTCCTATTTGTGAAGTAGTGGGGTTGAGTGGAGGTGGAGGCAAATGACCCAGAGTAACTGTTCCAAATGCATCATTATTCTCATTTCTGTCTCACAACTCCCTCCTCCTCTGTGTCAACTGACGGTACATGATACCTGTTGAAACTCCGCCAGCATGCATGGCTTGCATGTGTGTGTGCGCTCGAGAACACTGGACTACTGCTTTCTTGATGCTTAATAGAATCCTACCCGTTTTCTGTGATTTTGGTAGGAAGGGGAAGTAATCAGTCTGTATTTTGAACAAATCAATTAGGGCATTTTAGAAAATTGATAAAAACATACTTTTGTAAAATGTAAAAAAAAAAAGAAAAAAAAGTCATGCTTACAGGTTAACCAAAACCATCACTCTCACTGACCCTAGATAGAGTTTCTGAGACTGTAAGTCTATGGGAGCAGACAGCCCCATCTCTCTCTCCAGGAGTGGCTGGCTGGTGGGCTTCAACCACTGAACTTGAAGTTAACAGCATAACGCCTAATCCAACCCACAGATGCATCTTGTTTAAGGAAAGCTTCTCTTTGGGGTTAAAACCTACTAGTGAAGGTACAAAATGAGATCGCTGCTGTCTTTCAACATTGCTTTTTTTCCCTTTTTCACTCAAAACCTTAATTCCATTTTGGTGCTTTGCATGTTGCTTAACATATTGAAAATGGGGGCGGGGAGGGGAAGTAAGCTAATATTACATTTGTTTTAAACTATCTTTTCAATTCATCAGCTAAGCGAAAAAGGAGTGCATGAATTATGTTAAATACTTGAAATAGAATCTGTCATATAGTTAACTAGTATTCTTTGGTTCATGAATACCTACTTATTCTTTTTTTTTTT
>NW_022106471.1:17810036-17850140 GCF_000313985.2 Echinops telfairi
GAGCCCTTGATAGTTTATAAATTGGTATTTTGTCATCTTGCCCTGTCCGACGTCTCCCTTCACCCACTTTTCTGTTGTCCGTCCACCAGGGAGGAGGTCACATATAGTTTATCGGTTCCCTCTTTCTTACCCACTCTCCCTTTACCCTCCCTGTTTATTCTTTTCAATGAAGTTTGCTCTGATTTTACTAGTTTGAGTTAACAATTCACCCAAACTGCTTTCTGTCTTGTTTTATCACATCTTCTATGCTACCCACACTGGGTTACTTGCCTGTCTTCCTAGGAACTCTTCATCTTGGTGATCTTGGTGTGTAAGGTCCCTGCTTACCATTATCACAGCCCCTCACTGGATCTGGGTCTTCAAGGGGGAGGAGGTGTGACTGGAACATGGTGTGTAGGTTACTTAGTGCTGACAACAAATTGTCAATAGTTAAATGCCAGATGAAGAGATTTGGACTTTATTTTGGATGCAGTAGGGATGCACTTTGGATTATTTACCTGATTGGGTCTACATGTTAGGAAGCTATTATAAGTGCAGAGAATATACTGGAGAGAAAAGAGATTTGAAACAAGAGGTGGTAAATGATAACTATGATGACTTGTCATTAAGAAATGTTAGTTTTAGTAAAATAAAAGCTAAAATTGAATATAAACCTACCACACTTTGTATATATTGCAAACATATCATTCATTTTCTCCAAAAGCTTATAAATTGATCTGAGTATATTAAAGCTGTTTGTTGTGGTTTTCTCTTCTAACCGTTGTTCACTATTAATGCATATTATATGTATGGAAACATTGTGGGCAAAAGAAAGTTCCAGTTGGGAAGGAAGATGAGTTCTGGTTTTATTATATCAGGTATTTGTATAGCTCAACTGGAGATGTTATGCAGATACAGAGACATTTAGAGTTGTAAAGAAGTTGAGAGTAGGCCTGTTTGCCTGTAATAAAGAATAGTTTGGGAGTTGTGAAGTAGAAATACAATGAAATCTACTCTTTTGGCTTTATTCACACAGGAAGCATAAGAAAGATGAAAGATAATACATGTAAGGTTAAGTGAAGTTTTTTCCCAGTGACAGATTATGTGCATATGTGTAGGAAAACCATTTCATGAAGACCAGGAGATAAAGTACAATTAAGTAAAACAACCTAGATGATAATATTTTAGAAAGGACATCAGCCTTAGGAATGGGCAAAAGAACCCACATGAAATTCAGTAAAATTTTCATTTTGTAAATTTGCCATCTAGAACAATCCTTTTAGTAAAATTGTCTGCGGAGAAGTTAAAATTCTGTTGCCACAATTGAAAAATCATCCCACTAATTCTTGAGTCTATTTGCTTATATTTAAAGGTTTTAGAAGTGTGTGAAGATTGTTAAAAGTGGAATACATTCATAGAACATGTAGTACTTTAACTGAAAAAGATAGGCATAAATTGAATATTAGGTTGATTTAAAAATGATATGAAATGGGTAGAAGTGTGATGTTTACATTCATATTTACAACTACTCAAGATGTAGGGATATGTACTCATACATTGAGAGAACACTTTATCCTCCTAAGTTAAATTTTTTAAAAAAGGTATTTGTGGAACAGAGAAATGTAATGGAATGTAATCTAATGTTGCCTGGAAGATGCTTGAAAAATATTTAATAGACCAAAAATGATTCTTAAATTATAGGCATGATTGTAAACATTATGTATCTGGAGGAGATCTTGAACTCTTGATATTCTGAATATATATTAGATGAAATAGAGGGACAACAAAGAAGAGGAAGACTCTCGGTGACTTGGATTGATAAGAGTGGTTGCAACAATGGGCTCAAACATAACAACAAATGCGAGGAACACACAGGACTGGGCTGTTTTGGTTGGTTGTGTGTAAGATCACTAATGAGTCAGTCACCTTGGAGCCACTTAACTGTACCAACCTTAGGTAAATATTTGGTAATACTGAGTATCTGACACCGATATATATATATATATAGATAGATATATACACACACACACACACACACACACACACACATTTTCTAAACCATCCAGTTGATTCTGACTCAGTAACCCTATAGGACAGGGTAGAACTGCCCCAGGTGAGTAGAAAAGTCGTCTTGTCCCCACAGAGCGACTAGTGGTTTCAAACTGCTGACCTTGTGTTTAGTAGCCAACATGTGCCACTCAGGCTCACAAAGATGAGTTAATTATGCTCCCGAAGAACTTGTACATAGACCAAGAGATAGTTCTAGACACAGAACAAATTCTCTTAATGTTGAAAGATTTTAGAAACTATATATTCCATTGAGAAAGGAATCAGAATCTAATTAATGTGAATCAAGACTAATTTCACGTTAGTCATTTGTTTTCTACTTGAATAGTATATAAACATTATTCAGTTGATACATTTAAGTTAGAGAAAATAAAAATATCCTATATAGCATATGATCAGATAATGCCATTTCTTTCTCAATATTATAATTGCAAATGTGTTTCGAAGCCCAACTCTCTTATTTATGTGTCTATTGATCTTTATGATCACACACAAAAAAATCGTTCAGTACCTAGGACAAAGTGAATGAAAGACTACACTACTAGTAGGTGTGACTTACATAACTTTTAGGCTCAATGAGTTTTTCCAAATGGTAATTAAAATGAATTCATTTAAAAAGGAGATGTGTGTACATTATAATTCTAAGGATAGTTTTATACTAAACATTCCAAAGTATTTTTTGATTTAACTTGAAAAACTCATTATGAATGTGGATAACAAGGAAATTCACATTCGAGATTAAATTTTATATTGCCATACATTTCTAGTCACACGTTATTTAAGATATCTTTTAAGCCATGGTTATAGAAATAGAGTATCAGAGTGTATTAATGAAATAACTACACTTTTGGCTTAATTCCCTGTAACTTCAAAACAGTAGTATGATATGAGACAATAGTTATTTTTACTCTAACAAAAACAAGATCCAAACTCAGCCCTTCTGTCTCTTAAAGAACTCAATTCTCATGAGCAACACTATATAGTTAATCATGCCGATTATTAAAACTTGTTTTTCTCTAGCAATATTCCAGTCTTTTGACTACAAGTGTGTTTCAGGACACCTGAAACTTTAAATTTAGATATCTTAAATATGACAGAAAGATAAAGAAGGTCTTAAGGTACACACAGTTTCGAATCACACTGCCATTGAAGCTATGCTCTGAACACGAGAAACTCTGCTCGTTTGGGAAAGCAGTGACTCAGTCTTTAGATGCAATTGAGGTTTTGTTTTCCTTCCAAACGTTCCTTTACCAATTTTTCCAAAGAGAAAAGATGCTCATCTACATCTTCTGGCACGAGGTTCCTAATAGAATTTGCGAGTTCAAAAAGATATTCCGTGTTTCTTCCGCTTGGGCCGACTGCATTAAAAATTTGTTCAGCAATGTCTTCCAGAGGAGCAGGACCAAGATAATTAGGGTTCTCGCATGTTCCGATATATAACAACACGCTGAATGGTTTTGTTGCGGGCTCTTTTGGATAAAAAATGACTGTTTCAGTCCTGTAACCTCCTTTTTCTCTGAAGTCCAGGTATGCTTTTACCTCTTCTTCCTTTCCTATTGGCAATTTGTAAGCAACACCCCATACACAACCCTGTTGAATATGAAAAGAACACATGCTTTAAAATTTACAAGGTTAATGAAAATAACTATGTGTATGCTTTAGGAAGATAGCTTGTATATTTTTAGAAGCGCAGCTTTGATGAACTTAAAGTGCACTGAAGAGGTACATACTGATGGAGATGATCAACATTTTAAATCTTTAATTCTGAATAATTTGTCAGAATATATTTGGCTAGTTTACCTTTGCTTACACTTTCTAATTGAGCTTGTCTTTTAACAGAGGGACTGAATTGAAAACTCAGCTTCTCATGTGGTCATTGAAATGCACACCTATGTGGTGCTTCAGAAAGTTGGTGGGAGAGGGAATAGAAGTTTCCCATGAACTTTGTGGAGCCCTGTCCACCCCCACTCCACTTCTGTGGTAATGCAGCCGACCCCAAGCTGCTTGATGGAGCATACTAGTAGTCATCCTTGGCCCTCCTACCTCAGCAGATACCCCTTTGAGTAATGGGGTGCCATCTGGGAAAATATTGACACCCATGCTCTGTCAGCTTGAGCTGACACCTTATCTTTTTTCTGTTTGACACTTTATCTTTTTAAAGGGCTGTTTTAAAATTGCTGTAATAAAGCAATCAATTACCTAAAGCTGTAGTATATTCATTTTATTTTATTCATTTGTGAGCTGACTAAACTTTCAAATATCCTTTGAAAATTATTTCATCCAGGGAAATAGATCTATGTGCCTATATTTATAGGTTTAGTATTAAGGTAGCAGAGGGACATTGGGCCTCCACTCAAGTACTCCCTCAATGCAAGAATACTTTCTTCTATTAAAATTGGCATTCTGTGATGCTCACCTTCCCAACACAACTGCTGAAGACAAAACGGGTGAATAAGCAAATGTGGTGAAGAAAGCTGATGGTGCCCGGCTATCAAAAGATATAGCGTCTGGGGTCTTAAAAGCTTGAAGGTAAACAAGCGGCCATCTAGCTCAGAAGCAACAAAGCCCACATGGAACAACATATCAGCCTGTGTGATCACAAGGTGTCGAAGGGATCACTGAAGACAAATGGGTGTATAAGCAAATGTGGCGAAGAAAACTGATGGTGCTCGGCTATCAAAAAGTATAGCGTCTGGGGTCTTAAAGGCTTGAAGGTAATCAAGCGGCCATCAAGCTCAGAAGCAACAAAGCCCACATGGAAGAAGCACACCAGCCTATGCGATCATGAGGTGTCGAAGGGACCAAGTATAAGGCATCATCAGAACACAAAAATCTTACCATAATGAATGATGGGGGGAGTGCGGAGTGGAGACACAAAGCCCATTTGTAGACCACTGGAGATCCCCTCGCAGAGGGGTCTCAGGGAGGAGAAGAGCCAGTCAGGGTGTGATGTAGCAACAATGAAAAATACAACTTTCCTCTAGTTCCTAAATGCTTCCTCCCTGCCCCCACTATCATGACCCGAATTCTACCTTGCAAGTCTGGCTGGACCAGAGGATGTACACTGGTACAGATAGGAACTGTAAACACAGGGAATCCGGGGCGGATGATCCCTTCAGGACCAGTGGTGTGAGTGGCGATACTGGGAGGGTAGAGGAAGAGTGGGTTGGAAAGAGGAAACCTCTTATAAGGAACTATATGTGACCCCCTCCCTGGGGGACGGACAACAGAAACTTGGGTGCAGGGAGACGTCGGACAGGGAAAGATGACAAACTAATAATTTATAAATTATCAAGGGCTCATGAGGGAGGGGGCAGCGAGGAGGGAGGGGAAAAATGAGGACCTAATCCTGGGGGCTTAAGTGGAGAGGAAATGTTTTGAGAATGATGAGGGCAATGAATGTACAAATGTGCTTTATACAATTGATGTATGTATGGATGGTGATAAGAGTTGTATGAGCCCCTAATAAAATGATTTTAAAAAAAAATTTCATCCAGAAAAAGAAATGGCAGCTCTTTGTGGAGAGAACCCACGAACAAAAAAATCTCAAAACCAAAAAGCACCTATGTACTTTGGCTGCAAAGAACTTGAGATTTTGCCTGTTAAAACTGTATGTTGTAAGAGGACTCAAAGTTTATGATAGATTATTTTCTAATTTTTTGGAAGTTTTAATAAATGTTAGGTCCTTACACATCTTCTGGACTAAATGAAAATGCTATAGAAACAAGTATTATTTGCTTAAGCGTTTAATTAGGAGTTGTAGTTACCAGTTTAAAACCATTTTAATGATGCTTTTTCTAGTGTAAATTATGAAAGCATTTCCTAATTGAAACTGTTATGCATCTGCTGTTACTAGATGCTGACTTTTATATATCAAAGGTTTTCTCCAAGTTATGCCGTTCATTATTTGAATTGTATTGCAATAAAATGATAGAAAATAAAATAGTTAAGAAACAGGATTAATAGGCAAGTAAAACGTTTTTTCTAGTACTCTGAACCTATTTAAAAGGTATACCACACAGATACTAGTGATGAAATTGAGCAAGAAGGAAAGAATTCCTGTCTGGGATCTCTCCTGAAAATATCTGCTAGCTAAAGCGAGGCATGCTTTAAAAACTCCAAGTTGATTCTTAATGTTAATCTTGCTTCACAAGCGTGGTCCAGTATCCTCAGAGGGTACTATGAATGCACATAAACTCACTAAAAAAATAAAAAAAAATCCTGCATGCCATTTGGTTTTATTTTGTCCTCGACCCTGTATCCCGCAAATGCAGCTTTTCCCACTGTCTTCATTTCCTACAATGGATGAAACCGAATTCAGAGAGAGATTGTAGACCTAGGGCGGTTCATTGCTTGTCAAGCATATTCACAAAGCTCTCTGGTCACAGACTGAGAAATAAGCTCTTAACATTTACACATGTAAAGACTGTACAAAGAGAATGATCATACCATACCCCAGGATCTTCAACAAGAGTCACAACTCTTCCAGGCTGTTTTAAAAAAAGTGAAAAAAAAAATTTTTTTTTCTGAATTAAAGTTCATTAAGTAATTGAGCATTAGTTAATGTTGACATGGAGTATTTTATGTACATTTGCTTCTAGTAAGCATTTCTTTAAAGTGAATTAAGAGAATCTACCTTATGGGAGATAATTATGGCCTTTCTAAAAGATTTCCATCAATTTGTATGTATCAGATATACTATGTTCACTAAAAACGGACATATTAAGAATATACCAATAATTTAAGGCAAAGAAAGGCAAAATGAAACAGTAGATAATTAAAAGTTGCTATAGTTTTCTTAGGGAATAAAACAGCATTCCAGGATGCTTTCCTTAGGGAAGTGGTTCTCAAACTTTAGCATGGACAAAAATTATCTGGAGGTCTTGAATTTGCATTTGTAACAAATCCCCCCGTGTTGGCAGTGATATTACTGGTTTGGAGCCCATATCCTGAGAAACCATCATTATCAAGGAATATGAAACAAGAGAAATGCCCTCATTTTCCTCTAGATCAAGTGGTTCTTAACCTTCCTAATGCCGCGGCCCTTTCATACAACCATAAAATTATTTTCGTTGCTACTTCATCACTGTAATTTTGTGACTGTCCGAGCCATAGGTGGAGAACCACTGCTATAAATGGTAATGGGTGCCATAGGCTAGGCGCTTTCCTTTTTACATTCATGAGTGAAATCACATTGCCCTGTTGGGGATAATGTTAGAACTGGCCTGTTTAAAGTTCCTTGTATGTGGTCAGTTAGACCACCTGACATTCTAGAAAATTTGATTTTCTAGTTTGCTAACTCATCCAACAGTTATGTGGTTATTATTTAAATATTTTCAAAGAATAAAGAAAAAACTAGCATAAAAATAAGTCTGACTTTATATCTTTCAATTTGAGATTGGAATGAGATTACCAAGGCAGAGCAAACTTTGTTTTCTCATGTTAAAGACTGACAAAACAATCTGTTTAAAAACAAAATCTTAAGAGAAAGTTGGGACTTGGAATATTTTTTAATTGAAACAACAAAGGTGACTTAAGTCAACGGTTGCAAGCTTTTTCTAGAATCCCTACTTGGTGCCAAAAGTTTTAACATAATCAGTGAGAATGCTGAATTTTAAGCCAGTTTTACTCACTTTTATGTCAGTGATCTGGGACATAGTAGGCTTGGATCATTTCAGTTATGTGGGTTATCTTTGTTGCTATATCATTGTCATTTCTGTCCATATGTGTGGTGGTTCATAGTCAAGGAACACACAGAATATTGGATTATGATTTCTCATTTCACTATGTATCCCTATATTAGTTTCATATTTTAGTGGTTGTATAACAGCCTGCCAGTGATGAACTATAATTTAGACATTCTTGTGTTGTTGGACATTTAGAGTTCTGACTTTTAATTTGAGATAATGCTACAATGAGGTTGTCTATGAGTGTAAGAAGTATAAGGACAGGTGGAATTGAAAGATAATGTTATCCACAGGTATTATCACATAAATAATATTTTCTGGTTCTTTAAATCTATTTAAAAACACCAACACATCAGATGCTAGTGCTAAGTTAAGCAAGAGAGAGTTGTAATAATCATGTAAGTATTGTCACATTACTTTCAATTTCAGTCAATAGTGAAGTGTCTTTATTTTTGACTCACAACAACCTTATGTGACAGAGGTCTATCAGTGTTTCCTAGGCCGAAATATGTTGGGAGCAGCTCACAGGAGTGTTTTCCATGGAGTGGTCAATGGGTTTGAATTGCTGATTTTTAGGTTGACAGCCACAGGCTTACCCATTGTGCTACCTGGGCTCCTTTCACAGTCAGTTACCCAAACAGAACAAAACAAAAACTCACTGATTCCATCCCAAATCATAGTAACCCTACAGTAAGAATCCTGGTGGCCAGAAAGGAAGATGAATCTTTTGAAAATGGCATCATGACCCATGATTGATGAATGGGGGTCAAACTCACCAGCTGCTCTGCGAGAAAGATGTGGCAGCCTATGTCCTAAAGTAAAATGTCCAGGTAGGAAACCCTGTGGGGAAGTTCTCCTCAGACCCGGATGGTTGCTAGGAGTTGGAACTGCCTCAGTAGCAATGTAGTTTTGGTGACCGAGCAGCAGGTAATCTGTGTCTTAAGTGTGAAAGGAGGATGTGTGTGATGAGTGTGTGTATTATGTTCAAGTTAAAGTGGAAGGAGGAAGACTGCATAAGAAATGTCAGTGGTCCAGTGGCAAGTTCTGCTTTCCACCACCTGCCTCCCTGCATCCAGCCCAGATACCAATTCTTGTCAGTTTTATCTTCCGAGTTTCTTTTGTGTCTGGTTCTTCTCTGTCCTCATGTAGCCTCTTTGAGGGATTTCTCTGCCTGCCTCTAGCTTTGCTTTCTTTCAGTCTGTTCTTTCCATGGCCCCAGAATGATTTTCTGGTATGGAAACTGGACCAGCTGCTCCAGGATTTCAAATTCTTTGGGTTGTGATAGTCCAAAAAAATTTTTTTTGGCTTAAACAAAACTGCATTTCTTACCATTTCTCCTTCAAGTTGTACTGAATTATTGATAAACCTTACAAGCGGTTCCTATTTTTAAGTATCTGGTGCCCACTGTGGAATGCCCTACCCCTATTGGATGACTGGGTTATCATGGAGCCATTCCCTTTGTAAAGCCTAGGCTGAGTTCCCAGGTGGACGCCTGCTGCTGCTTTTCATTTCCCTGTAGCACCTCTCATGCATGGTACTGTTTGCTTAGGGGTTTGGAACTGTTGAAAGGAGGAGGGTTAGTGAAGTCCTGGACTAGGGGTGGTGACAGTTGGAAAAGATACAAGGATATAAGGATGGCTTGTAAGGGAGTCATTTTAACAGAAAATAAAATGGGTTTCCAGGACTACTGATAAATTTATGTGGACATATTTTCTAAAATTTAAACTCTTTACCTCTGAAAAATGTTATTGAAAACAATGTAAGATTGTAAATACACTAACTGCATTTGGGGGGGAGGGGGCACTGAAACTAAAAAAAATGAGTCTTTAAAGTAAATGGAGTTAGAGGATGCTGTAACATATCTGAATCATGATGGGCGTCTTCCTGTAGTAATGATTAATGTTTCAGATCTAGAGCTGGAAGAACTAGGGATTAAAAAATGGTTCATGATTATCTGTTATATTAAACTGTTTGCTATTTTTGGAAATTGTAATATACTCTCTTTGATGCTTGACAAAGCTTTCACTTAAAAAAACCTTATTGTGAGAAGCTGACAATGAAATATATAGTATAAAGGTGATGCTCAATTAAACTTAAGAAGAAATTGAAGATTAATGAATCTGAAAACAAAACTAATTTAATAAAGCAGGTAGGTTCAGTATCTTTCCTCACAAATATCACACAACACTATGTGGAAATTGGCCAAACTCTTGTTTAATAATATTTTATTATTATGTTAAATACATGATATACATGACTAATTTAAGAACAGCATAATTTGCTATGAAAAAGTCTGATATCACATATTTGCCATAATTTGCTTAATATTTCTACAGTCTAAAAAATAATTCTAGTCTCTGTGTTCTTGTTTTCAGACACTTAACATTTACATAAGGCTGATAAGTTATTATAGTGAATAAGCACTTTGAAAGAGATCAGCATACTTAGACAAAGTTTAATACTTAAATTTCCCATGATGGAATTTTAAGTTTAAGTAAAAATAGACATTAGCTTCTATGGCTCTTTTCTCCTTTTATGGTATGTACTCTTGTATGACTTGACAATTGCTTGTCCTCTTATGTCCCTTCAATGTACTTATCTTGATGTGCTAAGTAAGGAAAACACAATTTGGTTGAGACTGGGGTAAATATGCTACTGCATATAAATACTTGGTCACTAAAATTAGAGCTTTGAGTGAAAGCTTTTCTCTTCAGAATGGCAATTTTATGTGTCCCCATCTAAGCTTTCTGCCTCAAGTCACTTCTCCCTTGTTAAGTCATTCTGCCCATCATTTCAATAGGCCAGGATACCTTAATGCCCACCTCTTAACTGAGCAACTCTAGTTGAGATTGGCTTTTGAACCCAGGTTCTTTTCAAGACTTTAACCATGCCCCTTTATGAGTAGGTGCAAACTGCTCTGAAGCCTTTATCTCTTCTCCTTTCTATGACTGTAGGTATTTATTTGGGAATAACACGTTGTTGGGGTTTTTTTTTGGGGGGGGGGGTTTGGCATTTCAATGATATGTTTGGCTCATTATTCATTTACCTTACAACTAAACCCAAGCCCACTGTCATCAAGTCATGCTAACTCTGCTAGACACAGTGAAATGGCCCTGAGGTTTCCATGACTGTAAATCTTCACCGGGACAGACAGCCTCAGCTTTATCCTTCACTGGCTAATGGTTCGAACTGCCCACCTTCTGGTTAGCAATCCAGTGCTTAGCCAGCCCATGTGCCATAAGGGCTCCTTTACTTTAAAAATCCAGTAATAAAATAATAAAGCCTATGTAAGTCTTAACAGAATGTTTCAGAGAACAATTAACTAAAACAAGTTTCCTGTTAAATGATTAGATATCCCAGACTTCGGAGTTCTTAAGGGATTTAAAGTTAGTTAGTTCCCAACCAACAACACAGGCTGCCTTGAATAAGCACTGAGGTGTTACATTCTTTGTATACGTGTACTAAAATGAGTATCTTGGATAGTTGGCTGAAAAATAGGTCAAATGACAAATTTCATACCAATTTAAAGACAGACACCAAGAAAGTAACATTACAATAATGCTGGGTCTACTGGTTTGGAACTTCTTTTATATATTTGTTAATATCTGGCAACCTAAATGATCAAGTAAACCCCTTTGGTAACTAGAGATAATTTTGGAAGTGAGGTCCTTTGTGACCTTAGGGTGTCAAAAAATTAAAACCCTTTGAAAGGGTTAACGAAATCCCTGAACTCAAACCAGAGTGCAGATCCAAAGCAAACTGCAGAAAAGCCACCAACCACATTTAATTGCTAAAAAGCTGAATTTGCAAACTGATTTTAGTATGTAAACCCCCATGGTGACACGAAGTTTCGCTTTTTTTTTTTTCCTTTTTCTGGGTACAAAAAGTTGCCACTAATGGGCCGCCCGCCCAGCATGCCAGCCTGGTGCGAACGTGGGAACCCGTGGCCGGGCGAGTCCATCCCCCTCTGACCAGGGTCTCCAGCGGCTGGGGAGTGCCCCAGGCTTGGGAGAGGCGAAGGCACTGGTGGCCGAGGAGGGTGCCCGAACGTAACAGCTTAACACCCCCACTCCCTGTGCGCGCCGCCCTTCGACACGTGGCAGTGGGTCCTGCTACGGCGTGGGAGTTGGGAAGCGGGGCCCCGGTGGGGGGGGGGGCAGTGGGCGTGGGGCTGGCTGGAGTCTCACCTTGCCGGGGACCCCGCGGTGGTCCGTGCTCCCCTGCCAGAAGCGTCGGCTGTAGCCTGTGATGTACCCGACCAGTTTGTCCTGATAGGGGAAGTCCACCTTCCATATCAGGGACCCGTAACCAAAAACCCACATGCTTTTCTTAGCTTCTCTGCTAAGGGGGCCGTCAAGCTGTGGTCTTCGTCGCGCAGTCCCTGACAGCGGTCTCCCTGAAGCAAGCTACTGGCTGCGCGGGGCGCAGGCGCAATGGCTGCATTGTGCCGGGCCGCAAAGGTCGCTGGGACTTGCAGTACGAGGAACGTTTTCATACTCTGTCGTAGTCAATACTGTTTTGTTTCCTTACTTAAAATTTAAGAGAAATTGACCTTTATCTGTCTCTTAATCAATGAGTCCACCTGCAAGCTCCATAAATCAACTCAAGCGAAGAAACTATTCTGGTTCACCTGTGCAGAAAACTACATTACCCACAATGGTTTTTCTGCGCTAGATGGCTGAACTCTGCTTTTTCCTAACGGGGGCGGGAATAACAGGAGAAAGGCTGAAGTGGTGACTGCGGCGCCCTGATCGGGAGAAGCGATGTAAGTTCGTGAAGTTGGCACGTAGACGTTTTGTTCTGCTTTGAAAGTTAGATTTCTGCCCACAGAACAGTTGCCAGAGGAGCGCAATATATTTGTGTACAGAATTTTTTCTTTTTGCCTTGGAAAAAAAACACCACAAAAAATGTTGACTAGAGGAGACAGTTCACTTCCATTAGAGTTACCTATGATTTCAGTATAAAGTGTTTATATTTTAAATTTTTCCTACGAAACGACCTTATTTATATTTAGCATTCTCAGGTGCTCACCCACAAAGCAAAGGCAGAGAAAAGGTTCCTGAGACTCATGGAAGGACTTTGGAAGCTTCCTGAAATTGTATAGAAAACTTGAGGTATGTACATCTTTTATTTATTAAGTATTGACGTTCACTTTAATTCCACTTTCCAGGAGCTTAAAAAATTTTTTTTATTAGGGGCTCGTACAGTTCTTACCACAATCCATCCATCCATTGTGTCAAGCACATTTGCACATATGCTGCCATCATCAATTTTCAAAACATTTTCTTTCTACTTCAGCCTTTGGAATCAGCTCAGTTTTTCCCCTCCCTAACCCTCCCACCCTCATGATTCTTTTTTTCTTGTTTTTAAAGGAGAAACTAGCTTTCCAAGTTTACTCAAGCAATCAAGGACACCAACAAATTGTTAAAATCTGCTGGTGTGTGCCTTACAAAATCATCATACCTTTTTGAGGATTTCTAACATTTCAGTTTTTGGTCTGAAGAGGATACTGCTATAACACACAGCTTTAAAAGATTTTTCAGAAATTTTTCTTGTTCTGAAAATCAGCAGCAAATTCTGTTACAAAGGAAAACAGTTTAAGAACAAACAGATGGCTTGACTTCTCCAGGTGTCTGTTTTACTACTATCAGTTATTACATGCCTGGGATAATATTCATGCAGAAAATTTAGAGAAAGCACACAACAAAAGCGAAAGACAGCATTGTCTGATACAGTGCTGGGAGTTGAGTGCATCCTGTTGGAAGGTACTCAAAATGTGACTTGGAAAGAGCTGCCTTCTCAAAGTAGAATTAACCTTAATGACCTGGGGATGGGAAAGCCCTTGGAATCTTTAGTCACAACTCAAAATGAGAAGAAACAGCTGCAAACATTCATTAATAATTGGAATGTAGCATGGATCTAGGAAAATTGGAAGTCATTGAAAATGCAGTGGAACACATAAAGATAAATATTGTAGGTACTAGTGTAAGGTGACCAGATTTAAAGCGGGACACCATTGATGGGTGGTGGTCTTGATTAAAAATTTGGTCCATATGGACCAAATAGACTGTTCCCTAGCTTGTCGTGCATTCTTTCCAAAAATTGGGACTTTTAAAACGCCAAAAATCGGACTGTCCCACGCTGGACATCTGGTCACCTTATACTAGTGAACTGAAATGGACTCAAAGAGTTCTTGAAACTCCTACTGTGAAGATCCAAGACTACAGCCTGTACTTTAGGTTACTTGAGAAACTACTGAGGAAACAAAATTCCTCACTGGAAAAATACACATCATCATGAATAATGAAGAAAATTTTGAAGTTACTAAGGATTTCATTTTACTTGGATCCACATTTAACTCCCATGGAGGCAGCAGTCAAGAAATCAAACAAAATATTGCACTGGCTAAATCTAGTGTAAAAAGACTTCTTTCAAGGGTTACAAGGCAAAGATGTCACTCTGAGGATTGTTAGGTGCCATCCAGTAACAACCCTATACATAAGTGACAAACCTGGCCTGGGCCTGGGCCTGGGCCATCCTCACAGCTGTTATGTTTGAGCCCATGGTTGCAATCACTGGGTCAATTCATTTTGCTGAGGGTGTTTTCAGGTACAAAAGAGACCCCCATCTCAAATGTCCTCTAAGGAGACAAGAGACGCGAAGACAACAACACAGACTCAGACACATCATCTGGATGAGGGAGGCCACCAACACGCGTTTAAAATGGCGTCTGAGGATGAATAAGTCATGGAACAAAGGACACTTGTCACAAATTTGTGATTGGTGGCAGATTGGTGCATCACAGTTATAGGTGGGACAACAGAATTGGGAACAGGACCATGATTGGGACATGTACTTCGTTAGTGGAGTTTACAAAATTCATCCAGGGCCCTCTGCCCACGGCAGTCAGGGCACAATTGATAGTTATGACTCATGACTATGGGACCCCCCTGTACTGTCCCCAGTACCTTGACCTCTATCAAGGACATACCCAAGCAAGCCCCTAAGAGAGACTGCCCCTTCCTGGGTGGAGGTAATGTTTTCCAGTGCCTTTTGACTGAGGGCAAGGATGTCCACACCCTGGTTAAAGATCAGAAAGAATTCAGTGTAGGTTTAATCTAGTTGAGGACCCTACTCGTGGATTTGGGCTGTCAGGGTGATCCATAACCTTTTCCAAACTGGGGTGTTTAGAATTTAAGCTCTGTTACAAGGGTCTTCTCATTTTTCACTGGCCCTCTACTCTACCAAGCATGACATTGTTCTCTAGGGACTGATCTCCCCTGATAACACCTCCAAAGTATGTGAGACAGTCTTGCCATCCTTAATTCTGAGGAATATTTTCATTGTATATCTTCCAAGACAGATTTGCTTGTTCTTTTCACAGTCCATAGTATGCTAAATATTCTTCACCAACACCACAATTCAAATACATCAATTTTTCCTTAATCATTGTCTAGTTTTCACATGCATTATGAAGCGATTGAAAATACCATGGTTTAGGTCAGGTGTCCTTTAATCCTCAAAGTGGCATCTTTCTTCTTTAGCACGTTGTTCGATTTCTTACCTGTTGCTCCATGACTGTTAACTGTGGATCCGAGTAAAATGAAATCCTTGACGAGTTCATCTGGATCTACTGGTGAGTTCAAACTGCTCACCTATAAACTCTCAAACTCACTGCCATCAAGTCGATTCTGACCCAGAGTGACCTCATAGAATAGATTAGAACTGTCCGTTTGGGTTCTGAAGACTAAATCTTTATAGGAGCAGACAGCCTCGTCTTTCTCCCATGGAGTGGTAGGTTTGAACTGCTTACCTTGTGGTTAACAGCTGACCCCCTAAAGCTATAAACAGATTCTTGCGGCTACACATTGTTAGTCATTAAATGGCCATCACAACATCGTGGAGTGTTCATTATGGGTTATTTACTCTATGCAGGAGCTCCAGTGAGTTGTACTTTGATGGGACATGAACGGGAGAAGAAACTTTCCAGAGGGAATTCCTTAGCCTTTCCATAGGAGGAAAGAGAGAACACTTAAAAGTTGCTTGATAGCTTTATTTAAAAATCATAGTGAACACTAATTCATCAGAGAGAGAGAGAGAGACTTCCAGGCTTAGGCTCGAGAGCAGCAGGAGCTGTGGCATGGCAGGTAAGCTGCCCCACTGTGGGCTTTTGCTTGGCAGTCATGTGAGAGATGCTGGAGAGTAATGCCAAATGTGATCTGCCCATCTCCAGGAGGGAAGTGTTATCTTACTGACTCTAGTATTTTCTTTCTGACTTGTCTTCTAGACTGATCAGAAGAATGGATTTTAGAGAGGCTTACTCCAACACATGCTCTGCCGTTGGACTTGCCTCCAGGGAAGGAAATGTCAAAGTCTTAAGGAAACTGCTCAAAAAGGGACATAGTGTTGATGTTGCTGATAACAGGGGATGGATGCCAATTCACGAAGCAGCTTACCACAACTCTGTAAAGTGTTTGCAGCTGTTAATTCATGCAGGTAAAGTCAATTTGAGGGGCAGGAAAGCTGGGCCTACAAAGTAGACCAGCAAAATACTAAAAAGAGAAAATGTTAATATGACTTGCTAAGAATATATTTTCTGTCTTTCCTGTAATCATAAAACATATGTCTGGCATTTTTACTGAGGGTGGTAAAAATGCCTGCCTTGGATGACATCAGTCTGGTGGTGTGGCTGAACATCTATATGTGGTGCCCTTTATGTGGAGGTGCCTGGTCTGTCTGTATTACCTGAACTAGGTGATGCGGCAAAAGTAATCTGTTGTTTTAACGTAAACATTAGAGAGTTACTGGTCGTGTTTATCTTTTCTTTCTTTGTTTCTCAAACAAAAGAAGCAGTGTTGTTGAAATTAAGGGTGTGCTTTGTTTGACTTAGTCCCCCTCAGTTTTTTCTTTTATTAATATTTTTTTAATTTTAGGAAATTGTACAATTACTTAGGCTTTGTATTTATAGAACATATTCATTCCATATCCTTCAGGAGCCTATAAAATAAATTTAAAATGTATTGTTTTCTTGGTCAATAGATTCAGAGACAGTGGGCACAGCAGGGGCTTTGGGATCCAATGAAATATGGGTGTAAATCTTAGTTCTCTCCTTTTTTGTTGAATAATGAAAAACTGGCCCCGGGGACATCTGACCTCTCTTAAGTTCAGGAGGGGAAGGAATAAAACTCAAGATCAGCAACCCAAGGCTGGTGGTTATGTCTTCTCTCCAACCTTTTTACCAGTGTGAGCACCAACCGAAACCTCCCAACACACCTCCGCTCCTCCACTGGGTGATAATTCTTTGCAGTGGCCACACAGAACTGACAGAACACTCTCCTGGTTATAGGCTTATTAGGAAAGTAACAGGTCCCTCTTTTCTGGTCTAGAATAACTCGGGGTATACTTCTTCAATCAGGACATCCTCTTCTCAGTCCTGCCCCACAGGCAAGCCTCCCTCAAGGCCCTTTGCACCTCTGCCTAATCTCTGGCCTCTTCTAGGGCGAGTATTGCAAAGCCTTAAGCTCTACCTGTAAGCACTTGGAACCACCCCATTCCTTAGGTACACGTGTCCACATAGTCATACCACTTTCCACCACTCTAAGTATATCTTTGGCTACACCATATAGTCTCTTGCCTGGATTACTGCAGTAGCTTCCCAGAAGGTCTCTCTATTTTTGCCCTTGCTCCTTCCCGATGCCACCGCAATGAACTTTCAATACAGTAAAGAGATTTAAAAACATATATAAATCAGATGATCTTTCCTGCTCAGAACTCTGTAATACTTCCCATTTTTTCTGACTTAAAGCGCTGTTGTATAAATATTTCCTAGTACTGTTATATAATTTAAATATAACGATTCCCTTAACATTTTGTTTGTCCTAAAATTGAACAATTGTAAGTCGAATCTCAGTGAATCCCTTAATAGATGTGCAATGCACAAGCCTGGCTATAGGATAATGTCTTCAAAGTAAATGGGGTGATTTGAAAAGTATACAAACTTGAGCAGCTGATGAACAGCCACTTGCTCTCAGCTTGACTCCGATGAGACCAGTGTCATGATCCAGAGTCTCCACTGGCGGATGTATCTCTAAGTGCACCCCCAGGCCTTTCTTCTCAGGCATCTCTGGGTGGACGCAAAGTCAAAGGCCTTTGGCAGCCAGGTGCTTAACCATTTGCATTACACTGGGACTTCTACAATAACAGATATGCATGATTATCTGCTGTGTTAATTAGGATTCTTTCTGTAAAAATGAAAGAACCCAGTTCAAGTCAGTATCAACAGAAGCAAACATAGTGTATCGCATGTAAATACATAGGGAGCAGCAGGTCTCTTTAGGCAATGCCAACTCCAAGATTCAAAGTGCAGGCATCACGACCCTGGTGGCCCCTTTTTAAGTTCTGCCTTCCTGTGTTGGTTTTATTCTCAGGCAGGCTAACGATTAGAAGTTCCAAGTTTACCTCATCTTTTAGAAGAGCTCTTTATGTACTATGGATGTTAATCTTGCTGTTACATGTGTATCACATAGTTTGAATAAGTTTTCCTAAATCTTTCAATTTTTTATGGCATCTAATTTCTTATTAATGCCTTCAGTCCTCTTCCTCCCAACCTACTTCTTTCCTTAGCTTGTAAGAATGTTGCAGTCTTTCCTACATAAGATTTGCCTGAGATTTTGTCATATGGTGAAATTCTATGTATGTGGAAATAATTTTATCTTAAACTTTTTAGGGGGATTCCTAAATAAAGCATAATGCCTCTGAAATCAAATCAAATCCATTGCCATTGAGTTGCTTCCAACTCATAGCAACAGAGTACAACTGCCCCTTTGGGTTTGTGATGCTTTAGTCTTTCTGGGACAGACCACCACATCATACAGAGCGACCTGTGGGTTCCACCCATGCATGCCCACGGTGAAACCAGGGGTCCTTAAGGCATAGTAAATGATATAAATTGTGTGAAGGGCTTGACTCCACAATGTACTTGAAATGGACATTGAACACCTGTTGTGATTGCTTGTTGAAACACTGCCCAGTCGTGCATCAAACACTGTTTGAGCCCAGTGTTGTAGCCACTTTGTCAATTCACAGTCCATCTCACTGAAGGCCTTCTTCTGTTTCACTGACCTGCTACTGCAACAAACATGATGTCCAGGAATTGGTCCTTCTGATGACCTTTCTTTCTTTCCTTTTTAAAAAAAAAAATCATTTTATTAGGGGCGCATGCAACTCTTATCACAATCCATACACACATCAATTGTGTAAAGCGCATTTGTACATTCATTGCCCTCATCGTTCTCAAGACATTTGCTCTCCACTTAAGTCCCTGGCATCAGTTCCTCATTTTTCCCCCTCCCTCATGAGCCCTTGATAATTTATAAATTACTATTTTGTCATATCTTGCCCTGTCCGATGTCTCCCTTCACCCACTTTTCTGTTGTCCATCCCCCAGGGGAGGAGGTCACATGTAGATCCTTGTAATCGGTTCCCCTTTTCCAACCCACCTTCCCTCTACTCTCCCAGTATCGCCACTCAAACCACTGGTCCTGAAGGGATCATCTGCCCTGGATTCCCTGTGTTTCCAGTTCCTATCCGTACCAGTGTACATCTGATGACATTTCTAACATAGGTGAGGTGAAGTCTTGCTAGCCTTGCTTCTAAGGAACATTTTGCCTGTACTTCTTCTAAGACAGATTTGTTTGTTCTTCTGGAAGTCCATGGTATATTTCATATTCTCGGCCAACACCAAATCAGACACATTGATTCTTTCTCGGTCTTCTTTGTGATTGATTGGCATGTTTTTATTTTGATGGCAAATTCTTCCTCAACTGTTGGGTTCTGGCTTTAATATTTTACCCGTTTTTTCTACTTAAAAGGGGACATTGATGGTTCCGTGGTAAAATTTCGCCTTTTGTATAGGAACCTTGTCTGATTGCCAGACACTTCTCTGTGAGAATAGACTTATATGTTTGCTGAAATGCTGAACAGGTTTTAGCAGAACTTCCAGACGAAAACAGACTAAGAAAAAAGGCCTGGTGACCTGTTTTGAAAACCAGCTGATGAAAATGATGTGTGGATCGCAATGACCTAATTCTTCATGGTGATGACACTCGAAACACTCTAAAACTCGCTGCCACCAAGTCAGTTCCGACCCACAGCCCCTATAGGACAAGGCACAAGTGCCCCTGTGGGTTTCTGATACTGTAACCTTCTATGGGAGTAGAAAGCTAACTGCTGGCCTTGTGGCTAGCAGCTCAGTGAGTAACCACAGTTCCACCGGGCTCCGTCAGCATAGGGTCTTATTGGTAGGTGCCACAGAGGCCGTGGAGATGTCTAGTGACCAGACACTCCTCACAGACCTTGTGTGTTTGAGCCCACTCTTGCAGCTATCGTGTTGCCTGGGGTTAAGATTTATAATACATATTTTGGGGGGGATACGTCAATCCATAGCAGAGTACGTGAGGTTCTTCACGCAGCCCGGCACTTGGTAAGGACGTGAAAAAGTCCTCCTGGTTTAGCTTTAGCTCTTGGGGGTTTTGTAGAAAATGAATCTGCCGACTGTCATTTAAAGGTGAACATTAAAAACAAGTCTGTGCTCTACTTAGCAGGAAAAGGACACTTTGTGTCTGCAAGCCCAGGGCTGTGGTGTCCTTGGTAGAGTCTGAAGCCCAGCGGTTGTCAGTCACTGCTATCCAGGCTCGGCTGAGACGGCCCCATCCTCAGAGGGACACTGAAGACGAATGCATACGTGACTGTGAAGGAGTTGAAGTGCCATTGGGTTTGCCCATTCGGAAGTGTTGACCTCTTTTATCACTTCACCTTCTCTTGAGAAGGACAAAGAGGCGAAGACATTACAAATAGGGAGCAACACGGTCTTGTTTTCAAGATGCCTTCCTTACAGGGAAAGGAAGCAAGTGAGAGGGTGTTGGTTGATGGGCCAATGCAAGATAGTGGCTTTTAGTAAAACTCACATCAACAAAGGAAGGCAGTTTATCAGTGAAATTTTCAAAGCCAGTTTACAGTGGGTTCTGAAAATTTTTATTACAGTGATATTTCTGAGACCAAACATAATTGCAACAATATATAAATATAATGAATACATAGCTGTTTGCATTTATAAGTGTTTTATTAAAGTCAAAACTGTATACATAATTCTGTGGAACCACATTGAGGGTTGGTCTGGCTCTTTTATTCTTATTTTACTGTTAGACTGCCTTAGCTTCAAAGATTTGAACTAAATTTCCAAAAGTATAATCCAAATTATAATACACTGAGCCAAGATCCCTCTCTGGGCTACTTTTTTGGCACAGTTGTTTCAAATTAAATCAAATTTCTATGTGTATTTTTCTTTGGCTAACATCTTCCAAAATCTAAATTGAATAGTGAACTCACTTTTGTATTTCTCCTCCTGTGTTTGAGGCACCTTTTATTTACTTTACTTTGTAAATAATTGCCTAGTAGATTTTATTTCCTTCTCCCTGAGATGGGTGTGTTTGTGATTTTATGGATGTCAAATGATAGTAACAAATGAGTTCACCATTTAATAACTTTAACCTTTTCTTGGCTGAATTATTTTCTGGTTTAAATTTTTGTTGATGCCACATGTTTGTTTGTTTGATGCAACGTGTTTTGAGTAATAGGAGGCATGCTGAGATTAAGAGAGTACACTTTTTTGAGGAAATGTGGATTTTGATAGAATTATGTGGGATATCTGTGCCCCACTGGACTCTCCCACTGGACCCTGGGTGTGGGATTGGCGGAGTGAGGCTTATTTCTTCACATGCACATAGTTACCCAGGCTCTGGCCAGTTAATAGCATGTACTACAATTGGGATAGCAGCTTCCCACAAAACCCGAGAAGCTTGCTCGCTGGTCATTTTAATGACTTTTATTTATTCATGTATGATGTTCTTGATGCCTTCAGGTTTTCTGTCTTCAGTGTCAGTGCATCAAATCTGTTAAGATGTTCTTCAAATTCTGGTGGGATGTACTCAAGGTCATATCTTGACTTTGTGGGCTTGTTTTAATTTCCTTCAGCTTCAACTGGAACTTATATATGAGTAGTTGGTTGTCTGTTCTACAGTTAGCCCCTGGAAGAATCCTTCAGTTTTGTTTTTTGTTTTTTTGTGATCCAAGTGGTTTTTTTTTAATATAACATCAGATATTTATCTATTTATTTATTTTAGTCACTTTATTAGGGGCTCATACAACTCTATCACAATCCATACATACATCAATTGTGTAAAGCACATTTGTACATTCATTGCCCTCATCATTCTCAAAACATTTGCACTCCACTTAAGCCCCTGGCATCAGCTCTTTTTTTCCCCTCCCTCCCAGCTCTCCGCCCCCATGAACCCTTGATCATTTATAAATTATTATTTTGTCATATCTTGCCCTGTCCACGTCTCCCTTCACCCACTTTTCTGTTGTCTGTCCCCCAGGGAGGAGGCCACATGTAGATCCTTGTAATCGGTTCCCCCTTTCCAGCCCATCCTCCCTCTACCCTCCCAGTATTGCCACTCACACCACTGGTCCTGAAGGGATCATTGCCCTGGATTCCTTGTGTTTCCTGTTCTTATATGTACCAGTGTACATCCTCTGGTCTAACCAGACTGGCAAGGTAGAATTGAGATCATGATAGTGGGGTGGGAAGGAAGCATTTAGGAACTAGAGGAAAGTTGTATTTTTCATCGTTGCTACATTATACCCTGACTGGCTCATCTCCCTCCCTGATAACCTTCTGTAAGGGGATGTCCAGTGGCCTAAAAATGGGCTTTAGGTCTCCACCCCGCGCCCCCACCCCCGCTCATTCACTATGATAAGATTTTTTGTTCTGATGATGCCTGATACCTGATCCCTTCACCACGTTGTGATCACACAGGCTGGTGTGCTTCTTCCATGTGGGCTTTGTTGTTTCTGAGCTAGGTGGCCGCTTGTTTACCTTCAAGCCTTTAAGACCCTAGACGCTAAACCTTTTGATAGCCGGGCACCATCATCTTTCTTCACCACCTTTCAGTTTTTTAATCACTGACTTTAGTGGTTGTGGTGAAAGGAAATGAGTTACTTGTGCCTCTTTTACCTATTTCTCTATAAATATCAGTAAAATGATTATGTGAGGCCATGCAAATATGGTGTAGAGGACACTAGCTTGGGGATTGCCCACTTTTGCCATTCCCCTGGGTATAAGACAGTCACCTCAGAAGCAGGAACCAGATGCTCCTAACCACCAAGAGAAGCACCACAGTGGAGTATGTGTGAGATCCTTGCCTGAAGTGGTGGCGAGAGCAGAGTAGCTGTGCTACTTACACTGTTAGGCAAAGGCACAGGTAGGTTTCCTGGCCCATGGAAGCAGAGGCCATGGTGTTGCATGGCTGAGAGGCTGAGGAACAGATACAGACAAGGCTGCTGTCTGAGAAGGGGTGCTGCTGTGGGCAAAAGACTTTCTCAATGTTTTCTGATCTTAACTTGTGGTAACCTATTTACTCACCTAACCAATGAACCTCATAAAGGTGACTTCTGTGTAGCTAGTGCAATGATTATCAAACCCAACAGGGCTGTGGAGGGGTGATTGGTATCAGCCACAGGTGGTCAGATAGGGCTGCTAGGCTATTTTCTCAGTGGTTAGTGTATACAGGTGAAGAATAGTTGTACTAGCCAAACTTCTTTTAAGCCTGTGGATAGTATCCTATCACAGCATTGTACTTCAAGATAGACTTTGAAATGTTCTTTTTGACGATAAATGTGATGCCTTTTCTCTTGAGTTTGTCACTCTTGGCTTACTAAACCTGTGATTGTCCAACTCAAAATAGCCAACACCAGTCAATTACTGCTCGTTACACCTAGGATACCAAGCTTTTTGCATTTATTTTCCATTTTGATGACTTCCAGTTTTCTTAGGTTCATATTTTGTACACTTTAAATTCCAGTTATTAATGATGTTTGCATCTGTTTCTTCTCCTTTCAAGTTGTGCCTCATCAGCAAATAAGGTCTTGAAAGCTTTACTTTATGCACCTCATAAAATAACGTCTACTCTATTTTGAGAAGGCAGCTCTTCCTCAGCTGTAATTTGAGTCCCTTTCAATCAGAGGTGCTCATCTCTGGCACTCTATCTGACAGTGTACCACTGCTGTTCATAAGGTTTTTCAGTGACTGATCCTTCAGGAGCAGGCATACTATTTTCTTCATAGTCTGTTCTTACTCTGGAAAACTCTCTGCTATTGAGTTGATTCCAACTCACCACACGCTTTTAAGAAAAGGTAGAACCAACTACCCCTATGGATTTCTGAGATTGTAACTCTTCATGAAAGTAGAAAGGCTCATCTTTCTCCTGTTTCAATCTGGAAGCTCCACTAAAACTTATTGGCCATGAGTGACCCTGTTGGTATTTGAAATACTGTTAACATAGCTTCTAGTGTCACAGCAACACACAAGCCACCACTGTACAACAAACTGATGATGAGTGTATATAAATAATATATAGGCAGTTCCAGACTAATGAAAGTGTTTTCTTCCAGCAATTCCGTCATAAATTGGTTCTGACATGAATAAAATACCTCATTTAAAAAAGTTTTCTCTGGGGGAAGGGCCAGCCCCCCATGCTTAATCATGGGTTTAGTAAGCCCAATTGTACGGTTAAGATATATAAAGATTATAATAAAGTCATAGATAAAGAGAGAGATAGACAAGAGATTGAAATCATGGAGTCAGACACATTTCATGGTAGCATGCTCAACTCCCGGATGGCCATGATCTTACCAGCCAGGTCCGCACACAGCGTGGGCCAAGGGCAGGAGAGAGAGTTGAGGTGGGCAGGAGAGAGCCGGAGTTGGAGGGAACCGGCTGGAGGGAACTTTAATGCTAGCCAAGACTTATATCTACTTAGGCATGATTACAGGTAACCACAAGTCACAGGAAGGGGCTGTACAATACATCATAGGAATAGGGATGTACAATAGGCCTAAGCGTAACAGGAAGGGGATGAGCTAGTGTTGTACACATGTTAGGAAGGGGAGGGTTGCATGTGGTAAAGGCAGACCCTAGACTCAATATGGCAGCCTAACCTTGGCCACCCTTGAGTGGGCTTGACCTCTCTTGGTTCTTCTACAAGGAAACAGTCAACTACTATCCTTATCAGAAGGGAGTGGGCCCAACTTGTTGTGGCATAAACAGTGTTGTCTGCTTGCTCTGGATGGCTGATAACCGTTAGGAAGGATAACCCCTGTCGACTTCTGTTGATCTCCAAGTGTGTAGTCATCTGCCACGTGTAGCAAGCAGCTAAGTTTGGCATATATTTGGGGGAGACAACTTGGAAGAAAGCTTTCTGTTTCCCACAGTTTTCATTTTTATTATTATTATTATTATTATCATCAGTATCTTTATAAATCTGATATAAATTTGCTTTCTAGTTGTCTTTAGTACTTGGAAACATTACATGTAAACTTAGCTCCATAGATAACATGCATGTGTGATAAAAATTTACTGTGGCATTTTGTATGTTGCAGAACTAGCTGCTTGTGGAAAAGTTCTAGACCATCTTGTTGCCCTTTGGAATGGATACCGAGTGTACTGGTTAGAAAACTAGCGAGAGTTGTCAGTGAGCCCTTTGTTTTCTTCGTCTGTTTTGCTGTACTATCTCACTGCTTCCTTAATCATCTGCCTGTTCAACAGAGCCCAGGGTTTCAAGTAACAGCCCTTGATGTAGTTTAGAAAGGGAAACCTGTATGGCAGTGTTTTGCACAGGAAAGTGTAAATTTGAACATCTGTGAATGGTAACATGAGGAAATAATGCCCTGCAGCGTTTGTGTGTGCATTCTGACTCACAGTAACTACATAGGAACATATAGGACAAAGTGGACATGCTCCCTAGGGGTTCAGAGCCTGAAAACTTTTATAGCCGAATCTTTCTCTCACAGGTAGCTGGTGGGTTTGAACAGCTGACCTTGTTGTCAGCCGCCTGATGTTCAGCACATGGTGCTACATAATAAGATGTATACATTAAAAACGAAAGGGTGGCCATAAGTACAGGTTGTTATAACTGGAGTCTGTCAGAGTTAGCTGCATTTGTCTCTAGACCAGTGTTTCTTAAAGTGAGGTATACTATTCCCTGGGGGTAGCTGGAACCATTGAGAGGGGTTGCAAAAGCAGATGTCTACACTGTAATCCTACAACACAAATGTTTTTAATTGCCAGATGGACACTGAGCAATTTTTCTCCCCCCAAAAAAGGGATTTTTTTGCGAAAAACTATGCTGTAGCCCAGGGGAATGCCCAGCCCACCGGCTAAGTCCCACCCACAGTATCATCACTACCCACTAAGATCACATGCCTCACAAAAGAGGAGCAGTTCTAGCCATCACTTTAGGGGTCAGTTAAATGTCTGACCAGTATTGTGGGGTGAAGGGGGAGGGAGTTCCCCACCAATCATCACAGGTCCGGTAGGCGCAATTGTACAGCGATAATGAGTAAAGATTATAGTAAAGTCATAGAGAGCAAGGGAGGTAAAAGAGAGTCAAGTAATGGAGTCAGACACAATTCATGGTAGCATTGCTCACCTCCGCCCCGCTTGATGGTCGTCGTGGGGGTAACCCGGCCATGAAAGCAGGAGCAGCCTCGGGGACTGAGAATCGGGGAGTCTCCAGGCTCCCGGGAGCCAGAGAGAGCCTCCTCTTTATTGCTGACCAAGCATTATATCTCTTTAGGGGGACATGATTACAGAATCTCACGTCACAGGAAGGGGCAGTACAATAGGCAAACACATTGTAAGAAGGAGATCTATGATAGGCATAAGCATAACAGGAAGGGGATGAACTAGGGGTGTGCCTATAGGAATGGGAAGGTCTAGGGGTATACATGTGACAAGATGGGCAGACTCTAGATTCATGATGGCAGCCTAATCTTGGTCATCCTTGGCTGGGTTTGACCTCTCCAGTGTCTCCTCCAAGGAAACAGACAACTACTATCCTTAACAGAAGGGAGTGGGCCCTACTTATTGTGGGATAAACAGTGGTGTCTGCTTGGCCTAGACAGCTGATAACTCTCAGGGAGAATGACCACCGCCAATCCACTCCTGAAGACCGCCAAGTATACAGTCATTCTGAAGCAGCTAAGTCTGGCATGTATTTGGAGGAGACAACTTGGGAGAAATCCTTCTGTTTCCCATAATTCCCCCTTTTGTTTTATATATAAAATTCAAGATACATGGGCGACATGGTTATTTTCCATACATTAAAAGCTGTCAAGGCAAAGCTTCATAATCCAATTAATACAGCCAAAAATTCAGGCTTATGGTAAACGTCTTGAATCCAGGCCTGGAGGATAAAGGTCCGCTATGCCCATCTTCTATTGGAGGAGGGTATGAGAGGGGCTGGATGCTGCGGCGGGAAGAAAAGGAACGAATAGCAGTGTCTGCTTCTATAGGGAGAATGAATCAGCCATGTGCTCACTTTAAGGCAGCACAGCTTTAGAGGGAAATGATAGCTTACCGCAGGAAAATGTTTTCGGACCCTATCTCCAACTACCAGAGTGGCGGTCTTCCAGCCATGGAATACTAGTCTTCCAGATTCCCTATGTACCAGTCAGGGAATAAGTCCCAGTTTTATTTCTCTTGGTGCTAGTATCCCACATTTACCCTTTATGCATTACGTTTAAGATTTAATAGTGTTACGGAGGCAACGTGGTCTCTTTTCATATCTCTTAGCTTCCTATAGAAGCGACACGAGACTGTGAGCATCAAAATTATGATGATAAACAACACAGTCAGACTAGAACTTAAGCTATGTGAAATGCTTTGAGCCCAAGCTCGCGGGCCCAACCCTTCCATGCCATTCACCAATTGCTTAATCATATCGGAGCCAGGAGATGCCTCAAGCTTGTCTTTGAATGTATAGAAAATATCCTTTTTAAGCTGATCAACATCTAATGAAATGTTTCCCTTAAACCCTTGCAAATGTTTCCTGATCAAATCCCAATTATGCAATGTCTTATTATAAGGATAAGGGGTCATACAGAAATCCGTAACATTCCAATCACACTTTAGCATTAATTGATGTTGTAAGTCCATAATTTGATCTCCCAACCACTGGACAGTTTGTTGCAGCTCTGCCACGTTTCCCCCAGTTCATCGTCCACCTTTACTTGAGTGGCCCAGAGCTGATGTGAGTTCACTTGCCACTTCTGCACGAAATGCTCAGTTTTGATGGACTCTTGTAGAGCACTCCCAGCGACAGCAGCAGTGGTGGCAATTGCTATAAATCCAAATATAGCTGCGATTAACATACCCACGAATCGGCGAGGTCCTTTCAGCATCTCAGACATCATTTGCATCACGAAGGATGATTCTGGACTGCTCTCCCATCTGCGCTTCATCTCCACTGGAATCCACACCCCCATCCTGCTCTTTAGGATGAGGATGCTGTCTTTTGAAAGGTTTACAAGCAGAGCATGGTTAATGCAAGTGTATAATCTACAATTATGGCAAGTGGCACTGCGAGCAGTTTCATTTATGATAATGTTTCCTACAGCAAACACATAAGGCAGCTTTACACACGAGACTATGTATCGAGTCTCCTTCTTGGGAAAAGTATAAGTATAGCCAGAATGACTGGTGCCAGTAAGGCATCCTGTATAGTCTGTTAAAGGCTTAGTGGCAAGCGGTAATTTCCACAGGTCCCACTGTTCAGGTCCTGTCACAGGCTTCAGTAACCTGGGGCGGGGAGGTGCAAGGCCTCCCTCATGCCAGGCCATCGACCTTGACCTGAAGGTGGCAATGCCATTAGGGGTCCTTTGCCATTCACAATCACTTATATAATCACATGAGGTGAAATTAGATTCCTCTGAGCAATTAGTTAGAAACTTCCCATGGGGCCCCAATCAATGATAGTCACAGTGTCATTTCTTAATACCTTTCCATGTGGCCCCTGACATTTGAGCCATTTGAGTCTATCAGCAAAGACATGCCGGTAACTCATAACTTTACAGGTTTCCATATCTCCTCTTCCCTCCACAGTAGTGGAGTTTTCATATTCGGCAAATGCTTCACCCATTATCATATAGAAGCCATAGCTGGTTTCATTAAAGACCAGCCAGTTATTCCATGTCTGATAGTTAACCGTTAAGCAGCCAGGGTTGGCGCCCACACGTAAAGGCAGAGTTTCAAAACCGAGAGTGAAATTAAATTCTCTGCCTTGCTCATCAGGATGTCTGGCTACTCCATTTCCCCAAGGCCCCGGTGTCCATACGGAGTCATTTACAAATATGACAGAGCCAGCCTGGGTCCACTCCACTATCTCTAGTAGAGGGGATGGGGGACATAAGCCCAATAAAAGTGATTGGCACTTACCTCCGTGGAGACGACAGACATAATGGCAAACATTGCCAGGAGCACACTCTCATGGGTGACAGGCCTGCGAGTGTTAGCTAGTGTTGCTCATGCCTGCTGGTTCAGAACTTTTATCTGTCCCCAGCTAGGGGGTTGAGTTGTCGAGTGTTTGATCCTACGATGTCTCTTACTTATGGAGAGGGCTGCCATCTCCTTGACTGGGGCAGAGTCAGGATCACAGTGGCTAGGCGGGGCCTTCCTTTTCCTTGTCCCTCTCAATCCGTGGCTGGACTCTTCTAAGGGAGGGTCCATCTATTTTCCCCACCATCTGAAAGAGTATAAGCATAGCCTCTACCCCTGGTCACCAGCAAACCTGGTTTCCAGACTCCGTCATCGTTCTTCCACCAGATTTTTCCCGAGTCAGCTTTCTCTGTGGGGGTGGAAAAGTGTTTCTCCGCCCTAGTTACATTGGAATCTTTTGGAAGTGAGAAGAAATTTAGAGTCAATATGGCCAAATGGAGTTTATTGTGTGCTGTCTCACCTTTCGTTTCCCCCTTCTATTCAAATAATTGAGTTTTTAGTGTGCCATGTGCCCGTTCAATGAGGGCTTGGCCTTGGGGGTTGTAAGGGATCCCTGTTAGGTGATGGATATTCCAATCTTGACAAAAATTGCGAAATCTCTTGCTAGTGTAAGCAGGGCCATTGTCTGTCTTTAAGTGTGTAGAAGTGCCCATCACAGCGAAACAGGCCAGCAAGTGGCCGATGACATATTTTGTGGACTCGCCAGCCATGGCTGATGCCCATAAAAGGTATGTGAGTGACGTCCAACTGCCAGGTTGCGTTGGACTGGTCACCACCTGGGTTGACTCCGTCAGGTCCTTCTCTGAGAGGCGTGCTGGCAGTGAGGGCATTCTCTGACAATCTGCCTGGCCTGTGCCCATGTCAGGTGATACCTATCCCTAAGACTGGCAGCATTGTGTAGTCTTTGATGTTCCGCTTGTGGGAGTAGTGAATGCCTTTTGTGTTAGCACGTCTGCATTGGCATGTCCCAGGGAAATGGGTGCCGGTAATTGTGTGTGTGCTCTTGTGTGTCCTGTGAAGAAAGGGTGAGAGCGTGTTCTTATCTGGTTCTGTAAAGTGAGGAATAATCTGCCGATGTCAGAGTATGGATCTATCTTCAACTTCGCTGTTTCAATGAAAGAACAGACTTGCATTGTGTAAGCCGAGTCACTGATTATGTTGATAGGCTGCTTCATATCTTCAAATAGTAAAATGATAGCAAATATCTCTGCTTTCTGAGCAGAGGTGTAACAGGTTTGGAAGGAACGAGAGGAGGGACCCCAGTAGGCTGCCATGCCATTACTGGAGCTGTCTGTGAGGTTTTATGGGGGCTCCTTCAATTGGCTTGTGTGAGAAAACCTTGCTGAGGGTCCAGGGAGTTTGTTTTAGAAAACCCCAAAGTCTCCCTGGAGGATAGTGGCAATCTAGTTTCCCACAAAATTCGGCTAATGCTATCTGAAAATCCGTGGCAAGTTCTAAAAGGCTCCTCACTTGAGCGGGAGTGTAAGGCAGAGTTATGACAGCCGGATCAAACCCACATAGCTATCGGCAGCAGAGCCTGCCTTTGGATACCAGCTGGGCTACTTGCGTCCTATAAGGCCAGATGACCTTAGGGCCAGTGTTCCCCTAAATGTATCCACTCGAGAGGCTTGCCCTCTTGAGCCAAAGTAGCAGTGGGAGTGACTGGAATGTGGAAAATAATAAGGTGTATGCTCATGTCAGGATCGACTGGATAGATCGCCCCCTGGCTGAGCCTCTCCTCCACAAACTGCAACTCGAGGCGAGCCTCAGGGGTGAGCTCTCTGGGGCTATTCAGCTGAGAGTCAGTCCCCCTTTAATATTTCAAATAATGTTTAAGTTCCTCTGTGGGGATACCTAGGTAGGGTCTCATCCAGTTTATTTCTCCTAAAAGTTTCTGGAAATCATTCAATGTCTTAAGATGGTCTTTTCTAATCTCAAGTCTCTGTGGCTTGATCGTGATCCGATTTATCACTGTCCCTAGATAGGCGTGGGGACTGGTAGTTTGAATCTTATCAGTAGCAGTTAATTACTAATCCTGCCTGAGAGATTGCCTCACTGATGTGCATATAAGTCTGCTGCAGCATGTTACTGTTAGCAGCAGCTATCAAAATGTCATCCATGTAGTGTATTATATACGCCTCAGAGAACAGTCTCCTGACTGGCTCTTAATACCTTCCCTACAAAGAATTGACACATTGTAGCACTGTTTACCATGCCTTGAGCCAGAGTTTTGAGATGGAATCTCTTATTAGGAGCTTTATGGTTCAACTTGGGCACAGTGAAAGCAAATCTTTCATGATCAGCAGGATCTAACTGAATAGTATAAAAGCAATCCTTCAAGTCTATCACAGTCATATCCCAGTTTTTTGGAATCATGCTAGGTGAAGGGAGACCTGGCTGCTACTAGTAGAATTAATAGCCCTTAAGTCTGTGAGCATCCTCCAGCTGCCTGATTTCTTTCTAATTACAAACATAGGGGAGTTCCAGGGGCTAAGAGTCTCTGCAATATGACCCTCTTTCAGCTGTTCTTGTACAAGATCATGCAGAGCCTGCAATTTTTCATTGATGTTATAAATATCCAAATGGCCCGTTGCAGGAAAAAAGTCCCCACCCCTGCAGAAGAACCCCACTGTCGCCTAGTGAATTCTGACTCAGAGTGGAGCTGCCCCTCAGATTTCTAAGGTGGTAGTCTTGGAAACACTGCCACAGCGTTCTGCTGTGGAACGGCTTGGCAGGTTTGAATCACTGATCACTCAGCATTGAGCACTGGACCACCGGGTCTCCTTTCTAAAAAGTCAATCACCTGTAACCCCACACTTACACTATGTCAACATTTTACCAGATTTATTTGTTGTGTCTTTCTCAGTATTTTTAAACACTGTTCAAAATTTAGAAACCAGTTTCTTGTACAAATGAAAAATTTCCCATTTTGTATAGTAGTCCCTGCAGAACTTTAAAATCTTACCATTTCCTAAAAACCTGAGAGAATATTCATGAATCTTAGGAGATTTAAAAAATTATCCATTTCTTTTTACATGCAACTTGAAGTCGAATTATGGTGTTTGTTGCATGTTTTTTAAGTCCATCACACTAGTGATATTAAAGCCCTTGAAAATTAAAGATGGGATATCAGCATTATGAATTGAACAGATGGTGCTTTGGGAGAATAATGTGACAATCCCACTCAGTTAAGTAAGTAGTTAATTTACATATCTTAGAGACCTGTTGGAATTACTTGAATTAAAGTTAAAGACTGGAGTAGAGGTACTTATTAAATGACACGAGTTACATCTTTGTTTTAGAAGTGTTTTTTAAAAATGCACTACAGCTAATGTTCTCCTAATTTACATATTTTTTTCATAGCTAGTTACAAGACTGTACTTAGTCATAATGCTTAGGCATTGAATTTGTGTAGGTTTTCTATTTCCTGTTTAAAGTTGCAAAATTACTACAGAGTCCCTGCTTCTCTCTCATCCAGTTACTTCTGTTGTTAACAGCTTTTATCTCTATAGTACACTTATCACAACAAAGAGCCAACATTAATACACTGCTGTTTACTAGACTCTGCATTTTATACATGTTATACTCGATTTTCCCCATTATCCTTTTTGCTATCCTTGGCACTGAAGTTCTTCTGTGTGGAGGAGTCCCTGGGTGGTACAAATGGTTAACACGATCAGCTAGTAACTTAAAGGTCAATGTGTGAGCCACCCAGAGGCACCTTTGGAGAAAGGTGTAGTGATCAGCCATTGAAAACTGTGTGAAGCACAGTTCTACTCTGACAAATGAGGATGAGCTGACCTGATGTCGCAGCTGGGGTGTGTGTGTGTGTGTGTGTGTGTGTGTGTGTGTGTGTGTGTTGAGGGGGCGGGAGGTTAGACAAGATGAACCTGGTGCATCGTACGGGACCAGAAAAAAAAAAATCTTCAAAAAGCAAGACACTGGTGGCAAGTTAAAGGAACACTACAGGCAACCTGGAAAGGTTTCTAATGGCCAAAATTGGAACAGTCTGAGCTATAAAATAATCTATCTGTATCTCCTCAGCTGTCTCTATCATGTCTGGACTCTTGTGCCACTTGGTTCATTTCATTTCGGCCTGGCCTTCTTCCTTTGCATATCTGAAACTTTCCCCCACCCCGACCCCCCCTTTGCAGCATGAGAAATCCAGCTTCTACCTCTGCCATCCACTTTATGTGTTCACTCCTAGCATATTTATGTAGTGTTTCAGAATTGCTTACCAGCCCCCTGTGAGAAACAACTAGAATATAGTGTTTATATGCATTTCCTTTTTCTTCATTTTATGGTAGCCAAACCACCAGTACACTTTGTTAGAAGTGAAAGCAAAGATTTTTACTGGTATAAGGAGATCCACGTTTCAGAAGATGCACCCAGCACCCCAGTAGAGTGTTCTATATTGCAAGAAGAGAGTAAGGTTTTATTAGATGGAGTAAACATGTTCACAGGCACAAGGAGTGCATAACAAAAAGTTTCAGGGATGTTGTTAAAGGACAATCTTTCTTAACATTTATGTTTCTATGGCCTAACTTCCTAGAGCATGTTGACCAAGGATCAAGCTGCACAAACAGAAAAGACAAACATCTTTTAGCCGATGACTTCTTAGACAAGTTACGATTTTGATCTTTTTTCCTTTTGGGTTACAAGCAATTAAACTTTACAAGAAGCTCCGTGTTCTCTTTAAGCAGCAGGAACGGAGATGTGCTGCAGTTTAATTTAGGTCTGGCCCTGCCACTTGAGTCATGCCACAGTCATTCTTGGTTTGGGTTTTGCTTACACATTATCCAGTCATAATAGTTGTCAGAGTTACATACTCAGGTCCCTGTCTGTTTCCCCACCTCCTCAATGGAACCACGCCATACGTTTGTAATAACAATTCAGTTCTTTTCTCACAGCCTGCCTTCCACTCGAGGATTTCCCCTCCTACCTCCTGATTTGTTTCTAGGATGTATAAAGGTCCACGCTTTGGCACTGTGAAGGATAGTATTTTAAGTGACCGGGATTAAATCTCATCTCTTTTTATTCTTTCTCATTGGAAAAGAAGAGCCCTCGTGGTACGTGGTGCAGTGATTATGCGTTGAGCTGCTAAGCGACCACAAGGTGCACAGTTTGAAACCACAAGCTGCTCCATGGGAGAAAGATGAGGTTATAACTGAAGAGTTAAATTTTTGGAGAAGGGTGGAAGTGGGAGTAGTTCACCTCTGTCCTAGGTTCTCCTGTCCCTGATGGGTACCTTCTTGTCTGTTCTTGCACCAGAATCATATCTTAACATGGCTTAGTGTATAGTATGTCTAGGCCCCCTTCAAGGCTTTCTTCATTTATTTAAAAAAAATTTTGTGGCTCCTACATACTGTGACCTATCACTTTGAGTCACTTACCAAGTAGAAGGAGCTCTGGTTGCACAGTGGTTAAAACAGCTAAACTGTGAACCAAAAGGCTGAACTTTGAATTTACTAGCCACTCCTTGGGGGACATTCTGCTTCAGTAAAGATTTGCAGCCGTGGAAACCCTATCAGAGTAGTTCTACTCTGTCCTATAGGCTGTTTTAAAATCGTAATCAACTTGATAGCAGTGGGTTTCATCAAATAAAATATGTCAGCTAGCCAACCAACCAAATAAACTGGAAAAGAAATGGACAGAATTGTGTTAAAAATACCCAACAGCTGCTGAAACCTGACAGCAGTCTGGACTTGGTCTTGATTTTCTAGAGACTGTCTTTGAATGTTTGCCGCTTGAGACCTAGAATATTAGTGATAATCTTCTAGTTGATGTTTTCATATTTTATTCCATAGATTCATCTGAAAACTACATTAACACAAAGACTTTTGAGGGCTTCTCTGCCATACATCTCGCTGCAAGTCAAGGACACTGGAAGGTCATACAGATTCTATTAAAAGCTGGGGCAGATCCTAACGCATCAACTTTAGAAGAAACCACGCCACTGTTTCTAGGTGAGGTATGCTATTTTCATACAGGTGCAATTGATTTCCTCCAGCCCCCTCCCCCCCCCAAAGAAACAATTTAACTTTCCTCTGAGCTATTGTATTTATAATCTGTTCTTTTGGTATGAGATGATCTCAAAAATAGGAAAAATGGATTACAATCCAACAGGCTTTACAACTTTAAAAGCTAAGCCATACTCCTAAGAGTTCCTACCTAAGAGTGGAAAACTTAAAGATAACTTTCAGTTTCAGAACTGAACAGAAACACACAGCCTTCCAAAAATTTGTGGGATAATTCCATTATCGTTTAATCCATTTTCCCTTTTTTTTGTAGTCACCATCCTGTTTCTCACTGTAGTCCTGAATACCAGGTAGTGCTCGCATGGTAGCAAATATTGCAAGGCTTCCTATGAATATTTTATACTTGTATTTGCTTTTCTTTGGTGCGCTGGTGGCATAGATTAGGCATTGAATTGCTTAACTGCAAGGTTAGTGGTTTGAATCCGTCAATTGCTCCGTGGGAGAGTGATGAGGCAGTCTGCTCCATAAACAGTGATGTCTTGGAGACTTTCTGTTCTGTAGGTTCGCCCTGAGTAGGAAGCAACTCTCTACTAGTGGGTTTTTTGCTTTTCCTAGCATTAAAGAATGGAAAATTTCATGGGAGAACTGACCAACTAATCCGATGTCAGTTAATCTGCTGCTTCTGTGGATCACGATTCAGACTTCTTCAAGTGTGGCTTGTGTTTACTTTCCCGTAGGACCGAGGCTAAGTTTACATGGTGCACATGCTATGATCACTTCGTTTCCTCCCTGCTACCCTCACTTCCTCACATTTTATTTCTCTTCAGGATTATTGTGGTTTATAAAATTTAGTGGAAGATGGGAACATAAAGAGAACAAGGCATTTGGTTCAGAATTAGTGTACCTGGACTACAATTTTAGCCTTGTCACGTGTAATTTATAAGCTCAGGTATTTACTTGGTGCTTCACTTACAAAATGAGAGACTTACAAAATGCCTGCTGTTTGTTAAGGAGTCGAGAATAAAAGGAAATATCTGTGAACGTACTCTTTTCTTCATGTAAGTATAAAGCATTGTGTGCAGTAAGTCTCTCTTTTGCTATATGATTCTTTGAGTTTTGACGAATAACTTCACGTGATGGCCAGGCCACTCGAGATCTAGAATAGTGTCATCATTCTCCAGATGCCATTGCGCCACTCGTTCATGACCAGCTGCTCACCAGCTCTGCCCCTGACAGTTCTCTGACATCCTTCTAACTTGCTTCTTCCAGAATGTCAGGTGTGTGATTTAACATGATGCTTTTGATATTTACCTCTGCTTTTGCACATATTTATATGTCATCCCTTTTATTACTGCATAGTTTTCAATTGCACGGATATGCCACAGTTTATTCATTCACAGGTTGAAGGACCTTTGAATTGTTTCTAATATTTGATGATTATGAGTACATCTGGTGCAAACATTTACATACAGGTTTTGTGTAAATATGTTTTCATTTCTCAGGGATTAATACGTAGGAATTTGGGGTCATGTGATTGTTTTTAGGTGCCATCAAGTCTGTTCCAACCCACAGAAACCCTGTGCACGACCGAACGACACACTGTACGGTCCTGCTCCAGCCTTGCACTTGTTCCTGCGCCCCAGCCCATCGTTGCAGTCACTGTGTCAGTTCATCTTGTCGAGGGCCTTCCCCTTTTTTTCCGTGCTCTGCTATTTACCAACCATGGTATCCTTCTCCGGGGACTGGTGTCTGGACAATATGTCTATGAACGTTTTTTGAAGCCCCTTATACTTTGTAGGATTTTCTTCAATTTAAGTTTGTCTAATGGTTAGATTGTGCTTTTTGGGCAGTGCTATCCCAGAAGTGACATGATGTCATATGATCCATTCCTCATGGTATTCATGAAAGTATTTTGAATACTTGTAAAATACTGTTTTGAAGGTGTTTCACAGAAGCCTCGCTGTAGTTCTGGTTTCCTATATATCAAGTTTCTTCTTTCCCTCACATCCATATTCAACTCACTTTGAACATTGTGTAAACTGCATAGTAAGCACGCTCTAATTATTTGTTGAAAAAATGAATCACTGTCCCTGAGAAGGCCTCTCATAAAAATTACTCGTTTGTAAATCTGTAGAGACAGTAACTGGATTAATGGCTCCTTGTGGATATGGCAGGGAAGGTTAGAGGGAGATGGAAAGCTAATAACCATGAAAGCAAGAATAAAGAAAATATTGTGAAACTGATTGTGGGGATGATTGTATAACTCGCCTAATGTACAACTCTTCATACAATTCAACTGTTGAATTATGTGATATGTGAACTATATGCTTGCTGTAAGGTGGTCGAGAGGCTCCAGAGACCAAATCAGTCGAATTTGAGCAAACAGACTTTATTAGGGAGAAAAACCCAGCCTGGGCAAAGTCCCACAGTCCACAACATCTGGGCCTGGGAGTCACACTCCAGACTACAGGAGTGGTGTTTATATTGCCGGGGAACATGTGACTGGGCTGCCTTGATCCATATAAGGTAAAGTTGTCAGGAATTGGGAGAAAAAGGTATGTCCGGGTTTCTGGAATGTAAGGTGTCTTCCTGGTTTCAGGTGTGTTCGTGCTGGGTGCGGTGGGCAGTGTGAAACGTGCAGGTGCAGGATGGGCTGTGAGCAAAACGGGCCGTGAGTAAAAGGAAAAAAGACTAGCAAAGCTGCTGACAGGTTACATTAGCCAGCTCTGGTCAGCTCCGCAGGTGTGTGTGGGAGATTCAAGGTCACTCCCTGCTAGTTGTTTCAGCTAGCTCTGGTCAGCTTCGCACACAGGTGGGGGAAATTCAAGGTCACTTGCTGCTAGGAGCCAGCCTGATACTGATCCGGCCAGACATATGCCAATATTGGAGAAAAAAAAACAATGAGATAGCCCTTCACACCTACTAATATAGCAGTAATTTAAAAAGATGGACTTGAAAAAAAAAAATCTCTTGTCTGTAAGTATTTTGAAATTTAGTAAACCCAAACTGACTGCATCAAATTGGCGCTGAGTTACAGCAACCTTATAGGACTGCCCCTGTGAGTGTCCCAGACTGAAACTTCACAGGAGTAGAAAGCCCCATCTGTCAGACAGAAATTATTGTAAACTTGATTATGGTGAATTGTACTATAATATGATACTTGGTCAGTTGACCTCTCTCTTGACCCAATCTGAGCTTGCTCTATGCTCAAATATTTCTCGATTATTCCAAGAAAGAAATTTCTTCTCTGGCTTTTTAAATACCGTTGGTGGTTTTTTTCTTTCTTACTCTGTATTTTTTTTAATCTTGATATTATTATTATTGCTTTCTTCTTGCTATCTCATTTTGTTTTTTTATTGTTTCTGTTAGGTTTCCCAGTTTAGGAAGCATAGAAACAAGTTGGCTGCATACAGAAAATAACTGAAACAGTGGTTTATCGGGAAAGGCGGGGAGGGGGATGGGAGCGGATTGTGGTGATGTATATACAACTCTTATTAGAATTAGAAGTGGCTTATCTATGTAAGTGTATGATATGTGGATATTATACCATTAAAAGTAATTTAAAAAGAAACCAAACTTGCTTAGGGAGTGTCAGGGGAGCCAGCCCCTAACAAACCATCACAGACCCGGTAGGTGCAATTGCACAGCCAGAATCAATAAGAGTTACAGTGAAGTCATAAAGAATATGAGGGATAATAGAGAGATTGAAATAATGAAGTCACATTTTGTGGTAGCATGCTCACCTCAGCTCCTCTTGGTGTTTCAGGGCAGGAGAGAGAGAGAGAGAGGGAGAGAGATTTATTGCTAACCAAGGCTTATATAGCTTTTGGGGACGTGCAAGCCCCTAATTACAGGTAGAGGTATACGTCACAGCAAAGGGTTGTACTCTAGGTAATACAGTAATGGGAGGGGGACAATCTAGGTGTATACTCGCAATAGGAAGAGGAGGGATTAAGGGTAAACAGGTAACAAGATGGATGGATCCTAGATTCTTGACTGTGGCCTAACCTTGATTGACCTACAGCTGGAGACTTGAGTTAGTCTAAGCTTTGAGGGGAAGCAATCCACTGTCCCTAAAAGCAGGGAGTGAGCCCTGCCTACTGTGGGAGAAACAATGATGTCTGCAATCCACTGTCCCTAACAGCAGGGAGTGAGCCCTGCCTACTGTGGGAGAAACAACGGTGTCTGTTTGCTCTGGTTGCCTGGAGTCTTGTCTTCGGGCAAATAACTTGATAATCATTCACCATTAGTTATAAGCATTGTCCTAAGTCTAACACATATATATTTGTCCATGTAATGTGTATTTTAACGAAAGGTTATGTAAGCCCTGGAAAAAAAGGCCTTGTAATCTGCTTTCCAAAGGACATCATCCCTGACAACCCCGAAGAGTGCAGTTCTGCTATGAAACCCAGAGTCCCTGTGATTCAGTGGACTCCAGGGAGGCTGGGACTGAGGTCCTAAATAAACTCTGCTGCTGAATGTTCAGTGGCATGCAGCCAGCAAGTTCACATAGGACATGGGGTGCTGCCCTTTCTGGAACTTTCATGTTCAAGACTTTCTTGATAACCTTCCACATTTGGCAAGAACGGAGAAGCTCAGGACATGCTGACAAAGTTCTCTAATTCTCTCGTGGTGTTAAATGGCAGTTTGGTTAGAAAGCTATACACACTAGACGGCCTTTTGGGAATGCATGCTCTTGCCTATTGTAACATAAGGCAATGTGCATAATTGGAAGTTTAGAGGCAAATTTATCAAATATTACTTCTGGATGTGATCAATATTCTATTTTTGAATCCATTGCCAACAGGTCCTTTCTGGCTCATTGACACTGTATGTCAGAATAGAAATGCCCCACAGGGTCACTGGGACTCCAAATCTTTATAGAAGCAGAGTGTTGCCTCTTTCCTCCCCCAGAACGGCTGGTGGGTTTGAACTGCAGACTTTGGGCTTAGCAGCCCTCACCAGTGCTCTTTGTAATAGATTTGAGTGTTACATAGTG
>NW_022106471.1:17855473-17887128 GCF_000313985.2 Echinops telfairi
ATATATCTCTTTTATCTCTCATGCTCTCTATAACTTTACTATAATATTTACTTATTATCGCTGTACAATTGCGCCTACCAAACCCATAGTGATTGTGCTAGGAGCAGCTTCTGGCAGGTACATCTTCAATATATAGTCATTGAGGTCACCATGGATCAAAATGGATTTAGTGGTACCTAAAACACTAACATTTTAACATCATGGAAATAGAAATCCCCCTAATCTTTGTTTCTGTAACAGAAGTAGTAGCATCTGCCTGGCTTGTGCAATTTTACCAAGCTCTTTTAGGGCTGCCAATAAATGTCCAAAGGGCAGGCCACTCCACTATAAGCTTCAACCCAAAGGCACTTGGTTCCACCTCTATGGGTCGGCAAACCCAGCTCCCTAAATTAAAGTGTCCAGGGGCACCCCACCCCACAAGCTAGCTTCCTGCCCCAGAGCACTCTGCTTTACTTGTGTGCGTTGGGAAGTCCACCCCTGCACTGATGTCAAAGCTGGGAGGCTTAGTAGTTAAGGGTCTCAGAGTCCTTGAGACACAATCTGCTCCTCATCTTTCTCTCATGTTGGTAGTGAGAGCCTACATTCTTCTGAGAGGTCTCATTTTATACCCAGCGGTATGGCAACCACAATGAATCTTGTGAACCATCACACACTGCTAAGTCAAGTACAATCAGAAACTCCGCCCACTTACTCAGACCCCTCAGAAAAACAGAGATCAGTTGGTGGGAGTAACAAAGACTGGCTAAAAGACACCTGTTAAATAATTCACTGGATTACACCCTTACATACCACATTCTTTTAGAAACAACATTATCGGAAGATAATGGTGGATGCTTAAAAGACCCCTGACCACTTACCCAGCCAACATTTTCATTTAGAATCAGTATCTCAATGAGTAACAAACATCTCTCAAGGTGGGATGAATGAAGCATTATATTAAAAGACATATAAGGGAAAGGCAGGGCAAAATGGTGATACAAGCAGCTGCACATTCTTGTCTTCCCAGGATAAAATCAGAAGAAAAAAACCACCATAAAAAAAGCACAGTTTAGTGCAATCTATGTTCTCAGAACAATGGAAACCAGTCAAAGAGTTTCAGCATCTAATCAAACACTGAATCAAGAAGGAAAAAAGAAAGTGAGTTACATATAGTAGTGAACATTGGATTTCTATCCACCCATGATTTCTCACTTACGCACGTCTTGGGGCAGCAGCAGCAGTCGGTACTCCCAGGCAGAGGCAGCTGTCAAAGAGGTGAAAACTCTCACTTCCAGGAGACTCTCTGCAGGTAGGAAACTTGATGTGAGTGTGGCCACAGCTGATGCTTCTGCGCCACGGGTCTTGAACTGAGTGAGATAGCCAGCATTCTCAAGTGGAGAGTTAGGGGTTAATATGATGATAACTGGCACTTTTAGGTGTGCAGCATGGAGGGAAATTCTAGGAAAGAATTTTGGTGTCGAAGTAGAAGCAGCAGCAGCAGCCAGATCGGGAGTCTGGCTTGATGTGTTGACAGTTGGCACTCCAGTCAGAAAGCTTGTTATTAATGTGATGACAACTAGCACTCCCAGTATGGATTGTTATCAGAGCTGTAAGAGCCCCCAATACAATGATTTACAAAAAATAAATACCGTATAGCCCATTCCTGACGAGTGAACGTTGCTGATTCAATTGGATACGGTTAAGTTACTGTCACTGATGTCTGTACCATTTTTCTCTACATGTAGACAGCTCTGAGGTAGAAATACTCTTCTTCAGTGTGTTTCTCCATTCTTACCTCTTTCCTCACCATCCCCATAGATACAAAAGCACTAGATGCTTGATCAATTGACTCTTTGTTCCTGGAAAAAAATAGGAAAGACTATTTTAGATGCTGGGTAGTTTTTAAGCATGCTGTTACATTTGGTTTTCTTAGTAGCGTTGAGGAAATATGTTAGTAGAAAATAATGACTGCCTTTTCTAAGCAAACAGTTCAGCACTATTATGGTCCGTTTTCTTTCAAATTTGATAACTTAGATATTAGAGATCTCTCTTTTAAAGTATAGGCTTTGATTGTAGATCTGAACTCTAAGCATACTTTTCTAAGCAGTGTATTTCTCAATTATTGGCAACTAAATTGGCAACTAAATTTAGAAGCAAGTATCGAGAGTTCTGAAAATATTATTTATCTGCTCATGTTTATGCGTTCCTTTTTTGCTACTGGGAAATGTTTTCACTAGAGATGCACAAATCAAGTATCTTAATGTATTTGTGATGTTAAAGGTTGTTAAAACATTTGACTTCTATACCGTATTTAATAGTCAAAACACTTTTTTTTAACTGTTCTTACATTATCAGTCTAACTCAGGAAAAACTCATGGCCAACAACCTGATAATCTTGAACTCTTAGTTTGACAATTGAATGATTTTGGTCAGCAATCACAGATGATTAGTTAAATTTCTACTGCAGTTGTCCTGCTTTAACCACAGGGATGAAATTTCTGAAACTCTTTATAGTAAAAGAATTTTTTATTGACCTTCTGATTACTTAACAGAGAAAGTATACTTTGGTATAAAATCAATAAACTGACAGTGGCATATTGTTTATCTTGAATGACAAATATGTTTATCATGCCTTGTTTTATACTTTTAAGGAATTTGTCTTTCACATAGTTTCATAGTTTACACCTTGCATGTGTGGCCCTTTATCCTGCCAAGTACATTGTGCATTTTATGAGTTGTTGATTTCTACTCACTTCCTCCTGCTGTAGTATAAGTTTACCTTGACTTGTATGATTGAAAGGCAAACACCAAACCAAACCAAAAAAATGTAGTTTTTCAAGTAGACTTTTACACATGCAAGCACTGAATTTAGATATTTTTATTCATACTTAAACTTTTTTTCTTTTTGTAGCTATTGCTATTCTTCTAAACTTAAAATTCCAAGATTTAATAGTCTCAAAGCTACATCATCATCATGTACTGTATTTGCTGTGTGTGTGTGTAAGTACTTCTTTAATATATACTTACATTCTAAGGTCTGGTGTATATGTGTTTTTGTGTGCTTATTTAATATTATAATGCTATATCTTAAGGTTCCTGGCTGGTGCAAGCAGTTTGTGCTCAATGTGAGCTCAAAGGTTAGTGGCTTGAACTTACCCTGGCGACACTGCAGAAGAAAGGCATGGTGACCTGCTTCCATAAAGGTCACAGACAAGAAGACCCTGTCGAGCAGTTCAACTTAGTGTCATGTGATGGTCAGTGTGAGTCAGAATGCCCTTGGTGATAATGTTTTTTGTTTGTTCTGTAGAAAAGCATTTATCGCATTATAAGCACTTAGAGTTAGTCAGGGAAAGCAATAGTCCTGCTCATGAAACAGCTCACCCAAAAGGGGGATGATGCCCAACTAGTGGTCAAAGACTAATGTTCTAGTTAAAAAAAAAAAAAAAAAACTCATCCAAAATTAATTTTAAAAAGAAATCTCAGCTCTTAATTCACTCTTCTCAATCGGACAGTCTACCTGTGGTATAATTGGCAGGTAAAAAAATCTATCCTTACAACTTGGTGGTTCCAAGTTACAAAAAATTAAAATGAAATCCAACAACAAAATAAAAACAACCATCTTACAGAAAGGAAAGAACTAATATGCAATCAGTTTAAGAAATACACGAACAAGCAAAACCTGTGGGAAAAGAGGAACATGGATAATTTGGACTTAACTGAAGAAATGGAGAGACTGGGCTTCATAGGAAGATGTGCATCCCGGCAAGTCAGGTGTGAAGATTTTGGAGTAGAAATCTCTAGGACTTGATTTCTGCTTCCGGAATAAAAATGGCATCTTGTAGTGTTATACTTCATGGCTAAGACACCTACCTCACTTGGCTCTATTCCCTACCACTCTAAAATAACCACATATAAATAATCCCCTTTTTGTGCCTACTTCAGACATGATTTTTTTTCTAGGAAATTCCTTGAAGAAAATTTATTATAGGTCTGTGGGTTAGCCAAATCAAGTCTTCCAGTTAACGTTTAAACAACATGTAGTTTGGGCTAAGAGCATTGTTGATGGTACCTAAAGAGGGGTAGCCAAACATAGTCATCTCAAAACCAGTGTTAAAAATCAATCTGTTGTTTGAGAGAAAAAAAGGGAGGCTAACATCACAAGTACAGACATATTTAGGATCCTTGCCGTTCTGGATCCACATTTCCTTCAGGGAGTTCACCATTATAAATGTTCTCTGCCATCTGCCACATTTGCATGATGTTCTCTTCTGATACAGAACAAATCACCCGAGGTTTATTGGGATTCCGGGAGAAGTCAGATATCTTGGCAGTGTGCCCAACATGAATAAACACCTCTGGGGATTGTTCCTCTCCAGTTTTACTTCAATCCCAGACATTCAGTCTACGATCAGTACCACTGGAAGCCGAAATAGTTTCCTTGTGAGGTGACAACTGATCCTGGAATATTTCATCCGTATGTGATTCAAAAGAATGCAACTTGAGTTTCAGATTTCTCAGATCCCACAAAGCAACAGTCTTGTCAGCGGATCCTGTGGCAAGAGTGAATTCACTATAAGGATTTAAAGAAAGGCAGTTCACTTCAGCAAGGTGAGTATCAACTGACTGGCTTGATTTGGAACTATTGTTTGACTGAGTATCCTAGATCACGAGCTTCTGATCAGCAACCACCCCAAACAGAGACTCCAAGTAGATGCCAAGAAACATCTTCAACTACTGCAGTATGTCCGGTAAAGGTGGTCTCTGCATCCACCACTTTTCCTTCCTTTGCATCAGTACTGATGTCCCACAGGCAGATCTGAAGCACTCAGCAAGCACTCACTGAGATTTGGGTTCCACGAAAGTCCATAGCCTTCCTTCTGAAGTCCACCACCAAGTTTGAGTTACAGTCACCAGAAGTGTCTGCTTTAGAAGGGTGTGTTGTATAGTCCAAAACAAGAACATCACTGAGTGGAGTGTCGGTTGCAATGATGCAAAGGTCCCGGGGCATGTCATGAGCCTGGTTGACTTCTCCTTCATCGCTGATCAAGATTTATATGTCAGACTTTCCACGGACATAGCCCAAACCTCCAAATTCTCTTGTCCCACTGTCATCATGTGAGGTGTCAAACTGAGCATCACTGGGGAGCTGCACACCGGCTATTACAAGGTGGTTTGCTCAGCTGATGTGTATGTGACCAAGAAAAGTTGATGGATGCTGAAATCTTTCCCTTCTGGTTTGCTTGCATCTGGAAGTCACTGTGCAGTTGTCTGGGCCACTCCAGAGCATGGGCCATCACCAAATCGTAAAGGAAAGGGGTGTTCTTTTTCCATATTTTGTACTCCTCCTTATTCATGCATATTTCCACGGCGTCATCAAGGGCTTCCTGTTGGCGGGCAGGCAAGGTGGGAAGGAGTTCAGAGCCTAGCATTGCAGGAGGGGCGGGGAGGCTGCTGCCTGTGGATTTTTAGTTGTATTTTGCCACTTTATTAACTCTGCTTAAATTCCTCCAGCATTAGTGTCACCTTCATAGCCAAGGTTTGGGTTGGGGTGGATACATCCTGTAAAATTTAACCCACTTGCTTGTGGTATCAACATAAGAACTCATTCTCCATATTCTAGTATCCCCGTCTTCACCCTCACCAGATAGGACTTATAAACACGTGTTATTAAAGTAAACATACCTTGTGATTTACATAGGTATAATATTGGATAATTGGGTGACATTGCAAAAGATCACACAATGTTTAGCTATCCGTGGACACTGGATAGAAGCTTTGAACACCAGAGAGTCTACCTTAGCAATCACTTGGGGGTTATTGGTAGTAGTTGCTGTAGTTAAGTAATATGCATGTCTTTAGCAGCTCTCTCTAGTCTGGACACTAATGGTTTACTCTGAGAATAAGAGGGTTTTACCAATTTTTATTCATGTGTACAAGGTCACCATTTAAATAGTGATTATTGTCTATGGCAGTAAGCCAGTCTGAACATTAAGTGTTGGTCTTTCATTTTGTCCATGACTCTGTTTGTGATACTGGGTTTTGACCAACACTCTTGTGATAAACGTTTTAGCATTGCATGAGCACTTCCTGTTTTGATCTGCTTAAAGGAATGACTACAGAATTGTGAGTTCCAAGGTGAACAAGTGGTGTGGACACCACCAAAGTACCAGGGTTTACAAACAAGCCGGTCAATGGCTGACCGTATTTTTTTTTTATTGCTGTATTGCAGCTGCTGAAAATGGACAGATAGATGTATTAAAGGTGTTGCTTCGCCATGGGGCAAATGTGAATGGACCCCATTCTATGTGTGGATGGAATACCTTGCACCAGGCCTCCTTTCAGGTACTCTGCGGATGTATCCTTTCATTCCCATGTACATTGTGGTTTACCCTTTTAAAATGACAGATATATACTGTTTTGCTTCCTGGTTGCTTGTGATTTATGTTGTTTAATTAGTCAAGGACAGAAAAGACCGTTTAAATGCTAATTATCATTCTGAATATGCCAATTGCTTTAGTAGCTACAGTGGGTTTGGGGCTGCAGGGATCATTCAAGTTTTTGAAATGTTGATTGAATGTTAAGACACCATCAGAACTCTTGGAATACACATTGGTGAAGTACAGTGGCTTATTGTGTCCATAACAGTGTGTTCAGATTCTGTGGTAGTGCCTTAGTGCCTCAGTTAAGCAAGGTAATTTGGCTGGGTGTTTAAGGTTTATCATTTCTAGAGGTCAGTTTTTCAACTGTTCATGTTGAGTGGGTAACTAGAGGTTCAAGGTAATATGATTGTCAGCTGTCTATGTTGAATGGGTAACAGGAGCTTCAGCGTAAAATCTGATTGGTGACTATCTTCCCATTCAACACAACACCTTTTCTTTAAAGCCTTTTTCCCCCCTATTGACAAATTTAAAAAGGAAAAACCCCACAGCAATAAGAATAAAATGTATCTTTTATTTTCCTTGTTTTTCTTATCGAAAATGTGAATCTGTGCCATAGGAAAATGCTGAGATCATAAAGTTACTTCTTCAGAAAGGAGCCAACAAGGAATGCCAGGATGACTTTGGAATCACACCTTTATTTGTGGCTGCGCAGTATGGCAAGCTAGCAAGCTTGGCCACACTCATTTCATCAGGTCTGATCAATCTCTTTTAACTTTGTGTCTTCCCCGCAAGAATAATTGTTGACCAGATATAAATGAGGTTGTGAAACTTAATGGTGTTATGCATGAGGTAAATAAGAGTAAATACTACTTGATTGATAAGCCTGGTTACTAAGGGTCCACTACTAACAGAATGCAATACTGATTTATCTGAGTAGAATTATAATGATCTGTCACTAAAGTTTGTTTGCCTTTCTTTTTAATTTTGTATTTTTATAAACTACCTCCAATTATACAAAATTAGCTCCAACTGTACAAAATATTTTTTCAAAATGTATTTAGACAGAGTGCGGATAATTTCTTATTTCTGCTTTCTCCTTACAACCTTCTAATGTTCAACACTAAATACATAAAAGAAACAGACATTTATGGAGTGCTAATGGCACTGTTGAGTAAGCATTGGATTGTTAACTGCAAAGTTGGCAGTTCAAACCCACAAGCCGCTCTTTGGGAGAAAGGTCAGGCTGTCTGCTCTCATAAAGATTTATAGCCTCAGAAACCCTGTGTAGGGTCACTGTGACTTGCAATCAACTTGATGGTGGTGGGTTTGAGTTGTTTTGTTGTTGTTGTTTTGGTAGTAAATATTGAGCTTTTGGTCTTGAAATCTTGGAGTTGGGAGGAATCTTCAAAATCATTTATCCAAATATATATATTTGGAATATATATATATATATTTGAAATATATATATTATATTTATATATAATTATATATATATATATTCCAAATATATATATATATATATTCCAAATATATATATTTTTTAGATCAAGGATCCCAGGCCCCGAGAGTTTTAAGTGTCTTGACTGAGATCTAGAAACTATTTGGGGTCAAGCCTTTTGACTTTTGATTTTCCTCCTTGTAAGACCTTGTCTGTTCTTGAGAATTGCCCTAATGTAACTTACGACCTCTAGTCTCATAAGTTCCAGTTATTATTGTATTCTGTGTAGAGTATAATAATAGGGTCAATGGCACCTTATGGGGCTCTCTCCTTATGTTCAGACTGGCTCTGGTTACTTGGAAGGCTAAGCACTTGCTGTGCTTTGTTCTTTTTTTGTTTTCTTTTTTCTTTCCTAAGTACTTATTAAATAGCCAAATGAATAAGCCATGTTTTATTGTAGGTATATTTTTCTAACACCTTAAAAGGTTTTCTTTCCTTCAGTTGATTAATCAATCATTTTTCCATCTGTAATCTTTATTTTTTATGACATTTGGAAATGATCAATCCAAATGAAGCATTGATTAAAGTTAAGCAGAATTCTTTCTTGATTTAATCCCTTCACAGTAACAGTGCTCACTTTTTTTCTGAGTCTGGCAAAAGATGAAGCAAACTGCCTGGATTAAATCAGGAAGCACCTAGTTGTCTAGACGTGTTATATATCCATTTGGGATTTCCAAAGACTCGAGAAACTCCTAACCTTTCCATTGAATTTGGCGTACTTTTCAGCCTTCTCAGGGCTTCTGTTTATTCAACGTGCATTTGTTGTAAAACAGCCTTTTAAATAAAGATAGTCCTTTTCCCCTTGATGACTGTTTTCCATTGAGATGTATTCTAGAAAGTTTCAGTTTCCCGAAGTCATATAACATCGTGCCTGTCATATTTAACACATTTACCATTTAGAAATGTTTAAGCACACCTGTTATTTTTTTAACTTTCATAAAAGTTCGCATTATTTTCAACTTTTCAATTCTGTGTATACTGACGTCTGAATAACTTGACTGCACTTAAAAGTGTGTTACTCAGGGTTGACTAGGGAAATAAATTCGTAGATACTCATGTGTATAAGAAAGAGCTTTATGTAAAAGAGCAATTGTATATATAGGAAACATCCCAGCCCAGTCCAGATCAAGTTCTTGGTCTGATATTAGCCTGTGTGTCCGATAATAATCCCTAAATTCTTCTTTAGACTCATTTGTGCAATGATGCCAAATGCAGGAAGATCACAGGGTGTGAAAGTCTTATAGATCCAGTTGTGGTGGAAGCAGCACTAGCATGGGTCTCCACGTGACTTCTCCAGCTCCAGGGCTCTGGGTCCATCAGCTTAGCGCCATGTGGCTTGTCAACAGGAATGTCTCACAGGGAGAGAAGCAGAGAGGGTATCTGGCCTCCAGTGAGCTATTTATTGCCATTGCACTTCCAAGTGAGGTCATCAGGCTACAAACTGATTGACAGGCTAGGCTCCACCCCTTCACAAGTTGACAGGATATTATGTAACTGCCACATTAAGCTTTTAAAAATCAACTTAGAAATCCATTTAAACAGACCATTTTCCCATGGAAGAAGGGGATGCCGTAAACAGTACCATCACCACTGGTGTTAAGGCACAGTCACTGTGACATTATGTTATAATCATCACATCTCCTGATTATTAATTTTTATAAATCTTAAGGTGTAGTTCGTTGCATTTTTTAAGTGCTATAATTTAGAATTCTTCTGCTCCTTGATATAATTGAATGATTGAAATATTGATTTATACAATATGTAAATTACTTGCCAATAAAACCTTTGCAAATAATTTAGGATTGTTCCGATATTCTTTAGTAATTATCAGAAACTTGATAGTTAATGATTCTCATTTTTCCATTTTAAACAGTTACTTATTGGACCCAAAGAGGGAGTATGAGAGGAGGGATTAGAATGAATTGAATACTTCATTGAATAGGATTTTTATTTTTGGTTAAGAATGAATAGTAAAATATCAGTCACATGTTTCCTTGAAAATATAAAGGCAAAAGCAATTTAAATGGTTAGTAGCATCTTATCAAAATAAATACATTTATTCAAATATATCCATTGCCCAGGGAGATGGGGGAGGGAGGGGGGCTATTGTACTGTGAAACCCTTTTATGTTAGTTGGTTGGAAAATTATGTTTGTTGTAGGATTTTCTGTTAAATTCTTCATTTTGTCTTAGGTGCAAATGTCAATTGTCAAGCCTTGGACAAAGCTACTCCCCTGTTCATTGCCTCTCAAGAGGGCCACACACAGTGTGTAGAGCTCTTGCTGTCCAGTGGTGCAGATCCTGATCTTTACTGTAATGAGGACAATTGGCAGTTACCTATTCATGCAGCTGCACAAATGGGCCATGCAAAGTGAGTGTTAACAATAGAAAGTAAAAATGAGCTAATGATTAGAAGCTAATCAAAAATAACCTGGGCCAGACCCTTCACCACCAGGAAAAAGTCTGTTTCCCACGCGCTAACAATTTGCAGGCTGACCAATTCACTTTCTTCTGTCCTTAGTTGTTCTTCATCCTGTGTTCAGGTGTGAGGCAGACTGGCTAGAGCCGAGGTAGCACCAGGGGGTTCGTCTGTTCCAAGAGTCATTAATCTGCTTTCTCCAGCTTTAGCCATAGTCTCCCCTCCCATTTCCTCCCGGGTTTATCCCGGGCATCTTAGGCTGATGGCATTCTTCTCATGCTTACTTTCTTTGTCTGGCCATGGAGAGCTTTTGAATGTACGAACCCTACTCGTGCCGAGTGTTCATTCTGTGTGTGCTAGGATTTCATCCCTGTCGAATTATTACTAATCTTCGTTAGCCAGAGGCTCCCTTGATTGTATTGGTGTTTTTTGTAGAGAGGGACTTAAGAACAATTAGGACTTCAAATTTAGTTAGAAGCTACGAATGTGTTGTTACTTGGCGCTTTTGAGTCCATTCAAAGGACCCCTGATGGCATAGTGGGTCTGCATTGGGCTGCCAAAAGCATGGTCAGTAATTCAAAACCACCAGTCACTGCGAGGGAGAAAGACAAGGCTTTCTACTCCCAAACTCACAGGGCGGGTCAACTCTGCCCTATGGGGTCACTGTGAGTCAGAATCAGCTCAATAACAGTGAGTTTTTCAGTCTATTTCAATTCATCCCAACCACCCCATGTCACAAAGTGGGACTGTGCCCATAAAGTTTTTAGGTTGTGATCTTTTTGGGTGCAGATTGCCTGGTCTTTCTGCAGCAGAGTGGCTGGATGGATTTGAATGGCCAGCCTTTCATTATCCCCGAGCATGTAACCATATCTGTAACCAGAGCTCCTTTGGAACAGGTAACCTGGTTAGATCTCTGAGAATCTGACAGTCGATCTTTATAAAAATTGATACAGAATCTTTTTTAAAGATAGATGATTAAAGTTTTAATCCAACAATAATGATACACCTATTAATAGTGTTTCTGGATTTTAAAAGTGAGGGAATAAGGGTTAGAATCGAGCATGTTTCCTGCTCTTGTTGTTAGGTGCCTGTGAGTCCATTCTGTCTTCACGACCCATTTGACGGAGTGGAACTCTCTCCTATAGGGCTTTCCTGGCTGTGACCTTTATCGACCCAGGCCCTTCTGCCTCCCACAAAGCCACTTGGGTGGGTTCAAACCACCGGTCCTTCTGTTCGTAGCTGAGCACTTAACGTATTTGCCACATTAAGGCCCCATGAAAACAAAACTGTCAGTACGTCTCAGTGGGAAGACAGATTCTGCAAATTGGTTATTCTGTCAATAGGTGGCATACTGTTTTACTAGTTCCTTTAAAGATAATTGCCCCTTGTGGAATAGATGCTTTTTCCACCCATTTAAAAAGAGCTTAAACTATTTTAACAAAATGATTAGGTTTTAAAATTTGATATTTTTCTGATTTCTCGATCATTTGTTTAAACATAAATCTTAATCTAATTTCTTTATAGCTCTACGAGCCTTAGGTTGATACTAAAACCCTCTTGAGAATTTTTCCTTCATTGTCTTCTCTTTTGAGAAGTGTATGTATCACTGATGAGTATTTCATAGCTTACTTCTAAGGTACCCCTTCTGTGAGTATAAAATCTTCTTAAATAGTATTATCTTAAGCTTACTCTACATGAAGAAAAGTTGTAACGGGGAGAAATATAATATTATGAAAATACTTTGCTGGAGCTTTGCCTGTGCTTCCTAGAAAGAGACTTAATTTCCTGGTAAAGTTAAGCAGTCAGCTACTAATCTAAAGGTCTGTGGTTCAAACCCATTGCCCTCTGGAAGAAAGATGTGACAATTTGCTAACATAAAGATTAAGCCAAAACAGCAGCAGCAACAAAAAACCTCAAAGGCATTGCCTTGGAGTTGATTTCCAACTTATAGTGACCCTATAGAGGGTTTCTGAGACTTAAATATGTATGGGAGCAGACTGCCTCATCTTTCTCCTGTGGAGAAGTTAGTGAGATTGAACCATTAACCTTACAGTTAACAGCTGACTCCACGAGGGTTTCTTTCCTTTCGCAAACCTCATGGAATAATCCAACTCTGTTCTAAAGGGCTGCTTTAAGTCACAATTCATTCAATGGTGATGGGGTTCGATTTTTTTGGTTATCTTTAGAGTTTTATTTTATTTTTAATTTTATGCAAACCCTTTCACCAGCTGAGTGCTGGAAATAAAGTAACAAATAACGTAATAACGTGTGTTTTAAAGATTTTCTTTAAAACTTTTTCTACCTTGCAGTCCACTTCTTCACCGATTGCTGTCAATATTTAATTTTTATGCTGTCAACATTTTAAAGAGTTTTTATCCTTTTCAGATAATAAACTCGTATGAACAAAATAAGCAAATTATGATATCTTCCTAATAAAAGTATTATTATTCATTCCAGGTCACTCACCACCTTTTAAAATCTTGACTAATTAGATAAATGAAACTTAGTTGGTACTCTAAGAAGGAAAATATTTTCTTAATATAAGTTTATATTTAGTACAATGGATTTTTAAATACTGATACTGGGAAAATGAACAATTAATGAAAAATGTTAAGGAAAATCTATTTACTCATAGAAACAAAACTTAATTCTGTTTCAGATGTTTAAGCATCTTTGTATTAAGCACCAACAGTAAGTGTAACATTTGGAATAACTACTATGAAGCATGTAGTAATTTTACTATAGGCAGAAGGTCAACTAAAGATAGAATTTCTTAAGTCTATGTTTGACTCGTTTTTTTTAAATTATAGAGACCCTGTACAGGGTTGAGCAGATTTTGTAAATCTTTAAAAAATAGTTTTAATAGCATATAATTCATATACTATACAATTTAATTATCCTTTCATATTAAGAAGAGTTGCACAATCATTATCACAATGAATTTATGAACATTTTCTTCTTGTCTTCTTTATTGTTTGCTCCCATATGCCCCTAGCCTCCCCTGCCGTGCCCTAGGTAATTAGTAATCTAGTTACTGTCTCTGAAGTTACCTCTCCTGAATTTGATACACAGAAAATCCGACAAAACATAAACAGGAAAAAAAAACCAAAAAACCCCAACATCAATGACAAAATAAAACAGAGAAAAACGTTAGTCAAAAGAAAACAGAAAATACTAACTAAAAACTGAAACAGCTTAAAAATGCGCCAACAGGGAGAACAAATGATAAGGTGTTACATCTTATCCCAACATTTGCCATAATTGACTTTATAGTGCCCTCTATCTGATAGCAAGGCTATTCACATCACTTGACTGTGGTCAGAGGGGATTTGCTGGAAGCTGAAATGTTTGCCTGAATTTACATGCTTATACATACTTGAATCTTTTGCATATATGTCTTTGCAGCATCCTGGAATTGCTGATCCCATTTACTGACCGGGCCTGTGACACTCAGCCCGACAAAGTGAGCCCGGTGTACTCAGCAGTGTTTGGAGGGCGCAAAGATTGCCTAGAAATACTGCTCCAGAATGGCTACAGCCCAGATGCCCAGATCTGCCCAGTATTTGACTTCAATTCTCCTATGTGTATGGCTTTCCAAATAGAGTATGTATATTTGCCATGCATTTATTCCTTTTGCTGTGTGGAGATGAGAGGCCCTGCGTGGCACAGGCAGCTAAGTGCTTGGCCCTGCTTAGAGGACAGAGCTGATGATCTGCTTCTGAAAGATCACGCACAGCATTCGAGAAGTTGGGGTGGGGTGTGTGGTTGTGTTGATCATTGTGATCGGTTTGTATAATTGCTTCTCATTGAAGACTTCTCAACTGTTATTTTAGGTTCCATATCTAACTCCATTACATACGTATTTTTTATGAGGTCATAATTGCACGGTGTTTTTTTAAAAAAATTATTTCTTAGATCAGAGCAGAATGACATTGGATAGTTTGTGAATGTGTGTATCCAATGTAATTATGGTCATTGTAGGCCTTCATATTAGGAATTATTTCTGAGTATTTTTGGTCATAGCAGCTCTGCTCACCTTATCACCTTGAAGTGTAATTTTAATAAAACCACGCCACACAGTGCCCTTGTGAATAGTATTCCTTGAGAATTTGTTCTGCTGTTTCATGCCATCAGTAGATTCAGATAAATAAAATTTAGCTAGTGGAGTCTAACTGCTGACCTTGTAGATAGCAGTTCAGTGCGTAACCCATGATGTCACCAGGACTCCTTATTTTATTATATTCACACTTAAATGAGAAATTTTATTCTTATTTCACAAGTACATCAAGGGAATGCAAAATACAAAAATTCTCAACTGAAAAATAAAAACTATAATCATAGATCCAGATAGAAATTCTGGAACTGAAAATATAACATTTACAATGAAAAATTAATCGAATGTTCTGTACACCCACAACAGAGTGACAGAAAATGTCAGGTAAGTTGAATATAGACCTATAGAAGCTGTCCACACAAAAGAAAGACCAAAAAATTGGGGGGAAACATGAACACACAGGGTTAGGTTCCTAAAGGATAATCTTAAAAAATTAATCTTGTTTTCTCCCTCCAGAAGAGGAAAAATAGATTGGTGCAGAGGTATTATGCGAATCAATAATAGCTTCACATTTTCTAACATTGGGAAAAGATTCCCAGGGTTTGTAGACAACATGGCATGCAACAGCTCTGAGGAAACGGCCTTCAACTTGATTGCATCAGGGCTGTGACCTGAGAAGGTGTTGTGTCCCATCCTAACCTGTTCATACAGATCCTATTATGGAGGTGATTACATTATGTCACATCATGTGTGATTACTAGGTCTTAACAACCAAGTCACTGAGAATTCTCACACTGCCAGGTTGACCCCAAAACAGTTAGTTACTGCACCGAACAGTATTTCCTTCTCCAGGCACTGATCTCTCCTGATTGTATGACCAACACACAGGAAACAGCCTCACCATCCTCTATTGTGAGGTGCATCTGGCTGCCCTTCTGTCAGTCCAAGCTGTATTCAAGTGTCTTTACCAATACCATGATTCAAAGTCCTTGGTTCTTCTATGTCCTTCCTTATTCATTGTCCAACTTTCATATTCCTATATAGTGATTAAAAATACTGTAGAGTAAGTTGTGCAAATTTTAGTCTTCAAAATGACATCTTTGCTTTTTGATACTCTCCAGAGCTGGGTCAATGCAATACATCCTCTGATTTCTTGCTGCTTCTGTGAACACTGATTGTGGGTCCAAGTAAAATTAAGTTTTTGATAACGTCAGTGTTTTCTTTATCAGGTTGTTATTTATTAGTCCATTTCAGATGATTTTTGGAAAAAATATGGTTTTTGTTTTCTTTATGCTGAGCGTCATCCATACTGGATGACTGTTAACAGGTTATCAGGTGTAGTGTTTGACCTTTAGTAGTAAGTGCTTCAAGCCCTCTTCACGTTCAGCAAGCAAGGTTGTGCACTTGAATTGGTGGGGGACTCTGGGGTGAGCATATTTCCCAAGTGAGTAAATCTAAAAACTGGTAGCATCATAATTAGACATATTCCCATTTACTGCTTATCTAAATGGGCTGACATATATAGTGCATAGCATAATGTTTGCACATAGAAGGAGAACATCAAGGTTGGTTCTCCTCTCCATCTATTTAGAGAACAAAATTTAGTACACTTTAGTCTCAATACTAAATGAGTATTTCCACCATTTATGTGTCTGTCCTAATGTGGCAGCTTGAATGTGCTGTAATCAAGTATTTGAAAGCTACGTCATCAGTGTTTCAGGTACCAGTAGGGTCACCCTTAGTGGGGAAGAAAGGTTTGCCACCTCCAAATTTTTACCCATTGGAAAGTGGATCACAACAGAACATTGTCCAACATGCTTGCTTTGGGCACATCAGGAGGGAGTATTTGCTGAAGGACAACATTTTGTCACAGCACCGTAACTTGGAGTCAACTTGATGGCAGCTATTTCTATGTAAAGTATGTTACATTTATATAGTCTCAAGTCTAGCTTATCAGCTTGCATGTCAGTCAATGTAAATGCAATGTGGAAATTGTTCAGACTGTTGTGGGACTCTATAGAACTTACTGACCAAACAACAAAAGTTTTATTCTCCCTGTAGGTTTTATTTCAGGAAAGCAAGCAGAGCATAGTATAGCCAGTATCTGTGGGAAAGAATTCAAAGCTGAAAAAATGCTCATATTTGTTTTATTCTTTGAATATATTATAGTCTTAAAATTTGGATTACCTGTAGTCAATAAGCTAAAAATGAATTTTATTAATTAGAATTAGCATTCAAATAACCAGGATAATTATATATAATTTTAATATAACTATCATGCATTAAGTTTTCTCTTAATGATACAATGTGGGAATTTCCTAATCTGTCTTACACAGTTAGAAATAAAGATTTGACTTTTGGTTACAAGACTGGTATTTGAAAGAGTCCACTTTTCAAAAGGAATTATTGAGTATTTGCATTCATACAGATTTGGTAAGAAACTTCGTGATGTAAGTTTTGAAATTCTATCTTTATAGCAACAATAAGGTGTTACAATAATATGAGTGTGGTGTAAATTGTTGTATAAAAAGATAGTCAACACTTAACTGACGAGGTATTGAGTCAAACATTTTTGCTTTCTCCTATGTACTATATCTTTTGTTATTTCTTTGAGATCTATAAATTCAGGCTTTGTGACATTTCTTACACTCTTGGCTTGTGTCTTCCAGGAAACTTATTTCGGCTTACAGCTAGTATAGTTATATTTAAAAAGTGATAAAAAATAATTCTAAATAATGGCTCTGCGCCTAAAAGTTTTCTTCTGTTATCATTTTATTCATTCGGTTTCCCTTCTTAGCTCAGGATTGTCATTGTGGACCGTTTCTGTAGTGTAATCCCCATTTGAGAGGATGGGCTTCCATTTGAGGCAGTAAAGGAGAGGTGTCTCCACCATGACCCAGATGGGCAGCAAAAGCAGCTGCTGCCCTTTGGGGCTGAAAAGTGAACGAACAGCTGCAGTGACACAAAGTCAGCCTTCACAAGGCACAGTTGAGCTATTCAATTCAAATGAGAAAATGTTAAGGAAAAGATGCCTTCCATATGATATGGGTAAAAGACAAGGGGAGCTGAAAAGTTGCGCAGCAATTTAGACAATGTTAATGCCTTTTACCTAAGACTGGAAGAGGAGGACCATGCTTAGATGGCCTGGTTTTGTCTGTCTTTCTCCTTGATACTGATCACTGTCATCAGATTTGTTTCATAGAAGCCATTGTGTTAATTGTGGTCATAGTTTCATATGGGAGTATACCTGATAAAGTCGACTGTCATATTTCCCCTCACCTGACAGCACTCAGTGAGTTATTATGTCCCTTTGATCATTCAGCTGATTGTTGGCTACATGTTTTGCTGGCTAATGGAACATCAAATGCTCAGATGTGTGCCCACTTTTGTGAGTGTTGGAAATAGTTCTTTGTTTTCAAGTAGAATGTCCTCGTGGTTTTCCTGGTACATATTTGAGCTGAAAGGAGGAGCATAGCAGAAAATATGCAAGTTCCTCAAAAGATCTAGACATTGCTTTTTAAGCTTTTCAACTCTCCTCTTTCTCAGTATCTGTTGATAGTCACTGCTTATGTAACATGTATTCTTCTAATGTGTCACAGTTGAATTTTAGTATGTATGTTAAACCTGATGAACTTTTCCTTTTTTTTTTTTTTTTTTCATCTCTTGGACTTTGAGAGTTTTCTGATTCCTTATCAGATCCAGAGAGAAAATCTGTAGACATGTTCGTGGAAATACAGGGACACTTATTCCGTGGTCTTTAAATTCCAGTTTTCCATAAACTTTGTGAATCCTCCTTGTACATACATTTATTTCATGGAAAAATGAAATGGAAAGATAATGGAATTTTTTAAAATAATGGACTTTTAAAGCCCCCTTGTTTGTCCATGTAATGTGTATTTTAACGAAAGGTTATGTAAGCCCTGGAAAAAAAGGCCTTGTAATCTGCTTTCCAAAGGACATCATCCCTGACAACCCCGAAGAGTGCAGTTCTGCTATGAAACCCAGAGTCCCTGTGATTCAGTGGACTCCAGGGAGGCTGGGACTGAGGTCCTAAATAAACTCTGCTGCTGAATGTTCAGTGGCATGCAGCCAGCAAGTTCACATAGGACATGGGGTGCTGCCCTTTCTGGAACTTTCATGTTCAAGACTTTCTTGATAACCTTCCACATTTGGCAAGAACGGAGAAGCTCAGGACATGCTGACAAAGTTCTCTAATTCTCTCGTGGTGTTAAATGGCAGTTTGGTTAGAAAGCTATACACACTAGACGGCCTTTTGGGAATGCATGCTCTTGCCTATTGTAACATAAGGCAATGTGCATAATTGGAAGTTTAGAGGCAAATTTATCAAATATTACTTCTGGATGTGATCAATATTCTATTTTTGAATCCATTGCCAACAGGTCCTTTCTGGCTCATTGACACTGTATGTCAGAATAGAAATGCCCCACAGGGTCACTGGGACTCCAAATCTTTATAGAAGCAGAGTGTTGCCTCTTTCCTCCCCCAGAACGGCTGGTGGGTTTGAACTGCAGACTTTGGGCTTAGCAGCCCTCACCAGTGCTCTTTGTAATAGATTTGAGTGTTACATAGTGTGAATGGAGTTACATATTTAATCCAATTTTGAAAACACAAGGTTAAATGATGTCTAATGTGTTTCTTTCCTGGCGGATTTTTTGTTTTGTTTTTAATCATTTTATTGGGGGCTTGTACAACTCTTATCACAATCCATACGTACATACATTGTGTCAAGCACATTTGTACATTTGTTGCTATCATCATTTTCAAAATATTGTCTTTGTACTTGAGCCCTTGGTATCAGCTCCTCATTTATTCCCCTCCCTTCCCAACCTGCCCTCCCTCGTGAACCCTTGATAATTTATAAATTATTATTATTCATGTCTTATACAGACTGATGTCTCCCTTCACCCAGTTTTCTGTTGTCCGTCCCCCTGGGAGGGGGTTATAAGTAGATCATTGTGATCGGTTCCCCTTGTCTCCCCCTACCTTCCCTTTCCCCTCCTGGTATCGCTATACTCATTATTGGTCCTGAGGAGTTTATCTGTCTTGGATTCCCTGTGTTTCCAGTTCTTATCTGTACCTGTGTACATGCTCTGGTCTAGACAGATTGGTAAGGTACAATTGGAGTCATGGTAGTGGGGGTGGGGAAGCATTAATTAAAGAACTAGAGGAAAGTTGTATGTTTTATCAGTGCTATACTGCACTCTGATTTGCTTGTCTCTTCCTGTGACCCTTCTGTAAGGGATGTACAATTGTCTACAGATGGTCTTTGGATCGCCACTCCGCACTTGCCCTCATTCACATTGATATGATTATTTGTTTTGGGTCTTTGATGTCTGATACCTGATCCCATCAACACCTGATGATCACACAGGCTGGTGTGCTTCTTCCTTATGGGCTTTGTTGTTTCTCAGCTAGATGGCCCCTTCTTTATCTTCAAGCCTGTAAGACCCCAGACGCTATATTTTTGCATAGCCATCAGCTTTCTTCACCACGTTCCTGGAGGACTTTTAAGAAAATGTTCATGGTGCTGTACGTTATCAATTCCTAAGAAGGAAATGGATCTACAAAGGTTTGGGAAGTCTGGAAATGTAAGATAAACATAAAGTACAGTGTTTTAACAATTTACACGCTTTAATTTTTTTTTTAATTTAACAGTTGGACTAATAAATTTTAAAGGTACTTTTCAAAAGGTGTTTGGAGGTTGAGCCTGGGCATTGAGCATGTATTTGAAAATGTTTAGGAGTAAATGGGCACATCTGACCTCCCTTGACCACATACAGGAAAAGAATTTAACTCCAACTTCACATCAGCTCAAGGCTGATTGCCAGCCATGCCTCCACTCTCCATCCTGTTCTGACACCAGCCATTCCACTCATGGCACTCTGCTTCTTTGTTGGGCTCGACAACCCTTTGTGATGACCCCACAGAGCTCACAGTATTCACGATTTTGGGGGTCCACTAGGGAAGCCAATAGCTCACCACAAGCCAGAGTCAGAACTCATTGAGGATAGTCATTGGTCCACAGCAGCTCTTCCTCCCAGCCAGCAACCCAAGATTCTGTGGTCCTCGGCCACTCTCAGTCACCAGGGGGCCATGGGCATAGATGGTTTACCCCTTGGCATTGCCAAAATTAATATTTTCTTGGGAGCTGAAAGAAAGCGTAGGTGTGATATTTAGATTTAAATAAGAAAGCTGCTAGTTCTATAGTTTTTCCCAGGGGTGGCACTTAATCCCATACACCACACTTAGAGGCCACCAGCAGCACATAATCATTTCTTTATTTCGTGCCAAAACTATGTTCTCTGGACTCAACAAAGGAGCGTCTATTGGGCTATTGATGGTTTCAAATAGCATTCCCTGAATTGCGCAAGTGCATATACAATGGCCAGGCTCTCTGAGAATTGTGTATCACATTTGTAGTAAGGCAGTGTCGTGAGCCTTTCCCACATTTTCCCTGCATGTTTATTGGAACATGTTCAACAGTTCATGGGCAGCTTGTCAGTGCTATAGCACCATCAGCAAGTAATGACTGAAGCAAAATATCTGAGCCTAGTTCAATGAGGCCAAAGTGGTTGAAATCGACTGGTGATACCTGTTTAGAACCATCAGCCAGAAGAATATCTTTTATCATGTCTTATAGTGCAGGTCTTTCTGGCAACAAGTCTCTGTGTTGTGTCTGAAAGCAGCCAGAGTAGGGCAAGCATCGCATCCCGGGATGCTCTCAATGACAGTCATACGTGATGACTGCCTTGCCTCAGCAACACCTAGCGTGATGCCGGACAAGCAGCTAACGTCATTCTTATACATGTAAATGATAGATTTTAAAAAGTCTTTTAATTGCTGTGTAAATTATTAGCAAAGAGAATAATGCATATTCTTTTACTTTAAGAAAAAGAGCACAAGTTTTGAAGAATAAATAAGTTTGTGAGCATATGCTGGAGTTAGATACGGGGTCCAAGTAGCAGAGTGGCAAAGTTTTTGAGCATTCACTCAAAGGTTGGTGGTTTGAAACAACCACCAGAGAAAGATGTGGCAGCCGGCTTCCATAAAGATACCTGATCTTGGATGCCCTGTGAGACAGCTCAGGTCTGTCTCCTTGGCAAAGGGTTTTTCCTGGGTTAGGGGACATTTTACTTGTGGATCTTGTACACAAACTGCTCAACATCTTGATTTTAAGTTCCAAACACAAACACTCAGTAGTTAGTGTCACACGATGGAGAGGTAAACATTTGTATTTAATCTAAGCGTTTGGCTTCTTACTTAGGTCTATGACTAGTGAGGTGTTTTTTTTCGTATATAAGATGATTTTAATGCTACTGTTGCCAGTATCAAGGGGAGAATTGTTTTATTCCTTCATAAATTCATTCACAGCTGCTACATAGCCAGTACACGTTTACTAAATGTTGTTATAGTTAAAATATCATAAACAGTCAAAATTATGGTTACATAGTGATTATAATTATGGTTTTCAATGATTGTATAATATTTCATACTGAAATATCCTTAATCTCCATTGATAACCACTGTTAATGGTTTGTAAGAATTAATTTTTAATGGAAAACTATAGCATACTTTTTACTTTTAAAATATATATGTGTGTATTTTCATGCTACAGAGATGATGCGTTTCCTGGGATTGTGAATCTCCTTTTGAAATACGGAGCCCATCTAAGCGAACTGTATTTGGCCCACTGCCTGAAGTACGAGAAGTATTCCGAGTTTCGCTATTTTTTGAAGGAACGCTGCCCATTGGAACCGTGGAGCCATGTGTCTGAATTTATAAATTATGGAGTCAGAGCACAAGCGAAGTCTAGAGAATGGTTGCCATATCTCCTGCTTGCAGGGTTTGACCCATTGAATCTACTATGCAGTTCTTGGTAAGAAACCAGCACAGTAGACGTTGGCCGTTTTGTGTGAATGTGCTACCACAAATTATCCCCGATTTCTTGAGATCCTTGTGTTGGGAGAAGGGTGTATGCATGTTCACTGTGAAGGCTGGAAGAGGGTGAAGGAGTTGGGGGTCTCGCTGCCAATGGCGAGCTTGGGAACCAGTAAGAGGTGACTGGGAGAGAGCAGGATGACAGATAGCTGTGTTCTCTTAAGAAGCCTGTGACAGAAGAAGGAGCTATTGAAGCAGCTTTGGAGATGCCGGTTATTCTCAGTTCACTACATTCAGAACTCTTGGCATCTTGTCTAAGTTAAGATCTGTCTCCTTGAATGAGTACTGATTTCTGATGCATCTGAGGACATCCTTTGCTGTCTTCAGGTAGTTTCTTAGACGTAGTCCGCTAAGAGTGGATGTCAAGCCAGGAAGAGGAAGGCCATGCCTATCAGGCTCTGCCAAAGTTGTTAGTGTCCAGATGGAACTGAAATGGTCAATGTAGCTGTGAGAGAACTCTCATCCCAATAGTTATGACAGCTACTGTTACATGGATTTCAGGAATTGGCATCAAGCAGATAGTGTATGCTTAGAACTGCTTTCTCTTCCTGGAAAAGAGTAAATAACTGAGTGCTTCAGATACATCATATGTAAGGAAAAAATGTCTTTCTGGTTCATGGTGTGGGGTATATAGAAATAAAAGCAAAGTTGAGATCCAAGCGTCCACTTTTCCTGCCTCTTTAACAGGTAGCTTGATGGTGTCACTAATAATTACTCAACAGAGGCTCATCGCTGCACTTTCCTCCATACCTTGTCAATTCTTTTTCACAAAAGTCCATTCTACATTTACTAGGTGATTTAATGAAATAGGAAGATTATTGAAAATGTACAGAGAACTCTCTGATTTATAAGTTTATGTGGGTGGGGAGGGTGTTTTTTACGCTTATTTTCCCTTTTCTCTTTACATCATTGAGATTTAAGCACTCAGCTAACAGATGCTATATCACTCACTTCTGAAATCGCTGCTTAGGATGCTCTTAATGATTGCATGGATTTCATGGTGGTGTTTGGACCCCGGAGAGAGAGCTAGCAGTCGTTGCCCTCACCACTTAGGAGCTGTGCCTGGCTGCTGTGGCTTATCCAACCACACACTCATACTGCCCTCTCTTCTTTTACTTCTTGCCCTTCTTTCAATGCCTCCTGCTCCCAAGGTACACACTTCCTTCCCAGCCATACTCCATTTATTTCTCTACTGATTCTCACTAAGGATCTTGATTCTACTACTTTCATTCTTCATAGTCCATGCTGAATTCTAATGTATCTATTTCTTTACCCAACACCTAGCATAGTGTTAACTGAACACTATTTTTTTTCTTTACCACTGGTTAGCTCATGTACTCTCAAATGGACTATAGGGACTATTATTTTATAGAGGAGGAAGTTGAGGCCCTGAGTATGTAACAGACTTGCCCAAGAGCTAGACCTAAGTATGAATCCAAGCTCTCCTATAGTGTGGCTCAAGCCTGTGCTTATAAACACTCTGAGGCTGCTTGTTTCCCTGGGGAAAGGACGTCGAATTGCTTCATTTTTAAGAACTTGAATCTCTTGTGTCACTTGTGGAAGCTGAGTCAAAGTTCTTTGCTCTTGCCTCAAGCCACCTTGTTGCTGCTGCTGTTAGGGGCTGTGGAGTTGCTCCTGACCCGGAGCCACCGTGTGTACAACACAAGAAAGCACCCCCAGGCCTGTGCCATCCTCATCATCTATGGGTTTGCACCTGCTGTGGCAGCCACTGTGTCAGTCCAGCCCAGTGAGGGTATTCCTCTGTATCGCCGGCCCTCTCCTTTGTCCAGCTTCGTGTCCTTCTCCAGGGACTGCTCTTCACTGGTCGCCTCCTGGCTTCTGAGTTGGGCTCTCACCGCAAGACCAGTCGCTGGAGCCCACCAGCTGCTCCCATCAAGTCTGACAGCTGTGGACGCCCCACGGGACCAGTTCTGCCCTCCCTTACGGGGTTGCAATGAGTTGGAATTGACTGTATTGCTGCGGTAGTGGCTTTCTCTTGAAAACAGGTTCAAAGTACATGAAGCAAAGGGAGAATTTATCCAGGAGAAGAAAATTTAAATGACTGCATTTCCTTCCGTTCCCTTCCCTAGAAGGAGACAGATTTTTTTTTTTTACTTTTTTATTTTGGATAGTTTTATAAAATATACCTTTCCACCCCCAGTTCTAACACACACACACACACACACACACACACACACACACCACCACCACCCACCCACCCCCCGCCAAGTTTGAGCACCCCGTTGATGATTTCTGTGGTACGAAGTCAGTGGTGTGCTGAGTTTATCGGATGTGGTATGATAGGAGAGATTTGAGAACCAGACAATTTCACATTGTTTTGAACAAACTATAAAACCTCCAGTCGTGTCTGAGGTGAGAATGGCAGTTGTAAATGGTTTAGTCTGAAGGAATCATTTTAGTCACTGTCTATTTCATGAGAAAAAATACAAGGGAAAAATGTAGCAATATCTCTTTCACGTGGTGAACTTTTTGTTCACTGATCTTTTTGGAATGGATAAAGCCTGTGTCTAAGCTGTACATGGTAAATATTTTGCTTTCTTTTATCAACTTTGCATTCAAAGAGCTGTTCTAAGAAAAATCCTCCTATAAGAATTCCAGTGTGTTTTGAAAGTGAATTTTGTTTTCTCTTATTTATATCAACTGTTGCCTAATCTTTGTCATGTAAATTATGAATGTCTTTCCTAGGTATTGGTTGCCTTAAACAGTATTAAAAATCTATTGGATAAAAAGAAAACAACCACAAAATCTATTAGGCTGAATCATTCCGTGTCACAATATAATCTACACAGTTAACTAAAAAAATACAAACAGTTGTCACCATATTCAAAGTCTTTATCAATGTTCACTGCGAGACTGTTGTTCTCCCCTTGAATGTAATGGGAGAATAATAGAAAGTAAGTGCCACCTATGGGTGATTAACTGCCACTCGTTTTTTATTTGCTCAGCTGCTCCTGTACAATGTAATTAATGGGCAGTGTAGGACAATAAGAACACCTTTTAATTGGCAGGAGCTGTGTTGGTAAAATAAACATGCCATTGTACTAGCAAAAGCTGTGCAAACAGATTTGCTTTTCCTGTGTGTTCAGATAACTGCATAGAACTGGCTCTGTGTTTGGTCACAATCAGACCTAAAGTACATGAAGACAGAAACATGATACCACCAAAACAGTCAACAGGACCTACCTCCAACCCCCTGAAAAGCCTAGGCAGTGCTTTGCCTTTGGACACATCTAGTCATCTACTCTCAGTGCCTTCTGGCAGGATCTGGTTTCATTGAGATTCCCTGACAAGTGGAATGTTTCCCAAGGTATTTGTGATGCATTTTAGGGCCTTCCCTGTGTACATTTACATATTGGAGAAATAAGAATCTAGCAAATAATTTGGGTACACTCTAATCAAGTAATTTCAAAGTTATTTTGCTTCTAAATTACCCAAATTCAGTTGTTTTAGAGATGACAAATTTAAAGTATTATTCAATTATTTCCCTTTTCATCTTTTTTCTCCTCTGTAGTACTTGCTGGCAAATGTCTCAAAAAAATTTTTTAAAAGGGTAACTCTTTAACAAGACATGGATAGGACGTTCTGGTTTTGTAGTAATTGCTAGAGAGCTAATCATTTTATTTTTCTTCAATCATTGTGATGGTAGAGGGGAGGATCTCATGGCTGCGATGGATAATATTGTTAGACGTTAAAGAGTTCTCTTGAAGCTTTGACTGAACTTCATGTTATGGTATTCTGAGGCATACAGAATATATAATACTCAAGTTTTCAAGTGAGTTCCAGTAATAGTGACACTGAATGTAATATCTCTTATTTTTAAAAGTGCATTTACTGTATTACTTATTTTCAAAATCAGCTTTCTAAAGTAGATAATATAAGTTGTATTCTAATTCTCTAACTGGGATATAGGGCTGAAAGAATTTAAGAAAGAAGGTTTGTAAGTCATAGCGGTGGTGCTAGAAAGCAGAACTCTTAGATTGGTGTTCTTACCCTTGGGAGTTAAATGCTTCTGCAGTTTGGGGTGGCTTCTTTTAGACTTTGGAGGAAATCTGACATTATTTCAAAAGAACAGAGGAAAAATTATTTCTCTGGAACCCCTACTTTCAAGCCTTAAGGACAAAGCTGGTTCTATTTTCATTTTGGGGGCTGGGTCTAGAATGATTCTTATAGAACAATTGTACGTCCCTGTGAGTTGTGTAGAAGCAGACAGGCTCTGGTACTCTCTCTTTAGGAATCTTAAGATGTTTGAGCTGCCGGGACTGTTAGATGCTATGTCAGTAAGGATGATGACCAATCTAGATTCTCATAATGGTCCATCGGTAGGAAATCATTGCAAATCCAATGGTGACTGGCACTAGCTCTGTGTTTTTCTTAACACTGTTTGTGGAGTAGGGAGGACAGTTGTTACCATATGTGAGCCTAAAAATTCATCTAATAATCTCTTGGACAAACACATATACTGTAGGTTCAATTCTAGGAAGAATCTGTAGATGATTGTTCATACCCACTGAACTTGCCTTCAGTTAGACGAAAACTTCCTGTGTCCTGCCATTTTTGGTTCTCCCTTAGTAAGATGTTGTGAGAATAGGTCTGTAGGGTCTGTTGCTAGGACAGACTCTTGGTACATTTTGTGTCTAATGGAATGTTAACATCTTGCTGATACAGGATTGACTCAGTCAGTGATGACACCCTTATCCTCACTTTGGAGTTTACGAATTGGAAAAGACTTCCATCAACTGTTGAAAAGATGCTCTCTGTTCGTGCCTCAAAATCATCTTGGGCTTTACAGGAACATATTGGTAAGCCAGTTTAATTTTTTAACACTCCTAACTTTTCTTCCTTCTCCAGCTATAGGCTACTTTTAAAAGATAAGACTCTGTATAGCACATGCATTAAATGGAATGTAATTGGCAATTTTGTACACACACAGGGAGAGAGTGAGATTGCAGTTGAGGGCCTTCAGTAACAGAGTGGGTTCTTTGGGGGCTGCTAACCACAAGGCCATCAGGTCGAAACTCCCAGCTGCTTTGTGGGAGACAGATGAGGCTTTCTGTCCCTGTAAAGAATTACAGGCTCGGAAACCCCCGTGGGGTCCCTATGAGTTGAAATCCAGTTGATGGCAGTGGGGTTTGAGTTTTGGGTGGGATGGTTTAAATGTACTTCAACAAAATCATAACATTTGGTCAACCTTCAAAGCATGTGCAGAAAATCTGGTGTTTACTGGCATTTTTAAAGTAAAGATATATTTAATTTTAATAAGACTTATGTAATATGAGTCCAAAAAGTTTGGTTAGTGCATGTTTATTTAGCTTATAGTCACAAAAATGCTAAAATTATTTTTTCTCTTTGGACTGTGTGTGGAGTTGTATTTCCTATGTCATATTTGACCATCTTTGAAACGTATTACCATTTTTTATTTATAAATATCCTTAGTGAGTGCATGCCAATGTGTACCTGGTATGTATGATACTGCTATGGAGATGAACTGGGTTTGAATTTTGTGAGCTGACTGGTGTTTAAAATGCATGTAAAACAAATTCTCAGTCTATTCTCATTTATTAAATAGGTTTTAAGCAAAGAAAAAAAAAAAGGTTTTAAGCTAGTTACAGAAGTAAAGGACACACAGCAAGGGTAGCTTTTGCGCAAGGACATCAGCATGAACTAAACATAATATATGCAAAGTATTCCTATTATTCAAGTGTATTTCACTGTGAGTATATTTTGTTAACTATGTCTTAAGTTAGAAAAATATTATTTATTTACTGCTATTTTTACATGAAGTTTAACTTTTCATAGCCATTTGGAATAAGTTTTCAACAAATGAACTTATGCCTATGTAGAAATGTATCTTCCAATCTCTTAGAAAATTGTATTTAAGTAAATTTTGTCAAAAAAAACCAACAAGTTCAGGAAAATGTTCTCTCAAAGGGATGTCTGTTCAAGCTATTAGGGAGAGTTCTGTTGAAGAAAAAAGTAGTGTTTGCCACCCCAGAGACTTCTAGTACCACATTTCTTTAATGATGATGTTGGAAAACTCAGTAGCGGGTAATTCTTCACCTTGAGAATTGCATCTGCTTTTGCTAATTATGTATGAGCAGCAGCAGAGCATATACATCTATTCAGAGCAGATAGAATCAATGAACAACGGATCTGAGAACAAAGAGTCCAAATGTGAACATAATTGCAGCCTATCAGTTAGGAGAGAGATGTGTGAATTTACTCTGAAGATGTTAACATATTGTCAGGTCTGTCCAGATGAAGGTAAGAATGGTACATCTCACTCCAATAGACTAAATCTGTCAAGGATGTCGTGTGTAAACTAGGCAGTAGGTAGAGCTTCTGTAGGGTAATCATCATCATCTCTTTTTTTTTAATTGAAATACTTTTATTGGGGGCTCTTACTTCTCATCACAATCCATACATCCCTCCAATGTGTCGGACACATTTGCACATATGCCACCATCATCATTTTCAAAGCATTCTCTTCCCACTTGAGCGCCTGATATTAGCTCCTCATTTCTTCCCCCACCTGCCCTCCCTCACGAACGCTTGCTAAGTTATAGATTATTATTTCCATATTTACATCATCCTCCGTGGCCCCTCACTCACTTTTCCGTTATTCGTCCCCCTGGGAGGGGGGTTCTAGGTTGATCCTTGTGATCGATTCCCCTTTTCTCCACCCACCCTCCCCTGATCTTCCTGATATCTCTACTCTCCTTGTTGGCTCTGAGGGGTTTATCTATCCTGGATTCCCTATGCTGTGGGCTCTTATCTGTGTAGTGTGCATGCTCTGGTCTAATCCGATTTGTAAGGTAGACTTGAGATCATGATCGTGGGGTGAAGGAAGCACCAAAGAACTATAGGAAAGTTGTGTGTTTCATCGGTGCTATACTGCACTGTAACTGCCTCATCTCTTGCCTGTGACCCATCTGTGAGGGGATGTCCAGTAGTCTACAGATGGACATTGGGTCTCCACTCCATGCCCCCTCCTCCCCACTTCCCATCACCTCGGGTATCCCATTGACACCTCATGATCACACAGGTTGGTGTGCTTCTTCCATGTGGGCTTTGTTGCTTCTGAGCTAGATGGCCACTTCTTTATCTTCAGGCCTTTAAGACCCCCATCAGCTTTCTTCACCACATTTGCTTATGCACCCATTTTGTCTTCAGTGATCGTGTTGGGAAGGTGAGCATCACAGAATGCTGGATTGTTAGAACAAAGTGTTGTTGTGTTGAGGAAGTACTTGAGTCAAGGCCCAATGTCCATCTGCAACCTTAATTCTTAACATATAGATATGAGTACATAGTTCTATTCCCCTCTCATTTTATATATATATTTACATATGTACATGCCTGCATTTAGGCCTTTATAAATATCCTTTGCCCCCTGGTTCTTTCCTCTATTTCCTTTTACTTTCCTCTTGTCCCACAATCGTGTTCGTGTTCAGCCTTCATTCGGGTTTAGTAATTCCTCGCTGCTACATTGCCCTTGATTAAGCCCCACTAGGCATCCTACACCCTTCTCTCCATTGATTTTAGCTCACTTGTTGTTTTCTTGTACCTGGGTTGGTACCCACCCCCTTTCCTTTCTCCCACCTCCCCTTCTCTAGTATCTCCCCAGAACCATTGATACCATTCTTTTTATCTCTGAATTATTTATCCCGCCTATCTTATCTAGAGAGATTTGCAATACCTTAATAAGTGCAAAAAACAGGCAAAGTGAAATAAAACAACAAAGGAAGTCAAAACCAAGAAAACAATAACAACAACAAAAAACTAAATAAAAATAACAAAAAGAAAGCCACTGACAAAAACGGAAAAGCCCAAAAATAGTTCAAGGTCTAATTGTTGGCCTTTACAAGTGTTTTCCAGTAGAGTCTGATGGGGTGCCATACTCTGTCTCCAAAGTCTATTTTTGGTATTCCCCGGGGGTTTCATCACTCTCCTCCTCCTGCTGCTCTGCTGCATGCCCTCAGTGCCTCACCCCAGCCTGATGGGGCCAGACCATGCACTTTTCCCGCACTGTCCCCAGTGCTGTTCCTGCAGTGCCATGGTCAGTGAGGGACGGTGTGTCCCGTGGTGGGGCCAGCCCTATGGTCCTCCCAGTGTGTTGTCTGCTCTGAGCAGGAACATCGTCCTCAGGGCTTGGTGGGCCAGGATGTCCTCTCCTCCCTCTCCATCCCTTTTTGGTTCTCCCATGAGCTCTAATCTGACACACCCCTCTCCCCAAGCTGTAGCCCCATTTCTGTCCTCTTAAGTGCCTTTTTCTGAGGGGGGAATATTGTCAGGGGAGCCAGCCCCTAACAAATCATCACAGACCCAGTAGGCGCAATGTAAGTAAATATTACAGTAAAGTCATAGAGAACGTGAGAGATAGTAGAGAAAGTGAAATGAAGGAGTCAGACACATTTCATGGTAGCATGCTCACCTCAGCTCCTCTTGGTGGGACGGGGAGGAGAGGGAGCAGGAGAGAGGGGGAGGGGAAGGACGACAAGGGAAGAGAGAGCTCTTTATTTCTAACCAAGGTTTATATACCTTTGGGGGTATGCAAGCCCCCTAATTACAGGTAAAGACTTAAGTCACAGGAAGGGGTTGTGCTATAGGTAATACCGTAATGAGAGGGGGATGATCTAGGGATATACATGCAATAGGAAGGGGAGGGATTGGTGGCATACATGTGACAAGATGGTGGATCCTAGATTCAGGATGGCAGCCTAACTGGATGTCACTGAGCAGGTTTGACCTGCTCTCTGGCTCTCCATGGAAACAATTACTATCCTTATCAGTAGGGTGTGAGCCTCACCTACAGTGGACCTGACTGATGTCTGAATGCCTTCAGGGAGAACATCCCTAAGCATCTGACCTCCCACCATGTACTGGCAGACAGCCGCTACTGTTTGGCACATCTTTGGGGGAGACAAAGCTGGGGAAAAGTCTTTATATCCCACATAATATGACTCAAGTTTTATTTACAAAATCCAATAGCTGCTTCACTTTTCTTATTTGACATGTTAAAACATGATAAACTCTGAATAAATTATTACATTTATAAATTTTTATAGTGGCCGTATCCTTTTTTCCCAGTAAAAAGAGCGGTCTTTTAAATTTTTAAATGTTGGTAAACGTCGTCACTTGTTTGGAAGATGCTGTCGAGGTTGCAGAATTGTGTGTCTCGGGCCCTGTGGGTACTGCCATTGAACGCATCTTAGACCGGGCTGGGCGGTGACAGGTTGGGTTCTCTGGCACTTGCCTTTGCTGCTTGCATCCCAACAGGCAATCGTCACTATATTTCAAAGGGAGTTATAAAATGGTTTTTGGACTAACAATAGGTTCTTAGTTTCCATAG
>NW_022106471.1:17888725-17890599 GCF_000313985.2 Echinops telfairi
TGTTTAGGGTTTTTAGGGGTTAGGATTGCTAGGGTTTCAGGTTAGGAGGTTGTGGTCGGGGTTGTTAGGGTTAGGGTTGGGTTTAGGGTTCTGGGTTGACGGTTAGGGAATAGGGGTTACGGTTAGGATTTTAGGGTTAGGGGGTGAGGTTTAGGGTTTTAGTGTTAGGTATTTAGGGTTGGGGTTAGGATTAGGGTCTTAGGGTTTAACGGTTAGGGGGTTAGGTTTAGGGTTTGGATCTTTGGGTCAGGGTCTTAGGGTTTTAGGGTTAGGGTTCTAGGGTTAGGGAATTAGACAGGGTTAGGGTTTTAGGGTTAGGTTTAGGGGTTTGGGTTACGGTTTTAGGGTTAGCGTTTTTAGGGTTATGTTTAGGGATAGGGTTAGGGGGTCGGCGTCCGCCTTTTGGGGTTAGGGTTAGTGCTAGACTTAGGGTTAGGGGTTAAGGTTACGGTTAGTGCTAGACTTGTTAGGGTTGGGATTGTTAGGGTAGTTAGGGTTAGAATTTAGAGTTAAGGTTAGGGGTTGGGGTTTATTTTTTTGGGTTAGGGTGGTTAGGGTTAGGTTTGGGGGTTAGGGGTTAGGATTGTTAGGGTTTAGGGATAGGGTTGGGGTTGTTAGGGTTTAGGTTTATGGTTGGTTGGGTTAGGGTTAGGGTGTTAGGGTGAGGGTTTAGGGTTGGTTAGTGTTAGGGTTATAAGGTTATGGTTGTTAGGGTTGAGATTTTAGGGTTAGGGGAGTTAAGGTTAGGGTTGTTAGGAATAGGGTTCGGGTTGGGGTTGTTAGGTTTAGGGTTTAGGTGTAGGGTTGGTTGGGTTAGTGTTGGGGTTAGATTAGGGTTTTAGGGTCAGGGGGTTAGGGTTTAGGGTTTCGGTTTTAGGGTGTTATGGTGAGGGTTTAGGGTTGTTTAGGGGTTAGGGTTTTAGGGTGAGGGTGTGGATTTAGGGTTGGTTCGGGGTTAGAGTTTTAGGGTTAGGGTTATTAGGGTTGGGGTGTTATGGTTAAGGTTTTGCGGTTAGGGTTTTAGGGTTAAGGGTGTTGGGGTTAGGGTTAAGTTTAGGGTTAGGATTTATAGTTAGGGTTTAGGAATAGGGTTCTGGTTAGGGTTGGGGTTCGGTTTAGGGTTTAGGTGTAGGGTTGGTTGGGTTAGGGTTTTAGGGTTAGGTTTAGGGGTTTGGGTTAGGGTTTTAGGGTTAAGTCAGAGTTAGGGTTTGGGTCTAAGAGTCTGGGACTAAGGATAGGGTGTTAGGGTCAGGGTCTTAAGATTAGGGTTGGTGTTAGGGTTTTAGGGTTAGCATATTAGGGTTAGGGTTTTTAGTGTTATGGTTAGGGATAGGGTTAGGGTTCGGGGGTCAGGGTCAGGGTCCGCCTTTCAGGGTTAGGGTGGTTAGGGTTCGGTTTAGGGGTTATAGTTATGGCTAGTGCTAGACTTGTTAGGGTGGGGGTTATGGTTGGGGTTGTTAGGGTAGTTAGGGTTAGGTTTTAGGGTTAAGGTTACAGAATTCTGCTTATAGAATGCGTTAGGTTTTTAGTATTGCCTATCTTTTCCTTTGTTGTTTGCAAAGCTGTGCATAATTCCATGCAGCCTCTTACTCTGAACCCCCTGTCCCTGACTGTGAAGCCCTCCCCAGACTGCTCGAGGGACCTCAATTCTCGGGTCACCAGTCTGTGCTTCCCTGTGTGTTCACTGTCTTTCGTGGTGGGTTGTTTGCACGTGTGTTTTTCCAGTTTTGACTGTGAACGGATATGTAATATAGTCATTTCTGTTGAAATAGAAAATAATTCGAGTTACTGGTCACTCTGGATTGGCATGTGGGCTTCTATCAGGCATCTGATTAGTACTGTCTGCCTGAGAATAAGTGAAGAAGTCTAACATC
>NW_022106471.1:17891956-17893250 GCF_000313985.2 Echinops telfairi
GCTGCCGCTTCCTTCACCGCAGTGTCTTGTGGGAATTAGAATTTGACAAGTTTCCTGGGTAACAAATCAAATAAGAAATCAGATAATAATAGTGTGTATGTGTATTTTTAATATGATCATATATAGAGGTATACATAGACAGATAGATTAAAAATAACTCTCATAAAATGGTTACATTTTTTGTTTATAATGTAAAAGAACCCCAGAGGTGTAATGGGTTATTTCAAGGTTGCTCACTGCAAGGTCAGTAGTTCAAACCCACCAGCCTCTCTGTGCAAGAAAAACTTGGTTTTCTGCTCTGGCAAAGATTCACAGCTTTGGAAACCTGAGAGAGCAGTTCTGTGGGGTCACTGTGAGTCAGAGGCAGCTGCAGGGCAAGGTTTGAGCTACATGACGATAGCCTCAAGGAACAGAAGTCATGTCTGTGAGTGCCTGTTTTTGAAGGACCAAGTCCTTTTATCCTGTTTTTTAATATACTTGCTCCATTTTAATAAATAGAACCTACAGAGGTATATCTGCATGTGAAGGTATTTATGAATATGCTTGTGGCATTTTGTATGAGTTTTGTCATGCTGGAGTGGGGTGTGTTTAGGAAGAAAATAATGCTGCTATGTTGTCTTCCGTCCCCCTTTTGGAAGTCCGCATATATCTTGGTGCAATGGCCAGGACATGTGGTGGCCCCTGGATCGCCAGCCGTGCACCTCTGCTTCACATCTACTTCCTGTGGAATTGCCTGATCTTCCCCCTGAAACAAATAGAAGTTCACAGGACTAGGCCCGCACGACAGTCACGGATGTTCAGCCAGCCCTCATAGGTAACTTCAGGTCAAGGGCAGCGACATTTAAATAACACGATTCTGCAATACTTGGCCTGAAGTGATTTGGAATGAGTTTGGTGAAAATTTACAGTATTTCAGAAACGACACACGGAGATCTCTTTTGGACAAGAACATTTTGCCTCCTGCCATGGAACATACAAAACTGTGCACTACCAGCCAGTCTCGAGGTCCCGGTTCCTTTCCTCCACAAGAGTACCAACTCTTAGCGAGTCTACAGAGCAGGGTAGAACTGCCTCCACGGGTTTCTGAGGCTCAAATCTGTGTGAAAGTAGAAGACCTTGTCTTTCTTCCAGGGAACAGCTGATCGTTTTGAACTGTTGACTTGTGATAGCAGACAAACACATAACTCACTACTCAGGGCTCAGTATATGTGGAGACTGAAACACTGGATTTAGGGCTGTAAATTGTAGGCTTCCACAAACCTAGTGTTTAGAATTTACGTTCTAAAACATGAGG
>NW_022106471.1:17894780-17895748 GCF_000313985.2 Echinops telfairi
AGTTCTGCCCTGCAGGTGGAGATAGGTGAAGGTTGATTTCTAATTGGAAACAGCAGAGTTGTGTCTGTTTATCAGGAGGACTAATAGGACTGCAGGAGTGAAGCAGGAGGAGAGCAAAGGACGGGGAGCTGCAGCCAAGTGCTGGGGCGCAGCGCAGCCTCGTGCCGGCTCCAAAGACCTAGGCAAGGCACCTGGTCTCTGTGGACCTGAATTCCTCATTTCCAACAGACACAACAGCCGCCCACGTTACGTGACTGCCAGAGGGGAGGGTGCCTGTCCTGTGGTTTCCCCTGATGGTTCTCATGACAAACAAACACCAAAACACATGGCTGTTTCTTAGGGGGGTTGCAAGGTGCCGTGGGAGGTGGGCTGGTCATCTCCCATGGTTCTACTTTTCCTAACTCCCCTTTCTCGCTGTGCCAAGAGGCTTCAGTGGGGATCCAAGGCAAACACCACCCCCAGCTTAGTGATCTAGCACAGGCACATGTTATTTTCTCACAGTGTAGGCTTTTAAGAAGTCCAGATCCCGGGTGCTGCGCCTCAGGGAATGTCTTTGTCCCTTCTCAGCATTGACCCCAGGAGTGGTATCCATCCGCTTGCTTGTTATCAGCTGTTCTCAGTTCTCACAAGATTGCTTTAAACCTCACCTGATACAAATCCTGCCTGCTTTCTATGATAAAGGAACCCTATTCCCCAAGCGGGCTCACAGCACAGGTTACATAGGATTTGTTAACACTTGCTTTTGGGGGGGACACAGTTCCATCCGGAACACAAACATGTAGCGTTCAGGCAGTGAGTTTCTGTTGATCAGTTGCCAGCCGGGGTGCCCTTTGCTTCCACCAGGCTGGTTTGTACCTCCTTCCCTATGCCCCACGTACACACACCCCTGCCCCACACCGGTGAACATTTGCCTTATCTGGAGACAAATAGCTGTGGTCACAACGTGGGGACAGTGCTGCTGGCATTTA
>NW_022106471.1:17897402-17898424 GCF_000313985.2 Echinops telfairi
AGTATGTCTGCTGTCGCAGCCCCCATTTCCACTCCAGGGTAACACAGGAATCAGCCCGGCCAAACCCATGCTCCCCCTGCATCTGTACTCGCCGAGAGGCGGGCAGTGAATCTGGCACGGCTGTGAGTTTAAGCAGTGCCCACGCTCTTGCTGGCTGCCTTCATTGTTGGCGTCAAGTCCCATCGATGCACCCATCGATGCACCGGCTCGGCCGGCACCGACCTCGCGTTTCCCACGTCGCTCCAGACTGAGAAAGGGCTTTGTGGGAAGCCACGCTGTGTAGACGCGAGGTGACCGCCCACAGCTTAATGTGAAAGTTCATGTGTCTCCCTCAAGGACACCAGGCAAGGCTCGGTGTCCTTTCAGTATTCCCTCCCAGCACCATGATTCAGGGATGTACATTAGTTCTTTTTTGGCCTTCCTTATTCAATGTCCGAATTTCGGCTGTGTGTGGGGTGATTGAAAATGCCACTGTTCGTGTCAGGTGCACCTCAGTCCTCAAAGCACCTGAGTCCCTGCATCTCGACGCTTTAAAGAGGTCTTGCACAAAAGTTAGGTGTGTCCCCCTCCCCCAAACCATTTTACTAGGAGCTAATCCAGGCACCGTACCATGCCATCGTTCATTCATATTGAGCAGTATTGTACAATTGCTACCACAATAAGTTTTAAAGCACGTCCTTCCTTTCTTGAACTCCTTGATATCAGCAAGCTTTTAGCCCCACCCCCGAGGAACACTTATTATAATTACTGTTTCTATAGATTCTTCATTCCTGGCTTTCACATACCAAAAAACAGAAAAATGCTTTAAAAATATTCAAAAAGGCTACCCACATGAAAAAAATGGATCAATATGAAAAAAAAAAGAAAAAGAAAATATTGAAAGCCCAAGCAAGCCTGGTTGTCTCAGAGGGGAGGTCAAATGACAAGACTTTAACCCTTCAAGTCAGGTTTGACATTTTAATCTACCATAGTCATCCCTCCAACACTCTGCTTGGTACCCATTTTATTCCTGTCCCTCCATT
>NW_022106472.1:0-3830 GCF_000313985.2 Echinops telfairi
ACTTAAGTGGAGAGAAATGTTTTGAGAATGATGAGGGCAATGAATGTACAAATGCACTTTACACAATTGATGTATGTATGATTGTGATAAGAGTTGTATGAGCCCCTAATAAAATGATTTTTTTTAAAAGAAAGTTTACAAAGATAGGAAACCACTCCAGCAACTTCTGCCAAGGCTTAAATAATCACCACCAACCAGTGGTTCCCAGGTGCAGGGTGCCTAATTACAGCCTCAATCAAACTCCCCTCTATGGCTTCTAACTTTTCATTCCCTCTGGCAAAGTCAAAGTTTCCTTATCCCCAGCCTTATCCACCTGTCCCTGATGTCATGTCTCTCTCTGGCACCTGCTCCCAGAGGAGAAGCACTTGATCCAGCCCGGCCCATGATGACGGAATCATTGGTCCTAATTACACAGGTGCTGGGGGAGATGTAAGTGTGTCCACCTTCTACTTCCAGAGTCCCCGAGAGGGTGGTTAGAGGTCTTGTAATGAGTCCCTGAGAGCGTGGCTCTGTTTCTACCAGGTGAGATGCTCTATTGGCATCAAAAGTTAACTTTGAACATCTGCAGACATGATTACTCAATTGCCTGTCTTCAGGGTGGCTGTTTGGATTCCACATGCATTAAAAGCATTTTTACCATCTTTTCTGTTGCACAAAACTATGTGTACACATATATAAATACATAGTGATATTCTATCATATTTAAAAATAGATTTCATAGTAATATAGGTAATAATTTTTGCACATGCTATATAGTCTTAAATACATTACAATGATTGTACAGCCTCCTCAAATGTTTTTTTCTTGTTGTCTTAGATTTTAGCCTATTTCTGAGGTAATTTGTGGTGCTGATCCAGACAATTGCATTGATAAAGCACATCAGTGCTAGTTTCTTCAGTACATGTCCATCTATTAAGTTATACTACCTTAGTCATTTATCATCTTAATTGTAAATGCGAGAAGCGTTCAGGTCCAGAAATTACAGGATACGATAAGCAATGGTAAGAAGTATTTGCAAAGGAATTAGGTATTGAGGCACTTGCAAGGGAAGCTGTGTATGGACCCCTGATGGCTGGTTGGGTTCTCACTGAGCTGCCAATCATCATGTCAGTGGTTCGAACCCGCCAGCCACTCTGCAGCCTTGAAAAGAGGTAAAGGTCTGGAAACCCATAGGAGCCGGTCATTTTGGTCCTAGAGGTCACAGCGAGTTAGCACTGATCACATGGCAGAGGGGTTCTTTCTGCTGTCCGAAGATGGGCAATGTAGACCGAGACGGCATGTGGGAGACGGCAAAGCCAGAGCACAGTTGAGGAAGAGCAGACTCGATTAGTCAATTGCCTGCCTGGAGGGTGGCTGATATGGATGCAATACATATTTAAAAGCATTTTTACTATATGTTTCTGTTTCATGAAAACTGTGTGTATATACATACCTAAATATAATATCATAGTTTACAAATAGATTGTACAATAATGTAGGTAATAATTATTGTATGTGGTATATGTTATTACTGTTGGTTATTATACAGCTCCCCCTCAAAATGTGTTTTCTTATTGTCTTGGGTCGCAGGTCTGTTCTGAGTTAATTTGGGGCGCTCATCCAGCAATTTTCATTCAATAGACCACATCTGCTTTAGTTTCTTAGCTGTATTATCAGCTATTAAGTCATGCTAACTTAAAAAGCTTTCACCTTACGTTTAAATATGAGAGGATTCAGACCCAAACTTACAGGATATGATAAAAAGGGGTAAGAAATAGTTGTGAAAGAATATGGTATTAAGGGACTTCCGAAGGTAGCTGTCTGTGGACGCACGATGGCTTCTCGGTTTCTCATTGAGCTGCCAAGCATCAGGGCGGTGGTGGGAGTCCACCTGTCAGCCTGCAGCCTTGAAAAGACTCACAGGTTTGGAAACGCAAAGGAGCAGTGACGCTCTGTCCTGTGTGGCTACTGCGAGGGACACAGGATGAGACGGCAGCAGGTTGTTCGTTGTGGTATCAGAGGCTGTGCGATACACCCAGAGAGTACACGCTGGAGAGCGCAAAGGCAAAACACAGCTGAAGAAGAGCAGCAAATAAAAAATCCAAAAGGCACATCGCATGGGAGATGCGAGGGAAATGTAGTGTCAAAAATGGAAGACTTCATAGTGATTTTCATAAATAGTTTGAATATCTTGTCAGCCACAGAACAGAGACCTCTGCTCTGGCTGCTAGGGGACTTCACAGCAGACCCTGTAAAAGAAGTTATGAGTAAAGGACTTTGTGGGAATTGGCTTGGAATGCGCCTTAACCGTGAAGCCAGCCGAGTGACGAAGGATTGTACTCAGAGATACTCCTGCAACATTCTGAGAAGTGCAATCCACACACCACCAGGGCTTCCACTGTAGCCAGAGTTGGGTGACATTGAACATCTTATTTGTTGTTATCCTTTAGGACCCATGTTTAATTTGTCCCGGTTTTTATTATTTTGTTTTCTTTGGCATTGAGGTTTTCCACTTTTGTTTGGTTGTCAGTTGGGTAGCTGTTGTTTGTGCACTTTTCTCTGTAGGAAATCCATGACAGGTAAATCTATAGCAACAGTAATTAGATAAGTAATTCTTTAATGTTATGATAGGGAGATTGGGTGAAATGAGGAACTAATAATAAGGTGCACAAGAATGAAAACATTATATGTATTCTAAAATTGAGGTGGTGATCATTGGAACACTCTTTTTGATCTCTTTAACCCATCGAATTATAGGGTACACGAAGGATATGGCATTAAACTTCCTTGCGTTCTGACTCAGAATAGAGCATCTAGTAAATGTTCTGTGTTTGCTTGAAATGAACAGGATTTTCACTCTTGTTAGTGGAATGGTGGATAATTTTTTGCTATGTTTTCTGTGTCCTCCCTGCTGTAGTTTTCTTGTTCTATCACGTAATCAGAATCAATTGGTGATAGCTACAGATATAAAAAGAGATTTGGATATTTGTGTGTGCAGTTCTATCAGTTTGGGCTTCATATGTTTTGCAACCATTTATTAGGTAAAGGAACATGTGCTGTTGATATGTGCTTGGAGTCCTGGTGGCAAAAGGTTAAGTGTTCACTGAAAGGATGGGAGTTTAAACCCACCCAGCTGCTCCCCTGGCGATGTGCTCATATAAAGTCAGCCCTAGAACACCCACTGTGGAAGTTCGACTCTGTCATGTCATACAGCTTGGAATAGAAAGTTGATGAGAAAATACCAAATAACCATATTGTTATATCTACCGTATCAGTTAAACTCAGTAACTGAGTTTGGGTGGCTGGACCCAGTCCCAAATATGTGGACAGCCCCCCACCCGCAACCTCCAACACCAGCCCCACCCCCACCCCCAATCCCTGCTGAAGAATTCACTCCAAAGGACAGCATTGGAGCTACAGTTCAGGGAAAGGTCCATGTCAGATTGGAGCACACAGCAGCAAATGAAGGGAAAGGAAGAGAGAGTGGCTCACATCCTGGCTACCAAGTCCTGAGGACAATATTGCCTTTCATAGCAGCCAAAGCTCGGAGATGACCACAGGGCCGGTCCCACTACTACACACAACGTCCCTAGCTGACCCATAGCATCTCGGGTCTTAAAGACTTGAAGGCAAACAAGTGGCCATGTAGCTGAGAAGTAACTAAGTCCACATGGAAGAAGCACACCAGTCTGTGTGATCACCAGGTGCCGAAGGGATCAGTCATCAGGCATAAAAGAACCAAAAATCATATCATTGTGTGTTCAACATCCAGATTAGATCGATGAAGACAAATGGGTGCGTAAGCAAATGTGGTTAAAAAACTGATGGTGCCCGGCTATCAAAAGATATAG
>NW_022106473.1:0-1009 GCF_000313985.2 Echinops telfairi
CACCATCAAAAAGACATGATTGAGAATGCGACCAGAACCACAGTTCCTTTACTGCAGAGCAAAGGAAATGGACACAGGAAGAAAGAGAATGAAGTTGGTAGGAGGAGACTTGTGGAAAGTGGACCTTACTGTCTATAAACAACTAAGGCAGTACCTTAGCCAAACAAATTTAGGAGCTTGGATATATATATCCTGCAAGTAGGTTCTTATGCACCCATTTTTTTTTACCAGAGTTAGAGAAAATAGAACCCTAAGCTCCTCCCCTTCCAGTGTGTGGAATTGCTATATGAAGGCCAGTTCACTACTTTCACTCAGCTAATACCTTGACAAGCATTAATTTGAGGCTATGTATGGTCTCTGACCAATTAAGGCAGGTAGGAAAACACCAGGGGAGCTGTCCTTGGGATAGAGGCTCAAGGAGGAGCCTAAGAAGGGACTGTTCAGAGTGAGGTAGGGGCAGGGGTTGAATGTCCAATCCTATCCCATGAGGAAGGGGAGAGTTGAAGTGAAAAAGAAAAATTGTTCTCAAATGCAAGACACTTCATCTGGTACTTGCTGCTGCAGTGTGAACCTGACTATAATCTAACAAGACTCCTCTGTAGATTTTAGAAATTTTAGATCTGAAAGAAGTGGGACAGCTGGATCTACCCTTCTTTGAGTAATCTACTTTGCTGAGAAAGTGCTCTCCAGTTCTTGGAAATCTCAGTACTCATTTGTCAGGCCACATCATTGAGTCTGCCACCACTGCACTCCTTTGTACACAAATGGACCTTTGCTTCACCCTCATGCTACTGAGACAATGAGAAACATTCCTCCCTGTAGAGACTCCATCAGGCTCATGCACCCACTGAGTATCACAATGGGAAAAAATAGACCCCGGCTTGACTGCCCTCACTCACAGCAGTCAACAATGTGAGAATGTGTTAACCTGGCTACAGCAAGTGCCAAATGAGGAAGAGGGCAATTTTCCAAGGGTGAGGGCGATGATGAGATGAAGTCAGGAAAGGTT
>NW_022106473.1:2825-3779 GCF_000313985.2 Echinops telfairi
ATATCTCTATCTAAAGCTTTGCTTCCTAGATCTTCCCCCTGTTTCATTCCCTCTGTTTCCTCCTGCCTCACCATGACGCTCACCCTTCTTCCTCCTCTTAGTAATTCCTCTCTTTTCACTGCAGGCTGGACTGGAGCATGTACACAGGTACAGGTAAGAGATAAAAACCCACGACACACAGACTTCCGGAACAGGAATGGGAGTAGCAATAGCAGGAAGGTAGAGGACAGGTGCAGAGAGGAGGGGAAGAAGGGGGAACAGATTGCAATTATTGCCACATAATCTCCCCCAGCCGTGCCCCCTACAGAAGAAAATATGAGGGAAGGGAAACAGTGGTCAGTGTAAGATATGAAAATAATAATAATTTATAATTTATCCAGGGATCATGAAGGTGGGAGGGGGAGGGAAGAAAAGCTGACAAGCATAGAAGTCAGATGAAAGAACTGGCTAAACCTAGAAGCATGAAAAAATATATATTGATAGCAACATAACCAATTGACTCAAGCAGCAAAGTAGAAGTTCATATTTGCTGTTAACTGCAATTATCGCCCTTCTAACCGCAATCTATATGGCTCCCAGCACATTATTGGGATTTTGTTAGGAGCTGTCCAGACAGTCTGAACAGAGGGAACTAGTGCCCAGTCATGTGGCGTCCTCACACTTGTCATATTTAAGCCCATTGTTGTAGCCACTTTATCAACCCATCTTCTTGACAGTCTTCCTCTTTTTAACAGCTGTTTCACTTTAATACACATGATATGCTTTTCCAGGCACTGCTCTGTCCTGATGACTTATTCAAAGTATGTGAGAAGAAGTCTCACCATACTTGCTTCTAAAGAACATTCTGGCTATATTTCTTCCAAGACAGATTTGCTTGCTATTTTGGCAGTCCATGATATTTTCAATATTTTTTGTCAGCCCTACAATTCAAATGCATTGAATCTTCTTCAGTTT
>NW_022106474.1:0-1155 GCF_000313985.2 Echinops telfairi
TGAATAATGCAGACTTCACCTAATGGCCTCCACCTAATTCACAATTAAAAATTCATTTAAAAAGAAGAAACAAAAACCTCACAGTAATATATGCACAAAGGAACCTTGGTCACACAATGGTTTAAGCCCTCAGCTGCTAACCAAAAAGGTGACTCCAGTTCACTGGACAGCTCTGTGGGACAGACTTGTTTATATGCTCTATCACTTTGGATATGTTTTGTTTTGTTTCTTCAACAATTGTATTGGCACATTATTTACATATTGAATCATTTCAATCCTTCAAACATATCAGGGGGGAGTTGTACAATCACCACCACATCCATCCTAGGGCATTCCCTACCCCCATGGTTGATTCGCTCCCAAAGTGAGCTGTGCACTCACGAACAGCTCCCTTTAGTGCTCCCTCCCTCTCCCACCTTCATTATTCACTCCTAAACTATCCCTGCTCTTCCTATTGCCCATCCCTCTCTTTTGCATTCCCTACAATACCTTGTATCATTTATCATTGTACATCCACTTCTCCTGTACTGACAGGGAATCCCCACAGAAAACAATGAAAAACAAATTGCACTTAGATGGTAAGGATAAAATCACATTATTATAAAGGCAAAAATACAAATAATACGTTATGAAGAGGAACCAGTCTCTGAATAAAGGACAGTCAGCGAAAAAGCAGAAGACCTTCAACGAGATGGATTTAAATGTTGTGGCTGTAACAGTGGGCTCAAACATAACAACAGTTGTGAAGATGGCGTAGACCTGGCATAAACAGAGAATGAGTTAGAGCTGTCCCCATTAACATGGAGGAATTCCATGAATTAAAAATACACAAAATACAGGAAGAAATCCCTGTATATTTGCATTTATCCATAATGATATAAATATGGAGATAGGCATGCAAAGAAATATATGGCTTTGCTGAGATAGATTATATGATAGAGGAAAGGCTAAATTTAATACCTGGCTGATGATAATAGGAGAGGCAGAGATCATGGAAATAAGATTATTAGAAATAAAACCGAGAGTTTTTTAAAAGGTTTTTTAGTACGTCTATGATTTAAGAGTTAATTACTTTATGTTTTTACCAGGTGTTGCTATTGTTCTGAGACTCAAAGTATAATTTAAATAGAATTTATTCGTGTTAAATTACATATT
>NW_022106474.1:2589-3893 GCF_000313985.2 Echinops telfairi
TAACCCCTTTGGCGGTGGAATCACCGTTTTAAAGGGGTCGCCTAATACATCCTGCATTTCAGATATTTACATGATGATTCATAACAGTAACAAACTTACAGTGATGAAGTAGCAACGAAAATAATTGTATGGTTGGGGGGTCACCACAACATGTGGAACTATATTAAAGGGTGGTGGCATTAGGAATGTGGAGAACCACTCTTAGAAGGTAGTGACCATTTCTTGCTAATTGAGCAGGCAGGGTTTGGATATGTCTCAGAAGAGTCAAGGCCTTGTTTGGAGAGCCTGAAGAGGGAGGAGCACAAGGGGGGCTAATTGCTAGCAGGGGTTAAAGGCAGTTCGAAACAAAATGGAGTTTCTCATGTTAAGGTAGGTGACACAGCGGAACAGCAAACAATGGACTCTCTTAATTCTCCAGAGGTTTTGTTTCATGTGAAGGGCATTTAAACAAAATTCCTTGCTAGCCATAATCGTCCATGTCAAGATGCAATCAGCGCAGTCCACACCAGGAAGTGCGCAAAGCGAAAGGGACAGCACGTTGAGGTGCGGGGAGGAAGTCACGCACAACAGAACGAAACTCCACCGGGCGGGTGCCAGCCTGCCGATTGTCCCTGTGCACGAGCCTCTCATGACGTCATCACGTCTAACGTTTGCTTGAGCTGCTTCGTGCATGAAGCGCACATTCTGTAGTCTGGGGCATCGACTCGTTGGCAGCCGGGTTGGATTGTTTCTGGGGTGGGGTACTTTGAAAAGTGGGGTCTGAAGAAAGACCTGAGCATTCTTGTCTCCGGGATGGTCATGATTTCAGCAGCCAGGTCCATGCAGAGAGCGGGAGGAAGGGCGATTTAATACTTTAAAAAAAAATCATTTTATTGGGGGCTCATACAACTGTTATCACAATCCATACATACATCAAATGTATAAAGCACACTTGTACATTTATTACCCTCATCATTCTCAAAACATTTGCTCTCCAGGTAAGCCCCTGGCATCAGCTCCTCATTTTGCCCCCTCCCTACCTGCTCCTCCCTCCCTAATGAACCTTTGATTATAAAAATTATTTTGTCCTATCTTACACTGCCTGATGTCTCCCTTCACCCACTTTTCTGTTGTCCATGCCCCAGGGAGGAGGGTATATGTAGATCCTTATAATCAGTTCCCTCTCTCTGCTGATTTAATATTCTTAATAGACATAAGATTCTTTGTCTTATTTTAGAAAGCTTGTTTGAGTTGGACTTTCATGTCTTTCTTGGTGCAAATGGTTAAATAAGTACTCAACTACTAGTGATAAGAGTAACAGTTGG
>NW_022106475.1:0-1494 GCF_000313985.2 Echinops telfairi
AACCTACTTGTTTGGTGTACTCTACTTTGCTCATAATATACTGGTTCATTTACCATAAGACTTACTCACAAAACTGAACAAAGAAAATGTATGTTGTGTCTGAAGAAGTCATTTCTCATGTAAGGGTCATCTGATAGAGTTTTTAGAAGGAAAGGAAACCCTTTTACCTGACATTTTGTTTCAATTATAGCAAGCTAAGTTTCTTCACTGTCTCTTTTGCTATAAACAACCAAAAGCAAGGAGTAAAATATTTTTAAAGCGTCTGAAAAGCATTGAAGTGCTAACAAGACAGGAACTAGACAGGAGTATACCAAGAGACGTGTACAACAAGTCCGTGGGCGCCGCGCTACCTGTACTGGCCAAAGCTCAAAGAGTAAGGGGCAGGGGGAGTCAAGCAGTGAAGCTGTTGTTGCCCAGGACATTTTCAAATTATGGCAAGACTTAGCTTTGTGTTTTACGGCTTTGAAGGTAAGAGGTCAGAAGCCAAAGCTCACTTAAGGTGGGGTATTTAACAGGAGATTAGTCACGTATCTGGCAGAATTCCCAAGAGACTGTTTCCTCAAGGTGAGGACCAGCCAAAAGTGAAGTGCTCTCATGTATTAGCAGAGACACAGCGAGTGTGCTCTGTGCTGAGTGGCTTGAACGTAGCAGCCGTTCCCTAAGGGAAACACGTGACAGTCTCCTTTTGTTAAAAAAAAAAATACAACCTTTTCAACCCCACGGAGCAGGTCCTACTTTGTCCTATCAGTCAGACGCAACTTCATAGAAGTGGGTTTGGTTTGGGTTTAAATGGTCCATAAATTTAATTTTTAAAAATTTTAAATCATTGGGGGCTCATACAATGCTTATCCATACACACATCTGGTGTGTCAAGTACATTTACACATTTGTTGTCATCATCATTCTCAAAACATCTGCTTTCCACTCGAGCCCCTGGCATCAGCTCCTCATATTTTCCCCTCCCTCCCCATTGCTCCCTCCCCCATGAACCCTTGATAATCTACAAGTCATTATTATTTTGTCATATCTTACACTGTCCAATATCTCCCTTCACCCACTTTTCAGTTGACCAACCTCCAGAGAGGAGATTATATGTGGATCCTTGTAATAGGTTCCTCCTTTCTACCCCATCCTCTCTCCACCCTCTCAATATCACCACTCTCAGCACTGGTCCTGAGGGGTTCATCTGTCCTGTATTCCTTGTGTTTCCAGTTCCCATCTGTACCAGTGTACATCCTAAAGTCCAGCTGGGTTGGTAAGGTAGAATTGGGATCATGATAGTGACAGGGAGGAAGCATTTAAGATCTAGAGGAAAGGTGTTTGTTTCATCGTTGCTACACTGCCCCCTGACGGGCTCATCTCCTCCCTGAGACCCTTCTGTAAGGGGATGTCCAGTCACCCACAAATGGCCTTTGGGTCCCCACTCTGTACTCCCCCTAATTCACAATGATGTGATTTTTGTTCCTTGATGCTTGCTACCTGATCCCTTCGACA
>NW_022106475.1:2380-3865 GCF_000313985.2 Echinops telfairi
TAATAACATGGCCCTGCCCCACACACACCTTCCTAAAATAATCAATGAAGACAAGGATACTACACCAAAGTGTGGTGAAAAAAGCAGATGGTGCCCGGCTACCAATCAGAATAGTGTCGGAGGTCTTAAAGTCTTGTCTCCAAACAAGCAGCCCTTTAAGTGAGATGTCAACTAAGACCACATGGAAGGAGGACACCATCATCAGCCACCAAAAGATTAGAATCCATATAATCTGAAATTGAAGGCGGGACCAGTATGAGAGCCTAAACTGTGAAAATCTGGCATGCAGGAGGGAGTGGGTGACAGTGGGAGCCCAAGATTCGTCTGTGGAACTCATAGGAAATAAGCCTCCAGAGAACTCCCTCTATGACTGAGGGACGGGAGAAGCGTGGCTACTACACAGAGTGCTTGGGAGAGAGGAGTACAGAGGATCAAAGGCATTGATCTGACCGGAACAGTTAAAACTGTCAGGGGGTCCCCCTAGGATGCAGGCTGGACCTGATCTGGTTTCCAAAATTTTCTATATTTTTGGTTTGTAATACACCGTTTGGTTTTGGTTTGCACATATTAGGGTGTGTTTCAGAGATGTTTAAGTCAATGAAGGTCACCCTATTGAGCTTGTGTTATATGCTTTTCCATTTTCCAGAAGATGAAACCCAGAATTGAGGACCCTGTAGGGACAGCACGTAGAATAAGTGGGGAGGGAGTTACAGTGCGAAAGGGAGATGGGCTAACAGGGAGACCATGTCAAAGGGTCCATATAGAAAAAGAATGTTTGGTAACTGATTGTGGTAGAAATGATATAATCCTATTTGATGTGATTGAAATACGGAATATTTCAATGAAGTATGGAATATTTCAATGAATATGTCAATGAAATATATCTATTGAACCCCGACTAATAATAAAAAGATAAAGAATTAATTAATTAAAAGAAACTGATCCCAGAGAGAAAATAAACTTTTTACCTGTTTCTTTAAAAAGAAAAAAAGTTTTATAGACCCACAATCCACTCATCAATCATATCAAGAAGAGTTGTACAATTATGACCATAACCAATTTTTTTAAATGGTCTCAGACTGGCAGTCTTCCTGGACAACCAACAGAATGAAAAAATAATCTCTTTGAAGAAAGACATCTTTATCCCAAGCCAAAGGTCAGCAACATAAGACGCAAAGGTCAAATCTAACCCATAGTCTGTTTTTGTAAGATCCATAAGCTAAAAAGTAGCTCTACATTATTAAGGGGCTGTTGATGAAGGAGAGAAGGGAGAAAAGAAGTCATGGAAATCACATGTGGCCTATAAAGCAGAAAATAATTCCTATATGATCCTTTACAACAGAAATTTGCCAACTCCTATCCAGGATTTTCCCTTAGGACATTGAGAAGTATAGATCCACAGAAAAATAAGTCCATAAAGAATCAAAGTGTTCTCCGTAAAACCAGCAGACACTACGGAAAACAGAACAAGACCTATAAATACTT
>NW_022106476.1:0-939 GCF_000313985.2 Echinops telfairi
TTCCTTTTACTTTCCTCTTGTCCCACTATCATGTACATCCTTCATTCAGGTTTCAGTAATTCCTCTCGACAACATTGCCCTTGATCAAGCCCCACCAGGTATCCGATGCCCTTCTCACCATTGATTTTACATCACTTGTTGTTCCCTTGGGCCTGCGTTGGTTCACACCCCTACCTTCCCTGCCTCCCCCTCCCCCATGTCCTCCGGATTGTTTATCCCACCTATCTTATCTAGATAGACATGCAGAGACAATAATAAGCACAAAAACACGACAGAGTAAAACAAAACAACAAAAGGGGGGGAAAAACAAAACAACAACAACAAAATGACGAGAATAGGAAAGCCTCTGGAAAACATTCCTAAACCTTGATTTTCATCGCTAAGTGCTTCAGATCCTTCTGACTTTCAGCAAGACTGTCATCTGCATATCAAAGGTTGTTACTAAAACTTCTCCAATCCCGATACCACATTCATTTTCATATAACCTAGTTTCTCTGATCACTTGCTAAGCATACAAATTGAATTAAGTATGGTGAGAGGATATAAGCCTGACACACACCTTTCTTGATTTTAAACCAAAACAACAAACTTACTGTCATTAATGGAGTTGGCATTCCAATTCCTCTGACCATAGGCACCCAGATTTTAAACCATGCAGCATTATTCCCTTGTTCTATTAGCACAACTTCCTCTTGATCCATGGAGAAGTTTCACATGAGCACAGTGAAGGGTTCTGGAATTCCCATTCTTCTCAAGGTTATCCATAGTTTGTTATGATCCACACAGTAGAACGTCTTTCTGGTATTCTCTGCTTGGAGACAAGACCCATCAGATATTAGCAATGATATCCCTTGTTCCATATCCGCTTCTGAATCTGGCCTGAACCTCTGGCAGCGCCTTGTCAATGTACTTCTGCAAACATCGCTACATTGTTCCATA
>NW_022106476.1:2305-3798 GCF_000313985.2 Echinops telfairi
AGAAGGGGTGAATTTACTGCTTTCATTTAAAGCTCTAGCACTCTCTAAGGAAAAGTTTCAGTAGCTGAATATATTTATGAAATTCTTACCCTCAGTGCTAATGTTAAAGGGCCCTATTGGGTGCACACAGCAGGGCCCAGGTAAGGTATTTCTTGTCTCAGAGGTGGAAGATGATAAAGCATGCAGATCTGCCTTATTGATAACTGGGAAAGTCATATTTTCATTTATTTGCTTCTTTAATAGTCTTGAGATTTTTCCATGTCCCTCAAAGATAGATACTTGACAAGTTGACTAAGGGACCTGCCTCAGACAAGACACTACATGTAGGCGTTCTCCTCCCCAGAGGGTATTGTGTCTGCAAACCTGGATGCAACAATTCCTCCCACTCCTCTACAGCATGCCACTGCTTCCACCCAGAAGTGGAGTCTGTTTAACCCGCCCTTGAGCTGGGCTGGCTCCTGGCTTGATTTTATCAACAGAATGCAGTGCAATAATACCTTGTCAGTTCAAGGCCCAGGCCTCAACAGACACGGCAGGTTCTACGTACGTACGTGTGTCCTTTTTGTTCTGGGCACCATTTAAGAAGCTTAGCCTTGACCCTGAACAATGAGAGACTCTGATGGAGGATATTTACATGTGAGGTTTTTTTTGTTGATTTTTTTTTTTCTGCAAGTATACCCCAGAATGTGGTGGAGTATCTGAGGCACCAAGTGATCACAATTTCTAAGACAGAACCAAATACCTTGAGGGAATGAGTCACTGCATCTAAGGGTTCAGGACCAAGGTGAATTGGCATAAAATAGTCCACAAAGACAATGTTCTCTGTCCTATTTTGGCGGGAAGAGTTTGAGATGTAGTAAGCTCCTGAGCATCTATGTAAGGAATAGTCATTGGCCTCTCCCTACCCAAGAGAAAGAAAAGGAATGAAATCAAAAGGCACACAGAAACGATTAGTTCAATGGACTACTAAACCACGTAGACGCCAGTCTCCGTGGCACAGAGACCAAAAGAGCTAGGTGGTGCCCAGCTACCACAACCACGTGCTCTGAAGGAGTCGCATTAGAAAAGCTAGATAAAAGTGGATGACTGCAGATGCGCCCAGGTTAAAATGCAACACTTCATCGTTTGGTTTTCCTCTTAATCCATTTACAAATTGATTTTCCTTTTAACCCATTTTAAATTTGTTCTGGTTTTTAATATTTTCTTTTTAGTTTCTAACATTTTCTTTCTTTTCGATTAAGGTTTTCCTCAATCTTACGTTCTTATTGTTGGTGTCTGTTGTTGTTCTCTGTTTTCTTCTATATGACATCCAGGGAACAGGAACTGGATTATTGGTTTCTTGGGGTTATGGCAGGGAAAATCAAGGGGGATGGGGTGCTCATGCCGATGAGTGCAAGAAAGAAGTTGATCACGGTGATGACTGCACAATCTTCTTAATACAACTGAACTATTCAACTGTATGGTAGGTGAATTTTTGCCAAAAAAATTATTTT
>NW_022106477.1:0-1169 GCF_000313985.2 Echinops telfairi
AGCCGGAGCACTCACTATGGGCCAGGGCCCCTGCCGCCTGCCAGTGTTTCTCTTTCTGTTTCTCCGAGGTTGGCCATCTCATCCAAGTGGCTGCAGGGAGCAGCAACCTCAAGAGGGTGACCCTGGAGCTGGGGGGAAAGAGCCCCAACATCATCATGTCAGACGCAGACAGTAAGTTCCCTGTGGGGGGAGAGTCAGCCTCAAACTCCCTGCCCCTGGGACCTCTGGCCGCAGTGTGACTGGGCTTCTCGCCCAGCCTCTCACATCCCTCCCTGGAATCCAGCCAGGCTGAGCCACATTGTTGCCCGTCTGCCAGCACGTTGTCTCTGACCAGACTTCTCCCCAGCCCCGACTTCCTCCCAGATCTGACCACAGCAGGGTAGGCGGGTTCCCCTGGGGTTCTAGGTTCTACTCCCTACCCCCCAGTACTGCCTCCTCCGTGGAGGCCCAGACTCTGCAATGTGGGGGAGGTTAAGTGAGCACCTGGCTACTGGATGGACCCAGTGGGTCCTCATCCTCCCGGCTCACGCCGCCTTTCTGCCCATGTCCGCAGTGGACCACGCCGTGGAGCAGGCCCACTTCTATGATATGGGGAGACAGTGGTCTATGGTGCTTAAGAGCTTGGGCTTTAAAAAAAAGGGGGGGGGTTACACCCACACAGCATTAGTCACAGTGTGTGGTGTGAGCAGAAGCCACGCTGAGATGACTACAGCTTGGACTGGTGTCATGTCCTCGGGGCTCCATGTAGAGTGGCAGCCGTGGTGAACGAATAGCTGTACTCTTGGGGCATTGCTCAACTCCCTTGTCATCCAGCTGCCTTCTCGAGCTGGGGGCTCCTCTGTTCTGTGCACCCATGCTTACACACACACACACACATTAGTGAAGAGTAGTTATTTAAGTCTCCCTGGGAAATAAGCCCAAAGCCAGGGCGATGGTTAGCAAATCTCAGTCAGATTGGTGCAAGTTGCTGCTAGTTTGCCTGAGTCTTGGTTGGTGTTGTTTTAGCCACCTGATTTTCTGCCAGAGTTCCCTCATACTTGTTGATTGATTGTAGCTATTTTATTTGTCTTTTCCTTTTTTTTTTTTTTAAGGTATTATGCAGGCTGGGCCGATAAGTACCATGGGAAAACCATTCCTATTGATGGGGACTTCTTCAGCTACACCCGTCA
>NW_022106477.1:2436-3827 GCF_000313985.2 Echinops telfairi
GCTGTGGCTTTGGGCCTTATCTCCTCTCCCACCCCCGCATGTCCAGCTGTTAAGTCGATGGCAACTCAGTGGACTCCATGTGTGTCAGAGTTAACAGTGCTCCACGGGGTCTTTGGTAGCACATGTTTCAGAAGTAGACAGTCAGGCCTCTCTTCTGGGGTGTCTCGGGGTGGTGTCAAACTGACAGCCTCCCTATTAAACGTTTTACTACTTAGGGACCCACTCAGCCCCTGTGCTCGGGACAAGTTATTGGCCATTCCTCCCGCATGATCTCACCCACCTCCCGAGCCCTCGTTGGCCTCCTGCTGTCTGGGACTTGTTTTCGATACCTGCCAGGAGAAGCCAGCTCCTAGCACAATCACTACGGGTTCGGTAGGCTCAATTGTACTGCGATAATAAGTAAATATTATAGTAACGTTATAGAGAGCATGAGAGATAAAAGATATATAGAAATAAATGGAGTCAGACACATTTTACAATAGCATTGCTCACCTCAGCCCCGCTTGGTGGTCCACATGGAGGGAGAGAGAGAAACTTTAATGCTTCCCAAGATTTTATCCTCTCTGGGGACGTGCAAGCCCCCTAATTACAGGTGAAGACATACGTCACAGGAAAGGGTTGTGCTACAGGTATTACAGTGATGGGAGGGGGTGATCTAGGGGTATCCAGGCAATAGGAAGAGGAGGGATTGGGGGTATACACACGGCAAGATGGGCAGGTCTTAGATACAGCATGGCAGCCTAACTTTTCACAGAGCCAGTTTGGCTTGTTCCTGGCCCAACTGATAGAGCCCATTATCAGTAGGATGTGAACTCTGCCTACAGGAGCCTGTCCACTGTCCCCAGCAGCAGGGAGCAGGCCCACTTCTATGATATGGGGAGACAGTGGTCTGGCAGCAGGGAGGATGGTAGTGAGCCGACCTCCATCTACAGATACCTTATCATCCCCTGCAAGGCCCTTGTTGATCTAACTGCTGTGAGCCTTGAGTCCAGAGCTGAAGTCCCCTGGCCCATTGTGGCCTTCCCAGAAGCAGGACGGGGATGAGGAGAGTGGGCTGACCTCCCCGCAGGCAGTCCTCTTGAGGTTCTCCTCCTGGGAGCACCACCCCAGAGCCTGAGCCGGAGCACTCACTATGGGCCAGGGCCCCTGCAGCCTGCCAGCACCCCGTTCTCAGAGGGCTCGGGAGCAGGGAAACCCCAAGAGAGACAAGCAGATATCCTGCTTTCTTCTTTTTTCTTTGCAAAGACAAAAGTTCATTTATTACAGAATCATCGTGAAAGTCCACAGTTTATGGGAAATGAACAAATAACATCTAATTTTCATAACCACTCAAGCTGCCCAACAAGTTTATTCCCGAGCGATATTCTGTAAAGCTGAGATTGAATATTCTT
>NW_022106478.1:0-1927 GCF_000313985.2 Echinops telfairi
AAAAAAAAAAACCTCTTCCAGAAGCAAAATTAATTAAACAGGGGGCATGTTTTCAGTGGACCCACAAAGAGTTCAGTGCCTGCGTCATAGGTGCATCCACATTTAGGATCAATGATGTCCCAGAGTGGGAGGGTCGTGGGAGAAGTGATATTTCAGCATGTAAACATTTGCCGTGCACGCAGTGAGCGTCTGTTCACATATGTGCCTGGCTCGTCCACAAGCATGAACGTACATTTCCTCCTGATGTACCATCTCAGGAAAATATCACAGAGAAAAAATGTCAGACATACATAGCATAGCAATCAAGGGCTAATGAAGATCCAGGTATTAAATCAATTAAGAAGTATCAAAAGCTACCTAATCATCAAGGAACAAAATTGGCACCACAGTATGCAGTGAGCATGGGAAACCCTAATTTACTAAACATACCCTGCAGTCACATAATTGCATGTAATTTTACCAGCATAATTAACTAATTTAATTACCACTTCTCAAGTGCATCAATTATTGACATTACAGAGTTTTCAGACAGCAGAATTACTGTGTGGCACATCCAGAGAATGCAAAAATGCTCCGTACGCCTGTTTTCCTCGTCACAGGCAACTACGGAAGAAGAATGTTGAGTTGGAGGGGGAAAGAGTCACATGTGGAAAAAAACTCAGTTGGTGCGCAGGTTTGGAGGGGTGGAGCCCCCACAGACACACAGGACCGAGGCCCAGGCGGGGAGAAAGCCCCCATGCCTCCGCCCTTGACAGCAGCTCCCTAGCAAGTTGAAGACAAAGCGGGCAGAGCCCTGTCAGGGGAAGCCCTGGGAGGGTCCTGCTTTCTTGAACAAACCCTGCAGGAGCCATTCAGACCACTTGTAAGACAAGGACGTGTGAACACACCTTTTATTTCAGGACAGACACTTGCTTGGAAGAGGTAGGCTCTTCCGTTTCACAGCTTCTTTCATCAGCACGGGAATGTTGACGTGAACATTTCATCCAGTGGTCTCGTGGGCAGACTGCTTGAGCTGTCCAGGCAGAGGGAGTCATCCTGCTTTACTTCCGGATGGAGCCTAGCTTTGGGGTTGCTTTAAAAAACGAAAAAAAGCCGCACCAGAAAAGAAAATCTGAAAACAAAAACAAGCAAGCAAGCATCCAGGAAGATGGTGCTCATGGGTGAGCTGAAGTGACAATCCTGAGAGCTCTGGGCTGGTTTTCTTACTCTTGTCACCTTGCCCTCTTGGACTTGACCTTTGCACAGCTGCTTCATGGGACCCGGAGGTGGCTGAAGTGTGAAATAGCGCTTCCATTTGGTGGGGAGGGGAGGGCTTAATGAGAGAATTTAATCTGGAGTAAGGGCTATGAGACCAGCATATCTTTCTTATCTTCTGAGACCTTGGACGTCAACATTGTTTTCAGATTTAAATGGGGATTCGCAGTCCTGTGTTTGTGCGGGAAATAAGGGAGGGGGGTCTTCATGGCATCCGCTTTCCTTGTCACTGTAAAACGGCTCAGTCCAGGAGTTCCCAAATGAACTCGGAAAAAAACAGAAGTCTTCTTTCGTGGGCTTTTAAAACAGGAGATCACATTGTAAAACTCTGGAAAGCTCTTGGAAAGGAAGACTGAGTGACTCAGGAGAAGGAAGCAGAGCTGTCCCCAGTGGGTCCCTGAGGCTGTAAATCTTTACAGGAGCCGAAAGCCTCCCCCCTCTCTCCTGCTAGAGGTTGGTGGTTTCAAACTGCTGACCAGCTGACCTCCCAAAATGTAACCCAGACACCATCAGGGTTTCTGGTTCAAAAAGATAGTTTCTATGAATCAGGTGTACTCCCTTCAGGCCAAACATTGATGGGTAGAGGCAAAAGTTCTAGACTTAGAATTGTTACCTCCTCTTGGTGCCATGCAGTAGGACAACATTACCAAGTTTTCTTTGGGCTCTCAACCCT
>NW_022106478.1:2797-3893 GCF_000313985.2 Echinops telfairi
GCTGATTTAATTTTTATTTGTTTGTGTGCTTACCCAGAGAACATAATACCAGCTGCGGTGAGCAAAGCCAGGCTCTTTCTTCCAGGAACAAGCGTCCTTTGCAGGACAACCAGTGTCACACCGTTTCCGCATTTCGAAGTCTTTTTGTGGGTGGGTTTTGTTCCTTGATGCGTTCTCCAAACTTGGAGCGCTGTCTCACATTCCTGAGTGCAGGAAGGCTGTGAGGGACCCTCCGCACAAAGAGTGCATGGCTCACACGGCCATGGAACCAAGTCCCCCTCACAGCGACCCTATGGAACCAGTAGCACGGCCCGGGGGTTTCCATGATGGTTTGGGACAGGTGACCTTGCGGCCAGCAGTCCAAGGAATAACCGCGATGACTTCCTCAGGCATGAGGTAGAGCGCCGCCGTTGGTCTCAAGTACGGTGTTAATGATTACGCGGTACGTATTAAATATGGAAAATACTGACTGCTTTAAAAACCAAGATACGCCTCTGCATCCCTTCCTCATACTCATTCAGCCTATCTGCCGAGCGAAGAGTTGGAGTAGCTACCCCGCGTGAAGGAGATCCCAGCAGCTTGAGGGGTGATTCATTAGCGACTTGTGACATGCAGACGGCGCCGCCTCGCTTTCTGAGAGCAGAGAGGAATGAATGAAGCCTGAAATGAACTTGAAGCACTTGCTCAGGAAGAGCAAAGCCTGCAGCCCTTCGGGTGGATGGCAACTTAATGTAAAGGAAACAAGAAGTCCGAAGGGGTGGACCAGCAGAGAGCCACACGATAACAGAGACGCGCATACCCTTGCCGAGCATTTCGATTTGCCCGCGTCCACAAACAAGAGCGCAGGGCAGCTAGCGAGACATTGAGCCAAGCTGCGGCCCAAGACAACGTATTTTAAAATGTGAAGGAGCGAAGGTGTCACTTTGAGGACAAAGCTGTACCTGACCCAGGCCAGAGCACCTTCAAGTGCATCCTACCTATGGAAAAGCTGGACAATGGATCAGGGAAAAAGAGAAAACGTAGTGCTCTGGAATCATGGTACTGGAGAAGACCAGTGAATGCACTACGGACTGCCAGAAGAACAGACGCACCTGTC
>NW_022106479.1:0-1122 GCF_000313985.2 Echinops telfairi
GGGTAACAGTCTTCACGCTGGTATGCGTATGTAGGCGGACCCTCCTGGAGACAGATAGAGGAGCGGTGTCTCGGTTCCTAAGACCATTGGAAATAAGTTTTTTGATGGTCTTAGGCAACCCCTGTGAAAGGGTCTTTAAATCCCCAAAGGGGTGGCGACCCACAGGTTGAGAACCGCTGCTCTAATACGACCATCTCTTCACCCCCACACTGGATTAAATCCTGCCACAGGGGCAGGATCATTCTTTAAGAGAAAGTGAAGTAGGTAAGGCCCAGCTAACATCATTCAGTCTGTAAGAGTTGTTAGTTCCTTAGTGTTGATGGACATTGACGTACCTGCTTAACATGTGGAATATTTTAAAATTAGGGAACGTAACGTTTGCTGCAGAGGAAATGAACGATCATATCTAGATGCCCTGCCACCTTTTTAAAGCGTTTCGGTGCTAGAAGTTCATGGCCACACTAAAGGCACTGCTAAAGTTTGTTCCAGGGATGAAGGTTTGGAGTTGTCATTTGACTCCTGTTTCTTCTGAAAGGACAGAGGGTTGGTTTGCAGCTATGCACGGGCAATCTCGCGATGATGGAATAACCAGTTATTAAGTATTTATTGACACCAATATGGGGCATGCAGTCAGGGTTAATAGGTTCTCTCAGGTTGTAAGAAAGATGTAGGCCTCAGTTGCTCAAGTTACAGGGGAGGCATGTAGTCTGAGAGCAATGGGCGGAGACACTGGCCCACTCGGCAGCCTCACGCCCAAGCCTTGTGGAAAAAGGAAGGTTGTTTGTCGTTCAGTCTGGGCCTGTCCAATAGCTCCAGTCATCTGACAATTCCAGACTCCCAACAGCGTCTTCTGAAGTCTCCCAAGTTCAAGACACAGCTGTTCCATCTTTGACCCTTTCTTTATCAGATTGGGCTTCTTATTCCACTACCAGATCACAGTGGGGGTTGGGGTGGGGAGGGAGACAAACAAAAACACTTCGAGTTGATTCCAGCTCAGAGCCACCTCATAGGTCAGAGCAGAACTGTGTCCCTGTGCAGACAGCCTCATCTTTCGCCCAGGGAGTAGCTGGTGCAGTTAGTAACTGCTGGCTGTGCAGTTAGCTGCCCAGCACATAACCCACT
>NW_022106479.1:2442-3861 GCF_000313985.2 Echinops telfairi
CTGTGTCAACCGGGAGAAGAGAAGCAGGTGTAAAGTCTTTCGGTAGATGACATTCAAGGAACCACTTCACACGGCTTTTAAGTTCTTAACACTCAGCGAGAGCTTCCGGCCCTTCACTTGATCTCCTCCCCTGGAGTCCCGGGCCCAGGTTCCTTTCCAGTACCTCTCCTGAGGGTGAAAAGATGCCCCCTTATCTCCCTCAGCTCGCCCTGGGAGAATTTCCCTGTTAGAGGGGCAGAAGGACCGCTGTGAGTGTCTTACTCTCATCAAAGCCTGGCCCTTCCGCAGTGTGCAGTCCTCTCTTGCTTCCTAACCATTGGGAGGGCTTTGAACTCAGCTCCCACCGGCTCTGTCTCCTCTTCAAAGGCTCGTTCCCTTCTGTGCAGGGAGAAAGTGCCTTTTGAAGGTGGTGGATTCCTGCCTGCCATGGGTCTGTTAGAGTAAGCAGCAATAAACCAAAATAATAATAATCAGCAGTCGTCGTCTTTGGTAATTGCAGGCAAGAGTTGGGCGGGGGGTTGGGGTGGGTGGGATGGTGCAATCCATGGATAGGCACGTTGCAATATTGCTTGTGTATCAAGCCTCTCCTCAAGTAGGCTGCAGCTGTCTGTGGCTTGCACCAAGCAGGGAGCGGTTTCTCAAGTGGCCCTTTCCTCGTAAAAATGTTGGCCGTTGCCATCCCAGAGACATTATACTTGAGGAAAATGCAAATTTCAAGTATCTGCCTAAATGGGAATGGTTCTCAGGCACCCAAATAATTAAGGAGCTAATTCCTAGACTAAGTCCTAGACTTCCTGGCAATCCTTCTGCTTCCTTTTATCTGTAAACACAACTGGAAGTTGACACACCCAGGAATTGCCCAGGTTTTCCTTCCTGCCTTTGACAGGCATTGGTCTGGCAGTGACTACATGTCTCGGTGCCATTGGCCGGCTTGTTCTTGTTGTTGTTAGGCTCCCTGGAAGCGGCTTGGTCCCTCACGACCTCCTGTGACAGAGGAGACTGCTCTGCAGGCTCTCCACGGCCGGCACCTTCATGGAAGCCAACCGCCAGCCCTTTCTCCTGCCGAGCAGCTCGGTGGGTGCAAGTCGCCAACTCTGGTGAGCAGCTGAGCGCTGAACTGTCGCTCTACAAAGGCTCCCTGCAACCTCAGCTGTGTCCAACCGTACCTCTAAAGAGGTCTTGTTCAAACCGGGAGCGAGCACTAAAGGTACAATGTCGCGATACCTGTGAGGCCCCAAAAGACCCTCCCCTCTAGACATCTCTGATTCTGTGATCTTAGGTCAACTACCAGGCAAAGATGTTAGCCATTTTGAGCATAGACATGGCCCTGAGATGGCTGTATCTTACAGAGTAGCTCAGCTACGAGTTGGCAGTGTGATGATATTAGCAGCAATGCTCAAACCACGCTTTCCCCCTTGT
>NW_022106480.1:0-1078 GCF_000313985.2 Echinops telfairi
TGTAATGCTTGTTGACCACAGTAATATTCAGTCCTGTGAGGACTCTTGAAATGACAAACCTAACAGCAGGTGAGGCAAGTCAGAAGGGCAGCCCAGGAAATGCAGGATTTACGGTTTTCTTTCTCAGCCAAGCAAGTCCAGGAAGAAGGGGTTGAGCTGAGGTAAGTGAAATTGTTTGAGGCCCAACGTAGTAGAGCAGGCTAAGCACCAGAAGGATAATTTCTTCAAGAATCTCCTGGAGATAAGCTTGTAGCTAAGATATGAGAAAGCACTTGAAGCACCATTGAATTGATGTAAAAGCAATTCCTGGTGGAAACTTGTGGTGAAACACCTGACCTTTCCTGACATAAAGTTTCAATGGAAGTCAAGCATTCTCATGTGGCAATATTCTAGGTACAACCTTAACGCTAACCCCAATCCTAGGTCTAACCCCAAGCCTAGGTCTAATGCTAAGTGTAACCATAACCCTAACACTAACTCTGATTCAACCCTAACCCAAACAACAAGCCTAATTCGTAGTTTAACACTAACATTAACAGTAACCCAAACCCTAACACTAACACTAACCTTCCGTCTAACCCTAACTTTGTCTAAACTTAAGCCTAACCCTAACCCTGTATATAACACTAACTCTAAACCAAAACCTAACACTAGCCCTAATCTTTAGTCTATCTTTATCCCTAACCCTAGGTCTAACGCTAATCCTAACCCTAAACCTAAACCTAACTCTAAATCTAACCCTAACCCTAACACTAACCCTAACCCTCACCCTAGACCTAACTCTAACCCTAACACTAACCCTAACCCCTTTACTAGGTCTAACCCTGACCCTAAACCTAACCTTGTATCTAATCCTAACAGTAAACCTAACCATGAATCTAACGCTAACCCTAACAACAAGCTTAATCCTCAGTCTAACTGTAACACTAACAGTAACCATGACCCTAACACTAATCCTATGTATAACCCTAACCCTAAGTCTAACAGTAAGCCTAACCCTAACCCTAAACATAACCCTAACTATAAGCGGAAACCTAACACTAGCCCTGACCCTTAATCTATCTTACTCTAACACTAA
>NW_022106480.1:2483-3769 GCF_000313985.2 Echinops telfairi
GGGTCTGTTCAATGGAGCCTCCAGCAGTTTCATTTCTCTGAGTTCAACTTTAATTTTGGAGTTTCATGGGTCTAAGGAAACCATGAATTGTGGACGTACCGGTGTCTCACAGTTTCATTGACTAATGGAAATTTTTATTTCCCAGTATGATCCAGCTGCTTCATTTCTCTGCGATTACCATTCAGGCTTGGACGTTCAGGTTTCTATCAATTCTGTGATACCAGCAGGTTCCTCTGTCTCACAATTACAATACCCAGTGGAGTTTTATGGGTCTCAGAAAAACTGTCTTTATTTCACGCGTCTCATAACAAAGAGGTTAATGATGCCGGGGAAAATAGAACTTCCCTAAGTTTCCTTAAAGTGCTGAGTCATGGCACTTCTAGCATCTGAGGACAAAAGAGCTCCTGCAGCATGACTTTCTCAGGTTAGGCATGCCGCCTGCAGTTTCTTTCAGAACAATATTTACCAGTGAAATTCTTTAGACTACTGAAAACTATGTGACATTGAAGTGTTAGGTTTAGGGTTAACTTTAGGCCGGGTTAGGGTTAGGCGTTTGGTTATATTTAGGGTTGGTGTTAGAGTTAAGTTTAGGAATAGGGTTAGGGCTTGAATTACGGATTGTGTTAGGATTCTAGTAAAGTTTAGGTTCAGAATTAGGGATATGGTTAGGGTGAGGCTGAGGGTGAGGGTGAGGATTCAGGGTTTAAGTATTAGGATTTAAATTTTACGGTTTAAAGTTAAGGTTGAGTGTTAGATTTAGGGTTAGGGTTAGCAATTGTATGAGGGTAAGGGTTAGTGTTAGGGTTAGGCTTAGGGTTTGTGTTACGGATAGGCTTAGGATTACGGTTAGGATTAGACAGGGTTAAGGTTAGGGTTAGGGTTAGAGTTAGACAAGGTTAGACTGTTAGGCTTTGGGGTAGGATTAGCTTTAGGGTTAGGGTTGGTCTTAGTGTTAGGGTTAGGTTTAGGGCTAGCATTTGGTTTAGAGTTAGACTTAGGGTTAGATTTAGGGTTAGGGTTAGGGCTACACTTACGGTTAGGTTTAGATGGAGTGTTAGCATTTGAGTTAGGGTTTGAGTTAGGGTTAGGGTTAGGGATAGGTTAGAGACAGGGTCAGGGTTAGGCTTAGGGTAAGGTTATGGTTAGAGTTATGGATAGTTTTAGAGTGGGGTTTAGGGTTAGGATTTAGTTCAGTACCCTAAGTCTAACACTAAGCTTAACCCTGATCCTGAACCTAACCCTAATTCTTAATCTAAACCTAAACGTAACCCTAACCCTAGGCTAAA
>NW_022106481.1:0-963 GCF_000313985.2 Echinops telfairi
TGAAACAATCAGCCACTTCATGGGAGAAAGACAGGCCTTTCTACTTCAGTAAATAACAGCCTTGGAAACTAACCAGGTCGTTCCACCCTGTCCCACAGGGGCCATATGAATCAGCAACAACTTCATGGCTGTGAGTTTTATTTGGTTTTCTGTTAAATCAACTTTCATGTTTTTTTAAAATAGCTATAGAAGGATACAGAAAGTTCAGTGTGTTCTGAAAGGCCTGGATTTGACCGGAATCCTGATGGATTCCACTGTTTCTTTATGAGCTCTGTACTTTGGAAATTAAGTTTACTTCTTTGTTCCTAAATTTCCTTCCAAAAAATGGGAATAACAAACATCCACATGAGTCACTAAAAACTATGTGAGGAGATCAACGTAAAGAATTTAGCATCTTTACTGACTCAGAGTAGATCCCTGACCCTTAGAGATGGTATACTCCTTATAAAGGGTTTAATCCAATAACTTTTCTGGACACAACATTTTTTCAAAAGAGACATTTTTTAGCATAATCTAAGTGTCATGTGTAGAACAGATTCAAGTATTCACCAATTCTAGGACCACTATCAGGGAGGAAAAAGCCCAGTACTCTACTTTTAAATCAAGAAAGTAAGGTTCTTTCACGTGTAGAAAATAATACTCTAGATCGTAATCATGCTTGTAATACTATACTATAGATAGTAATCCTGCTTGACTTTCCATTCAGGGTTATCTGTCCTGCAATGCATTTACCTCAATGTTATATACAACTCAAATATTCTCTTTAATAATTGAGATTAAAAAACTGCCATCCCTGAGAACTATCTCCATACATATTTACAAGCCAAATAAGCATCAAATTTTATAAAACTCCAGAATCTGGCAATGTGATTTTTGTTTTCATTGTTATTTATTATTGAAAGATTATATTGTATTGTCTATATGATAGTTTCTAGACTTTTATAAAATCAGTTGCTTCTTTGA
>NW_022106481.1:2912-3892 GCF_000313985.2 Echinops telfairi
TAAAATGTTTCTGACCATTATTTAGCAATGGTTACACTGCAATGTCCATACAATGTTCAGCTTTCACATGCATATGTTTCATTACATTGAGAACAATGGCAATTTCAGAACACGTTATTGTGCTCATGTAAAACCTTTCCATGAATCAACAGGCAGTCATTTTCAATGTATTGATAATTATTGTCCCTTGACAGAACAGGGGAATATGCTAGATTTAAAATCAGGCAAGGTGTGCTTCAGGGTTGTATCCTTTTGCCATATTTATTCAATCTGTATGCCAAGAAATTAATTAGAGAAACTGGAGTGTATGAAAAAGGACACAGAAACAAGATGGGAAGAATGCTTATTCACAAGTTTCCACATGAGGATGACTGGCTGAAAATGAGGAGACCTTGAAACACTTGCTAATGAAGATCAGGGATTGCAGCTTTCAGTATGGATTACAACCCAATGAAAACAACATCAAAATATAAGTGGACTAATAGTTAGCATCATAATAATTGGAGAAAAGATTGAAATTGTCGTGGATTTTATCTTGCTTAGATCCACAATCAGTGCTTAAGGACAGAGCCGTCAAGACATCAAATGATGCAGTGCATTGGGAAAATCTGGTAACAAGATCTTTCTTAAAATGTTGAAGAGCAAGGATGTCACTATGAGAACTGACGTTTACTGTCCCGAGCCATAATCTTTTCAATAGAAACAAATGCATGTGAAAGCTGGACATTGCATGATGAAGATGGAAAAAGAATCAATGCATTTGAATTATGGTGCTGCTGAAGAATATTGAAAGTACCATAGACTGCCAGAAGAACAAACATCTGTCTTGGAAGAAGTACAGCCAGAATGCTCTTTGGGAGCAAAGACACTGAGACTTTGTCTTACATACTTTGACATGTTATCTGAGAGATCCGCCATGGAAAAGAACATCATGACTGATAAAGTAGAAGGACAGTGACAAAAAGGAAGTGGAGGAGAAG
>NW_022106482.1:0-1144 GCF_000313985.2 Echinops telfairi
AAGGCAGCCTGTCGGCATTGAAGCATCCGGCTTGAGCTAATGAGCTCTTGGCATAAATGGGCAATTATTTTAGCTCTTTAAAAAACTTGCCAAACATTCTTTTATAGTCATGGCACACCCTAATGGCTGAGACCTGAATTCAGATCCTCTAGGTGAAAGGCAGCCACCCTGTCTTCAGACACATCGCTGTCTCAGGGCATGAGCCCAAGGTGGAGAAACGCTGGGATGGGGTGTTTTTCCCTGAAGCCCAACCAAGAGAAGTCTCGGCCACCTCATCTCAGCGTGCCTCAGCTGGCAGGGCATTAAGAAGGAGCCCCAAAGGGTCACTGCATTACAGAAGACTCCTTGTTTTCTTGGATTTTTAAAGAAGGCCAAGACTTGTCACCTTGGCTCTGGAGTCTGCTGACTGAGCTTTAGCCTGAGCTATCCTGAGGACCTCCGAGGCCTTCCAAATGGGTCTGTTCTGGGGCTGGGCTGTTCCTCCCTTCCCCACAATGTGGTGCCCTTGTGATTCTCAGACCACCTCCTCCCGCGTGCGCACACACACACACACACACACACACACACACACACACACACACACACCATGGAGAGAAAGCCAGCAAAGACCTAAAGTACTTAGTTCAAAAGAGACAGTCAGAGCCAGGCAGGCAACGGGTGGGAAGGAACCACGCTTATTCCATGTAAGCACATTTCCAAGATGACATCTTTTCACGATTTTTTAACGGTAAACATTTTGGCGTGGTGGCTGTTAAGACTCTGCCGAACATTCATTAGACGAAGCCCTGTGACAGCAAGACTGTGCCGTGCAGAGAGCTGAGCCCACTGCTAGTGCAGGGCTAGCCCACTCTTAGGGAGCTCCCTCTTCACAGGCCAGAGGCACGCACCTTGCTCCTGGTCTGACCCTGCCCGTAGCTGACTCCTCTCAACCGGCTGCTCTGTCACATTGCTGACAGTAGTGGGGTGGTGAAGGCCCTCATTCTGCTTCCCAGGAAAAGTCATCACGAAGCCCCTTTCCTTTAGGGTGTGGAATGGTGAAGTCAGGAGTAACAATTACTCTTTTGAAAACTCTTTTGAACATCTCACTGGTTTGCAAACAGCCTCTCACCCCAAAGCACAGTATCCAATACTCCGTGATATTTTT
>NW_022106482.1:2506-3891 GCF_000313985.2 Echinops telfairi
CACACACACACACACACACACACACATGCACGCACACATATGCACACAAGGTCATGTGTCAAGATGACCCCATGGCAACAGGCTTACTGGTTTTTCACACCTTATGCGCAGCAAGGCTCTGCCCATGGTTTTCCCAGTGGACTTAGCTGTTGTATCTTGGTCTGTCTCCACTTTAAATAAAGGCTCTAGATTAGATACCACGTGGTGTATATTACATGTTTGCTGCCACTCAGACCAAGGCAGGCCTTATCTAGAGCAGTGGTTCTCAACCTTCCTAATGCCGGGACCCTTTCATACAGTTCCTAATGTTGGGGTAACCCCCCAACCATAAAATTATTTTCTTTCTTAAAAATTTAAATCATTTTATTGGGAGCTTGTACAACTCTTATCACAATCCATATATATATCCATTGTGCCAAGCACATTTGTACATTTGTTGTACATTCTCAGAATATTTGCTTTCCACTTGAGCCCTTGGTATCAGCTCCTCATTTTTTTCCCCTCCCTCCCCGTTCCCCCTCTCCCTCATGAACCCTGATAATAATTTATAAATTATTATTATTTTATCATACCTTACACTGCCCAATGTCTCCCTTCACCCACTTTTCTGTTGCCCATCCCCCAGGGTTATATGTAGATCCTTATAATCGGTTCCCCAGAGGTTGAGAACCACTGATCTATAGGCTAACCTTCAAAAAACCCTTGCTCCCTAGAGTCAGCCTGGCTCACAGTGATCCTATCTAGGATTTCTGAGGCTGTGGATCTTTGTGAGAACAGATAGCTTCTTCTTTCTCCTAAGGAGCTGCTAACAGATTGGAGCTGCCAACAGGGAGTTAGCAGTGCAGTGTTAACCCAACAGTGCCACCACAGCTCCTCTTTGTCTCTGTACCCCTAACTGTCTGTTGTGTGAAGAAGGCTCACTGAGCCCAGCTTTGTGTTAAGCCGTGAGCAGTGAGACATAGAGATGAGTACAGACCACATTGAACCACCACTGGAAGTCCCCGCCATGATCAGACACACCTCCTTATGAATCGCTCTTCCTCTGTGACTAAAACAAGTGCAAGACTCTGTTTGCTTACTTATAAAATTAAACTTAAGTCTCCCTCAATGAGAGGGGCACTTAGACTAGGGCTCGCACACAGTGACCTCTCAGTCCATACCAACAATGATGATATGGTGAGGAGTGGCTGGAATCACTCTCTCAGGTAGCTTTCAGTCTAGAAATGTGCCATAGATGGAATTGTTTATCTCAAAAAGATGCGTCAGCTTGGCTGAGCCATGATTCTCAGTGGTCTGGCAGTCATGTAATGATGTAATCTTTTCCATGGTGTGATCAGTCAATTCGCTGTCAGGGGATCAGGATGGGGATATAACACATCTACTCA
>NW_022106483.1:0-1043 GCF_000313985.2 Echinops telfairi
TTGCCCTTTGAAATTTTTCTGTTCAACTCTTTTATTTCATTATTTTTTTCATTTGCTTTAGCTATTCCATGATCAAGGGCAAGTTTCAAAATCTCTCTGACACTCACTTTGACCTTTTCTTTCTTTCCTGTCTTTTGAATGACCTTCTTTTTCCTTCATGTATGATGTCCTTGATGCCATCCCATACTTCCTATTAGCGGCCCATGTGTCAAATCTGTTAATGTGATCTTCCCTAAAGTCAGGTGCCAAATTCACATGTTTGGATTATAGTTCTTGTGAAATTCTTTTCATTTCATTCATTATCACCCTGGACTTACATATGAGCAGTTGGTGCTCTGATCTACAGGCAGCCCCTCGCATTATTTTGGCTGCTGATATTGGGCTTCTCCATCATCTCTTCCCACAGATATAGCCAATATATATTCACTGTTTATATTATTGAGAAAAGGTGTTTGCAATGGAATCATTACTGGCCTTGAAAAATTCCGTCATAAGATATCCTACTTAAATTCTATCATCAAGTCCATAATATCCAACTACTGCTCCTTCCTTTTTGCTTCCAAGTTTATATTCAATTTTCAGTATTATCAGTGTATCTTGATTGCATTTTTAATCAATTATGAATAGAAAAGTTTGTAGAATTCTTTAATTTCTTCATCATTAACTTTTGTTGGTGCATTAATGATAGTTGTAATGACTGTATTTCCTTGTGTGCATATAGATATTATCACAAACAGCAATGTATCTTTAAAGATGTATCTTAAAATGGTTTTTATTTTTACATTTTATTTTTACATTTCTTTTGAAATCTTATTCCTGGCATTGTAACCCACGTGGCTGTCTGGTTCAAAAGGGCCAATACCAGTCCATTAAGCTCAATAACGAATATGTAAGACAGAGATTTGCATGTGCTATTTTTGCTGACTTCAGATTTTCTTAGATTCATACTTCATGTACCATATATACTTGAATATCAGCTGAACCAAATATAAGTCGAGGCATGTAATTTTACCATGAAAAACTGGGAAACCTTATTGACTCGA
>NW_022106483.1:2772-3891 GCF_000313985.2 Echinops telfairi
AAATATAGTGAGTACTTAATGAACTTCTACTTTTCTTTCCTCCAAGAACAGTCCCGTTTTCTCTTGGACTGTTCCTTCACAGTCTCAGAAACCCACAGAAGCAGGCCTCCACCCACAACAGAAGAGAACGGAACAAACTCGCTGCCATGGGGTCAACGCTGACTCACAGTCCCCGCGGTGGCCTTCCGAGATGGTAACTGTTCACGGGAGTAGAAAGCCCAGTCTTCCTCCTGCGGAGCTGCTGGTGGTTTCAAACTGCTGACCACGCGGATCGGGAACACAGCACTCCAGCAACAGGGTTGCCAGGAATCAGAATTGACTCAATGGCAGTGAGTTTGGGATTTCTGTTTTGTTTTGTTTTTCCAATCCCAAATATACTGTTTTCCTTATGCTGGGAGCCTTGGTGGTATAATGATTACTCATTGGCTATGATCTGTAGCATGGTCACCAGTTCGAAACCACCAGAAGCTCTGCAGGAGAAAGACTGGGCTTTCCATTCCCAGAAATGATTATACTCTCAGAAGCCCACAGGGGGTCGCTGTGAGTCACAATGATTCGATGGGAGTGAGTTGGGTTTGGTTTTTGCCAACGTTGTCAACTCATTCATCTACACATGCTTGCCGGGGTTGTCCAAAACTGATAAATCCCTAGTAATCTTCCCTAGACTTTGTGAGATTATACTTTAAGGTATGAAGGGAAGTCTTGCTATAGTAAAATTTTATACTATAATGAAAGGGAGATGCTGGTAAGCATTTTGTTTTTGTTTGTTAAGAAAGAACACCAAAATAAATCAACAAAGCTACCCTTCAGGAAGAGGTAGATGAGAGCGAGTGAGCGAGCAACAGGAGACACAGTATGACTTGTGCGGGCGGACCTGGAAGACTCTGACACCTGTGGTCCTCCTTTGATCAGTATGCATGCCCATCGCTTTAGACCGTGTAGAGTATGAATCAGATTTCTGTCATTGGAAACCCAACACATCGACAAAATACATGTAAGTGTGCATGGAAAAACAGTAATATCAAAATCAGGAAGGACGAGCTTAGTTTTCCAGGTTGTCAAATAATAAGTAGGATGGCTTAATACATTAGTAAGTGAAAGATTCACTGGCTGAGACAT
>NW_022106484.1:0-1195 GCF_000313985.2 Echinops telfairi
TTCCCTACTCCGCACTCCCCCTCATTCACGATGATATATGATTTTTTGTTCTTTGCTGCCTGATACCTGATCCTTCGACACCTTGTGATCACACACAGTTTTATTGCCAACTGCTATGAATTCAGCCCCAGTCCCACAAATTACTTCATGCACCACTGCTGTGATCCGTATGGTTTTCACTGGCTGATTTTCAAGAGCTCGCCATCCCTTTCTTCATAATCTCCTTCAGCTCAGAAGAGCCACTGGAAGCTGTTAAAACAAGATGCAGACCACTAGTGAGTGGTAGTGACTGTGAATGAAATGAGTTGACTGGAGTGTCAATCTGGGCTCTCACATGGAAGGCAAAACTTCTCCCACTGAGCCACCCACCACTGTTCTATCACCCTAAACGATGATAATCTAACTTTCTTTTCCCTTCTTTCTCTTGGGTTCCCTATGGAAATTCTCTAAACTCCAGGTAGGGATCAGTTAACATGAAGTTAAATGAGTTTGCATGCCTGCCCAAACCTTCTAAAGCGTTCTCATAGCGCTCAGAATAAAAGTAAAAATTATTACAGGGCCCTGTGTATATGACTCCGATCTGTTCTTACTTTCTATGAAAATGTTGCTCCACATGCTCCAATTGCTCCAACTTTCTAGCATTAATTTAATACATCTAGTGGGTCTTTGAATTTGCTGTTGTTTCCGCCTGTAATGTTCTTTTCCAAATATCCACAAGGCTCACATCCATCAGGTTTCTCCTCAAATGTCATCCTGTTGGAAAATGTATCCAGCTTAAATAGACCATCCATATGCGGTGAAAATAGCATCATCTCATTACTTCCTATCCCTCATATCTCTCTGCATTTATCTACTCTTATTATAACTCAGCCCACTTCCCGTGTATACGCGAGTATAAGCCGACCCTAATATCAGCCAAGGCACCTAATTTTACCACAAAAACTGCATTAAAATGTGCTGAAAAACTCAGCTTCTACATGCGTATATACAGTACATTCTTTACTTGTGTGCCAACTCACAAATCCCATTAGGATATATATTTACTTTTCATCCATTTGCTAATTTAATCAATTCTTAATTCCTTTCATTTCATTAATTGCCCAGGGGGAATACAAAGACAAATAACTCCAAGATATATACCCTTAAGTAGTTAACAATTTAATTATAAAAAGCTTATAGGTCAATATAATACAAA
>NW_022106484.1:2497-3857 GCF_000313985.2 Echinops telfairi
GGGGGGGGGGGATCAAACATGCAGAGTAATAGTTAGCCCAAAATGGACACTAAAAACCACTCTCCACCAGCCTAAGACCAGAACAAACGAAAGGTGGCCAACTACCATTCCTGACTGCCCTTGCTGGTATCACAATAGAAAGTACTAAACTAAGTGGGGATAAAACACTCAACAATGTTCAAAATCATTAAAAAAAAATCATTACACTTACTCATCTAACAAAGACTGGTGGAACTCCCAAGATGGTAACCCATAGATAACATTCTATCTTGGAACTGAATGCGCCCCTGGGGATCCCTTTTAATAAAACATAGACAGGTCTGTAAAATGAACAATAACATATATGAGGAAGGTATTCATCAAAACCGTAAGAGGCAGGAAAGATGTTGCAGTGAAGGGAAATGCATTGATATCGTTCTTCTCTCCATAATGTTTATAACGCTCACCAAATGACTGGTAGGAACAGAGAAATCAGGTGAACATCCAAATCAGGAAGGCATTGGTTAGTGCTTCCATTTTTCTGGATGTAAGTGAGCTTTCTCATCAGCAGAGAGAGAGAATCCCTTGACTAACAGACGGAGGATCTGTATTTTTCTGGAAAACCTTGATGGAGAAGTGATCACAGGAGAGACGATGAAGGCGGCGCTATGGCAGCGAAGAGACTGCACGACAGAGCATTGGCTTCCTGTTCGGTAAGCCAGGAAGCAGAACGTAAAGTCCTTGGGCAGGAGGTGGGTTTGAAGCGTCGGGGTCTCTGAATTTCATCGCTGCTAAAAGAGCTTTGCTGCCCTTGTCTGAGCAAGTCCGTCATGTCTGACAGACCGAGAGCCAGAAAGAGAAACGTACCTGCTGCCATGACTGAGAAGTGCTGCCGGAGAATAAAAAAGACTTTATCTTTAAGATGTGTGTTTTAGATTTTTTTTAAAAATCCTGACTTGTAGCCTAACAGCTCCCCTTATAAACCCTGCAACCCGAAGTATTGTCTAAGAATTCTGGGTGGCAATTGTAACAGATGATCAAACTCAGCAGACGAGTAGGATGATGTGGGAGGGCGTTGTGGTTAGAATAGGGTAAAGGAAATGGGAGGGTGGAGACATGCCCGAACTATGCCTTATAGGAATCATCCTTGAGCATCTATGGAGTTGAATTATATTCCTTGGTGTAGCCAGAGGGGATCAGACGTGGCCCCAACACCATTCCCTCAGAAGGACACATGAAAACAGGGAACCCTGGGAGGAAGTAGGAAATATGCCATAGCATTGTGGGAATTGAAATTAATATCACAAAATTAAATGTGCATAATTGTCAAATAGGAAAGTGAATTGCTTTGTACATTTTCACCTGTCAAAATAAAACGTTC
>NW_022106485.1:0-1185 GCF_000313985.2 Echinops telfairi
CAAATCAATCAAATATTCTGTTTGATTAGCTATTTCCCCCAATGTTTGTAACTCACAGCAGCCACCAACAAGTGATCGATCTTGCTCAATTCAAACACAATCACCGCCAGACTGCTCTGTTCATTTTCTTTCTTTCCCTGAACTCTGCTGCCTCATATACCCTCTGGAAGTTCCCACAGGGATCTTGGCTCCCACCTGTACCAAACCAATGTAGTAAGTCTGGAGGATACAAACACATCCTGTATCGATCCCTCTCTTCTTAAGAAAAGCAACTTGAACTCCTGGGAAAAGTAGATTCTCAGGATCAACTTTACCGCCAATATCCAGTTAATAAAATTTCCAACCTCATTATGTTTTTCTCCTACTAAGCATTTTCACTTCTTTGCTAATAAATATTTGAATCCTTCAAGAAATCTCAGATCAAGTAACACAAACCAAGGAAATCTCTCTTAAATATCCTTCAACTATCAAATCAACTTATTTTATCTACATAGTTCTTCTTATTACTATTAACATTTTTAGTGTGAATTGGGTGAAGAGTTACAGGGCAGGGCAGTTTTCCAATCAACAGTGCATACACATTTTCTTTTATATCAATAATAGTCCCCATACTGTAATATTACTTACATCCCTTTATCCCTTTGTTTCCTGTTTCCATTCCTCTTGGTTTCCTAACATTTCTGAACTTTGTCCTTGGATAAGTGCTGTCTTTTTCAGTTTCAAATGATTATTCTAAGGAGTATATATCTCCTGTGAGAGTTGAGGTTTTGTATAATTTGGCCGGGCCAGGATTCTCAGTGGTATGGGCGTTACATTGAGTTAGTCTTCAAGATGAGATCTAAAACAATGAAATCACTCCATAATAAGATCCACTGTGATTAGTCAATCAACTGAAAGGAATTTTCCCTGACGGTGTGGTCTTCTTCCAATAGAGAAGACAATGGCAAGTGTCCTTGCTTTTTACTGGGCCTGGATCTTTCATCTGGATCATTAAGCACAAGTGCTTAGGAATTGAGTCAACAATTCACCATATTGCCTACTGATCTTGGGAGTTGTCAGTAGCCTGCTATCTAGCCTGCTGACCTAAGAGTCATTTGTCTCTGCAGCCATAAGCCTGCCGTCTTTCTGCCAATATTGAGTCATCAGTCCCAACAAGCTACACAAGTCAAGAGAAATCTCCAGTCT
>NW_022106485.1:2210-3888 GCF_000313985.2 Echinops telfairi
TGAACCATTTTGTTGATTTTTCTAAATAATTTAGCCTTTTCTATAGACTTATTTTGCTCAGCATAATGTCCACCATGTTCATCCACGTTATGGGGTGTTTCACAGATTCAGGGTTTCAGGATTGTCCACCATTTCTGAATCATTTTCTCTCATATCTTTGTTTTCAAGGGTCTGGACAGTGTGTCTGTCTACCCCATCTTGCCAGAAGTAGAGCTGCCATCATCACAGTTTTCAATACTATCTCAAAATGCTCTTGATTTTAAAATTCCGTACTTGTTTATCTGCTATCTCCCTCCACTGAAATGTAGCCTCCATAAAGGCAGTGATGTTATCTGACTTATTCTTCTCCCAGCACTTAAGACAATGACTGTGAGCCAGGCCTACGACCATGACGTTCTGGTCTTTTACCCGATGATCCAGGGAGAAAAATAGGTCCATATTCTCGATATTCTACCTATCTTTCCCATGAGCATAGTTTATGGTTGGGAACTCAGAGAAAGATCACCATTCCACCAACAAGGGATCAGAAGTGAATCTGCATCGTCTAAATCACCCTTTATTAAGCCTTTCATCTGAGCATCTGAGCATCTGAGCTCAAGAGGAGAAATCTATGTCAAGACAAAGTTCATTGTTCGTGATTCCTCCAAGTCCTTCAACCCGGTTTATGATAGGTGAAGAGTAAGCCCCGGAAACAGATTCCTCCCTACTTCACAAGACACCAGACCTGGCCACCTCTTGAACAAATCTCATCTTGTCATTCATCAATCTGTAGGCCTATGACAGGAGCTTTGCAGATGCCCAGGCCACCTCTGAGGTCTTCTACACAAATCCAGATAGGTCTCCACACACTCCCCTCTTTGTTAGTCTCCCCTTCCCTTTCCAACTTCTGAAACCCTTTCACTAGGACCTCAGGGATTCATGGTCATTGCGAGCAAAAGTCCTCATACCATCAACTCACTTGATCAATACTCCCTTCTATTTCCCCCCCTATTATCAGTCTGACTTTGTCTTGATGAATCTCTTTTCATTTGAAAGTGAAAAGCCTGATGTTTGAATGGCTTCTCTCCTCCCCAAAACTCCTTAATTTCAACTCATGACATCTTATTATATTATCAATTACCCCTTCTCCTTCAACAGCATGTAGGTTATTTCACCTGATTTCTGGAGAACTTGCGCTTCTGGCTCATTGTCGCGCTCTCTAAAACTGCGGTTGTCCTTATGCTTGGTGATTTCTTTATGCACGAGATGATCCTTCCAATATCCCCTTCCATCAGTTATCTTGTTCTTACCCCAATTTCGTGCACTCACTTCCACATTAGGTTCCATTACCATTAATTGAAGCACTTTTATAATCTCATCTTGCCAACCATGCTGTGAGCATCATTTCAATTTCTAGATCATTCTCTACAACTGCAATATGCCCTGTGCATAGAACTGCGAGACTCTCCAAACCTTTGTTGTTATTTTTTGGCCACTTTTTAGTTTTTCGTTGTTCCCTCGATTTCCTCATTCATTTCTTAACCTTGATGAGTTTAGTAAGCTATGAAAATAATGATCTTTTCTATACCCCTCACTACCTTTTGCTTTATTGTACTTGCTTAGCTAAACTACATGCTGGCATCAAATTTTGTGCTTACCCCAAACTGCACTTTGTCATTGGTTACAATTGGGAAAAACA
>NW_022106486.1:0-1218 GCF_000313985.2 Echinops telfairi
ACCTTGAACTATTTATAGGCTTTTCCATTTTTGTCGGTGGCTTTCTTTTTGTTATTGTTATTTTGTTTTTGTTTTTGATTGTTGTTGTTATTGTTCTGTTGGTTTTGACTTCCTTTGTCATTTTATTTGACTTTGCCAGGTTTTTGCACTTATTGTATATGCATGTCTATCTAAATAAGATAGGTGGAATAAATCATTCGGAGATGTGAAGATGGTGTAGGATTGGGTAGTGTTTCCTTTTGTTGTATGTAGAATAGCTGTGGACCCAAAATGTCTTGATGACACCTAATGACAACATGAGTAGAAGTGACTTGAGGACACACCAAAACAACAACCATAATCAATATGAAAAATTTCTTCTCGTTAAATAAATCTATTATGATATATCATTTAAAAGAAGAAGAACGGGATCAATGGTTCCAGGGGTGATATGGGAGAAGGGGCGATGGGAGAAAAGAAGGGGGGGGTTAACCAACCCAGGGACAAGGGAACAACAAGTAAACTATAAGCAATGGAAGGAAGGTCATAGGATGCCTAGTGGGGCTAAATCAAGGGCAATATACCAATGAGGAATTACTAAATCCAAATGAAGACCAAACGTGATGGTGGGATAAGAAGGAAAGTAAAAGGAACTAGAGGAACGAACCAGGAGGCAAAGGACCTTTATAGAAATCTAAATACAGGAATGTACATATGTAAATATATATATATAAAACGAGGAGGGAATAGAACTATGTACTCATATCAATATGTTAAGAATTAAGGTTTCAGATGGACATTGGGCCTCGACTTAAGTACTCCCTCAACACAAGAACACTTTGTTCTAACAATCCATCATTCTGTGATGCTCACCTTCCCGACATGATCGCTGAAGACAAAATGGGTGCATAAGCAAATGTGGTGAAGAAAGCTGATGGTACCCGGCTATCAAAAGATAAAGCATCTGAAGTCTTAAAGGCTTGAAGATAAACATTTGGCCATCTAGCTGAGAAAAACAAAGCCCACATGGAAGAAGCACACCAGCCTGTGTGATCAGGAGGTGTCGATGGAATCAGGTACCAGGTACCTAAGACCCAGAACAAAGCCATACCCAAGGTGAATGGGGTGCGGGTGGGAGTGATGGACTGGAGACCCAAAGCCCATCTGTAGACAATTGGACATCCCCTCACAGATGGGTCACAGGGAAGAGATGAGCCAGGCAGGATGCAGTATAGCACC
>NW_022106486.1:2690-3858 GCF_000313985.2 Echinops telfairi
CAATCACCTCATAAACTCATCAAAGCCAGGCATTGAGTAAGGGAGATAGAAGGAAAATCTGCATTTGCATTACAGTGTAGGTAAAGAATGTTGGCTACCTGGGGGGAGGGGGGGAAGCCATAGTCTACCAGAAAGAAAAACAAATCTGTCTTGGATGACGTCTAACCAGAAGGCTCCTTAGAAGTGAGGATGACAAGACTTTGTCTCAGAGACTTCGCATGCATTATCAGGAGAGACTAGTTCTTGGAAAAGGACATATGCTTTGATAAAGTATCGGGGCATCAAAAAAAAAAAGAAATACCCTTACTGAGATGGATTGACACAGTGGCTGCAATAAATGGTCTCAAACATAAACAAAATGGTGAAGACCTGCAGTGTTATGGTCTGCTGTACATAGAGTTGACTGGAAAATACCTAACAACAGTGACTGGGGGGTGAAAAGCTCTTTAGCAGCCAATTAAGTTTCCCCTATTGGTGTCTCCCCATTCTCAGGAATGAAGAGTGATGAACCAGAAAAGATGCATGGTAAAATCTATCCAATTGTTTACTGGACCACGCAAACATGTCTCCACAAACCGCTTAAAAGCAAAATTGAAGGGTAAACAACTATCAAAACCAACTTCTCTGAAATGGATTACATTAGAAAGTCCTGAATAGACTAGGGGGGAAATGTGGACTAGAATTCAAAATCCTGGTTCGAGGTTTACTGGTTATACAGAGACTGATGTGACCACCAAGATGATGACCTTTCATCACTCTTTAGTTCTGGAACTTAATTCACCCTCATGCTAAAATAATCAGCCATTTAATATCAAAAGAACAATTACCCAAAGATAGATGATTAGGAAAGAAGGAAGAATGGAATAAAATGAACTGGAGAATCGTAGGATATGTGCTGATACATGAGGAGATTGAAATGGATAAATTGAGAAAAGAATGTATTAATGTTGAATGTAAAACTGATGATCTGCTCTGCAAATCTGCCACGGAGTGTGTTCTGACCCACATCAACCTTATGCACAATAGAACCAAATACTGCCCAGTTCTGCTCCATCTTCTTAGTTGTTCCTTTGTCTGAGCTCCTTGGTGCAGCCACTGTGTCTGTCCATCACACTAAAGGCCTTCCTCTTTTTCACTGTCCCTCTACTTTACCAAACGTGATGTCCTT
>NW_022106487.1:0-1166 GCF_000313985.2 Echinops telfairi
GGGGAAGTGAGGATTTCCTTGTCGCCTCACAGAAGGCCAGGGAGCAGAGTTCTGGGGAGTCTGAGGAAGCGAGGCTTTGCCTGGGGTCTCCACGAACGCAAGGAAAAGGACTTCCTGCAGCCTGAGGGAGTGAGGCTTTCCCCGGAGTCTTTCTTTAAGACGTGAAAGGGACTTCAGACCAGGCTGAGGAAGCGCCACTTAGCCCAGCATCGTGTGTTTTACTTCCTGAACGTCAGCCCATAGGTATAATGTTGGACTTTTGATTTTGAGTAGCTATTGGTAGGATGCTTTCTTGAGAGGCACTTTTCATTTATATAAAACACTCTTTATCCATGAGTTTCTGTGAATTTGGTTCTCTAAATTTTGAGACTATCACAATCAGGTAGCCGCGAGAACCTCCCTTCAGTTATATCTTTAGCCATTTTTATGTCCTTGAGCATCACATTTTTCTATACCTACAATATTGCCACATGATAATGATTTACTTCCATTGAGACTTTATGTCAGGAAAGGCCAAGTGTTTCACCACAACTTTCCACCAGGAATTGCTTTTACATCAGTTCAATGGTGCTTCAAGCACTTTCTCATATCTTAGCTACAAGCTTATCTCCAGGAGATTCTTGAAGAAATTATTCGTCTGGTGCGTAGGCTGCTCTACTAAATGGGGCCTCAAGCAATTTCACTTATCTCAGCTCAACCCTTACCTCCTGGACTTGCTTGGCTGGGAAGGAAAACCGTATATCCTGCGTTTCCTCTGCTGCCCTCCTGATTTGCCTCACCTGCGGTTATGTTTGTCATTTCCAGAATCCTCACAGGACTGAATATTACTGTGGTCAACAAGCATTATAATTTCCAATAATCATTACAATATGGGCAGCATTTAATCCTGCAGTTCCTGTGAGTCCTAATAACAATAAAGAATGGAGCTTTATGTAACTTCCTGTGCTTCACAACAAGGTTTTTTTCACTGAGGTTGTTAGCTTATCATCCCTAATTGGCCGGTAGACACAAGTGGGGTTAATTGAATGGCGGCAGAGGGATACTTGGCTTGGTCAGGCTGCAAGGTGAAAACAGTCTTCCGGGAAGCTGGAGAAGGGTTTCTCCCTTTTAACCATGCATGGGACTTCTGAGCATTGTGGTGAAGTGAGGCTTTGCATGGCGTGCCA
>NW_022106487.1:2778-3827 GCF_000313985.2 Echinops telfairi
GTCAGGCAGGAAAGTTAGGTTTTGCCCTGCGTTTTGCAAATGCCAGCCAATGGACTTCGCAGCACTCTGTGGAAGTGAGAATAATTTTTCATCTCCATTCAGGCCACAGAAGGGTCTCACGGTCAGACTGGGAAGTGTGGCTTGGCCCAGCGTCTCCCAGCAAGCCAGGCATTGAACTTCCGGGAAGGCTGGGGAACGGAGGATTTGCCTGGCGACTCCCTGAAGGCCAGGCAACAGAGTTCTGGGTATTCCAGGGAAGTGAAACTTCACCTGGGTTCTCCACAAATGCAAGAAAATGGACTTACTGTCAGCCTGGGGAAGCAAGGCTTTCCTTGGAGTCTTTCCTTAAGCCATTCAAGGGACTTCAGACCAGGCTTAGGAAGCACGACTTGACGCGACATAGGCTCTTTTTCTTCCTTAAGGTGAGTCCAGGGGGATAATGTTAGACTTTTGATTTTGGATAGCTATGGGTATGATGCTTTCTTGAGGGGCCCTTTTCGTTTATATAAAACACTCTTTGGTCACTAGTCTCTGTGAATTCGGTCCTCCAAATTTCCCCTTCTATCACACTCATGTAGCTGCCCGAACTTCACTTCAGTCATACCTTTAGCCATTTTTACTTCCTGGAGCATCACATTTTTCTATATCTATAATATTGCCACATGAGAATGCTTGAGCTCATTTGAAAATTTATGTCAGGAATGGTCAGGTGTTTCACCACAACTTTCCACCCAGGATTGCTTTTACATCAGTTCAATGGTGTTTCAAGCGCTTTCTCATATCTTAGCTACAAGCTTATTTCCAGGAGATTCTTGAAGAAATTATCCTTCTGGTGCTTAGCCTGCTCTACTAAATGGGGCCTCAAACAATTTCACTTATCTCAGCTAAACCCTTACGTCCTGGTCTTGCTTGGCTTGGAAAAAAAGTCATGAGTCCTGTATTGCCTGGGCTGCCCTTCTGATTTGCCTCATCTGCGGTTATGTTTGTCATTTCGAAATCCTCACAGGACAGAATATTACTATGGTCAACAAGCATTTCAATTTCGCATA
>NW_022106488.1:0-1134 GCF_000313985.2 Echinops telfairi
CAATGCCTCTGCGGATTATCCGTGGCATGGACGGCTGTTCTACAATACTTTCTTTAGGGAACCTTACCTCATCCACACTATTCGACCCTAATCTTGTCCTTCAATTTTCTTTTTTTTCCCCAGCATTCAAAGTTTATTGAAAAGGAACTTTTTTCAAATCCCTTGAGCTTACCAAAATAGAAGTGGGATATGCTGTAGAGACCATAATTTTCTAGGGGTGGCGGTGTGGTGCTTAGGTGCCATAAAATCATTGTTTCTGTCCCCTGGTGACTTCGTGTACAGCAGAAGAAAACACTGCCTCATTCCATGAGATGCTCATTGTTCCAGCACGGTGCCAGTCCATCTCCATGCAGGCCTCCCTCTCCTTTGCTGCCCCTCGGTTCTACATAACACTGTGCCCTTCTCCAGGGACCGGTCTCCCAGACAACATGTCCAAAGTATGTATGACTTAAGTGTCACCATCCTTGCCCCTAAGAAACACTCTGGCCATATTTCTCCCATGACAACTTGGTTTGTCCTTTTAGCAGTACACGGCATTTCAATCATTTTCTCCAACACCGAAGTTCAAAGGAATTGGTGCTTCTTCAATCTTCTTTATTCAATGTCCAATTTTCACATGCATTTGAGGCAGTTCAAAATGCCATGGTTTGGGCTAAGTGCCCCTTAGTCCTCAAAGTAATGTCTTGTTTTTCAATACTCCAAAGAGATCTTGTGCAGCAGATTTACCTAATGCAACTTGTCTTTTGATCTCTTGACTGTTGCTTCCATGTGCATTGATTGTGGATTCAAACAAAAGACAAAATCCTTGACAAATTCAACCTTTTCTCCATTTATTATAATGTTCACGTTTGTCCAGTTGGGAGAATTTGGGTCTTCTTTACTTTGAGTTGCAATTTATAGTGAAGGCTGTGCTTTTTATCATCAACGAGTTCTTCAAGCCTTCCTTATTTCAGACGGCTTCTGAATATTGCAAATTATTAATAAGCCTTCCTCCAATCCTGATGCCACATTTTTCTTCACATAAACCAGCTTTTCTCATTATTTGCTCAGATTGAACAACTATGGTGATGTTACAACCCAGATGCTTAATTTTCGTGATTTTAAACCATTCAGTTGCCTCATGTTCAGTTTGCA
>NW_022106488.1:2366-3887 GCF_000313985.2 Echinops telfairi
GTCAGGGTGCGATGTAACAACGATGAGAGATACAACTTTCCTCTAGTTCCTAAATGTTTCCTCCCCGCTCCCACTACCATGATCTTTCCTTTCATTCCTACTTTTTAACAAGCTTTCACTGTCTCCATACATGTTGCTGTCTCCATACATGTCTCCATACATGTGATCCCCCACAGCTCATCAGGTCTTCTGTCTTCAGTGTCCAGTGCACAAAACCTGTTCTGGAGATGTTCTCAAAATTCAGATTGCATTTTGGCTTTGTGGATTTGTTTAATTTTTTTAGCTTTATCCTGAATTTACATATGAGTAATTGAATGTCTCTTCCACAGTCAGCCCCTTGCCTGTTTGTTTGTTGTTGTTTTTTGCTGCTGAAAGTAAGCTTCTCCAGCATCTCTTCCCATAGGTGTAATCAGTTTGATTTCTGCATTTTCCATCTGAGAAAAATCCATGTGTATAGTTGCTTCTGTGGTGTTAGAAAAAGGTATCTATTAAGAATAAGTCTCTGGTTTTGCAGCATTCTATTATGTGATGTCCAACTTCATTTCTATCACAAAGTCAACATATTCCAAGTACTATTTGCACCTCTTTGTTTCCAAATTTTGAATTCTAATAGCCAATACTTATCAATAAATCTTGATAGTACTTTCATATTTGATCATGAAAGAACAATAAATATTTTCATGTTTGAACAATTTCCAACTGAAGTTGTTGGTAGAATTCCTCAATTTCTTCTTCATTAGCTTTTGTGGTTGGTGCATAAATGTGCATAATAGTTGTGCTGCTTGGGTTTCCTTGAAGGCAAGGTGATTATAAGCTCACATGGATTAAGTCTCTGGAGAATTCCCTCTGACTATAGACCAGTGGTGTGAATCACCTTCTGATCAGGCAAAGTATATTGTAAAATGGATTATTGCAAATGCAGTTAGGTTAACTTGTAACATCTTATCATTTTGTCTCCTTTTTCACCCATTTCAAATTTTTCTAGTTTTAAAATGTTCTGTGCTTTCTCTTTTATTAAGGCTTTCTGGTTTAATTTTTCATTGTGGCTGTGTGGGTTGTAGCCTCTCACCATATTTATTCAATCCGTATGCTGAGCAAATCACCAGAGAAACGTCTTAGATGAATAACCTGTCATCAGGTTGGGAGAAAGTCTTACTAACAACCTGAGATATATAGTGGCATAACTGTGCCTGCTGGGAAAAAAGGAAAAGAACTCGCAGAAGATCAAGGATTGCAGTCTTCAGGATAGATTACAGCTCAATGTAAAGAAGACCATAATCCTCACAATTGTATAAATAGATAACATCATGATAAATGGAGAAAAAAGTTGAAATTGTCAGTGACTTTGTCTTGCTTGGACCCACAATAAATGCTTATGGAAGCAGCAGTCAAGAGATCAAAAGACAGGTTGCATTAGATAAATCTGCGGCACATGACCTCTTCACAGTATTAAAAAACAAGGATGTTACATCGAGGACTAAGGTGTACTTGACCCAAGCCATACTTTAAATTGCCTCATAT
>NW_022106489.1:0-944 GCF_000313985.2 Echinops telfairi
CACATATTAGTCGACAAAGTGTGGCACACCATTTTATTTATTTATTTTTTATAATTATTTTATTGGGGGCTCATACAACTCTTATCACAGTCCATCCATCCATTATCTCAAGTACATTTTTACATATATTGCCATCATCATTTTCAAAGCATTTTCTTTCTATTTGAGACTTTGTTATCAGCTCCTCATTTTTTCCCTCCCACTCCTCCCTCCCTCATGAACCCTCGATAATTTGAAAATTATCATTTTTTATGTCTTGCACATTTTATTATTAATGAGGTCCTACAATTGATCTTCTCAGACCCAAAAGTTTTAAAAGTAGAAATCAGCAATAAAATGTACAGCTACATAAAGACTAACACATGGAGATAGAATAACATAATATTCAAAAATGATTGGGTAATAAACAAAATAAAGTAGGAAATTTAGAAAATTTCTTGAGGCAAATGAGAAAGATAACATACATAGCAAAATTTTGGGTCACACAAAAGCAGGAATTAGACGTCAATTGATAGCCATCGGACACACATGAAAAAAGTAAGGCAAATTCTAAAGCAACACCCTAAAACAAGACCTTCGTGAACTGGAAAAGGACAACAACATAAACTCTCCAATAAAAAAAGAAAGAAAGAATATTGATCAAAGTAGAAATAACCAATCTGGGGTGGGGGGAAATAAAAAAAATTAAAAAGACACAAGCTGATTCTTAGTAAGGAGTAGCAAAATAGACTACTTGTGAACTTAAAAAAGAGTGGGGGGAGAAAAATGCAAACCACAGAATAAGAAATGAAACTGGCGACATTACAACAGTTACAAGTGCAATACAAATAATGATAACACACTATGAAAAACCAAGCAATACATCACTTATTCAAATTAAAACAGACAGATATGGAAAAACTTGGAAAGAAGCCAGACAGGGCATCAACAACATACATCACTGT
>NW_022106489.1:2840-3887 GCF_000313985.2 Echinops telfairi
GCTGGGAGACAGTAAAGAGAGGAATCAATGTGAGAGAAGGGTTTGCAGCCTGTGGATAGATAACGTCTGGATGGGTTCTCCTTGTGTTCATTTGAGAGCTTCTTTGGTAAGGGCGGTAGCTGCTGTTAAGGACTGGAGACACGGCTGGCAGCCTGTGACTGTCATATCTAGCTGTTTGGATAAATAATCCACTGGAGAGTGGGTGGGCCCCAGAGGCTGAGTCAGGACTCCAAACACTACCTCCTGCCTCTCATCCGTGTAGAGGAAGAAGGATTTATCAGGGTTTGGTAAATGTAAAGGTAGAGACTGTAGGAGGATTTACCGGAGTTGTTAAGGGAGGCCTTAATTAATTGGGGGGAGTCTATTGGGCCAGTAGGTGTGGCCTTGGTGGCTTCATACAGAGGCTCAGCTAGCAGAGAAAAATTATCAATCCAATATCGGAAAACCCCCACAAAACCTAAAAAGGAAAGTATTTGGTCAGTAGATTCTACATCCTGGAATTCCTCTATCACTTGGCACCAGTCTACTGTGAGTTCCTGGGTGGTGGGAGTGAGGGGCAGGCCCAGGTAGATGGAGAGCTGACATTTGATTCATGACATCTGATAGGCTTTAGAGGCTAAAAAGTGTAAGTTTAAAAGCTAACGGGTCAGAAGGACTACACAGTAACAGGTCATCCACATAGTGCAACAAGGTGGATGGTGAGAAGGGACAGTGTAAAGCAGGGTGTCAAACTGGCGGCCTGCGGACCGCAGAGGTAATTTTTTATGGCCCACTATACTCTGATATAAAATGAAAATAGAAAAAACTCTTATAAAGAAAGTAGTGCTTAATGGAGATCAAGGCAATACTGTACACACAATTCCCCCATTAACCTTTTAATTACTGAAGATGAGTAAAACCACAAAATCAAAATTACTCATTTTAATTGAGTCTGACACACCTGGGGTAAAAGATTGGCAGGTAGTGCTGGGTCGAACAAATCGGGGGAGCTGTGGTAGCCTTGTGGAAGGATGCCCCACATGTACTGAAAGGCAGTTCCAGTGTCAG
>NW_022106490.1:0-1020 GCF_000313985.2 Echinops telfairi
ATTTATCTGTATATGATTTAACAGTTCATTTCTTGTTATATATCTAATTATCTTTATAAATAAATATATTAAATTATCAGCAATTTGGTTTTATCTCTCTGGAGAACTCTAACACAGAGAGCATGAGAGGTAGAAGAGAGAGTCAAATAACAGACACAATTCATGGTAGCATTGCTCACCTCAACCCCGCTTGATGGTCCACGTGGGGGGAGCCCAGCCACAAGAGCAGGAGAGAACCCCGGGTAGTGAAAGCAGGAGAGATCCCCCAGGACCAAGAACTGGGGAGAGCTTTTACTTTATTGCTCACCAAGCGTTATCTCTTTAGGGAGACATGATTACAGGTAACCACACATCACAGGAAGGCAGTACAATAGGCAAACACATTGTAGGAAGGGGCTCTATGATAGGCATAAGCATAACAGGAAGGGGATGAGCTAGGGGTGTGCCCATAGGAATGGGAAGGTCTAGGGGTATACATGTGACAAGATGGGCGGATCTTAGATTCATAATGGAAGCCTTACCTTCATAAAACTCACTTGGATTACAAAATGGGCTTCAGCGTGAATTCTTTCACTGTGCGAAGCCAAGAAGGGAGGTATTACCGACTCCAGAAACCTAACAGATTCTGCAAATGTGATTCAAGATAGGGAGAGTGTCCTGAATTACCTTTGTGGACACGGAATGTTATTATAAATGTCCTTGTAAGAGGAAGGTCAAGGGTGTTTGTTTTAGTTTTCTTAAGTATAGAAGTACTTTATTTTGTTTATTATTTCCAGTTCATACATGCATAAGTATATTCTTTTAAAAATTTTTATTAAAAGATCATTTTATTGGGGGAGGCTCTTACAGCTCTTATAACAATCCATACATCAATTGTATCAAGTATATTTGTACATATGTTGCCATCATTATTTTCTAAACATTTACTTTCTAGTTGAGCTCTTGGTATCACCTCCTCTTTTTACCCTCCCTCCCCCCTCCCATCCTCATGACCCCTTGATAAATTATAAATGATTATTA
>NW_022106490.1:2914-3886 GCF_000313985.2 Echinops telfairi
CTTGTGGGCTTGGGCAGCATTGGGTTGGGATGTTTTCATGATGCACATTTTCTTTGCATAAAACTCTCTCTTATACATGAGTTGCTGTGGATTCCAAAGTACCTAAACTAACACAGGTGCCTATTTTACAGAGGAGGAAACTAAGGCGCGGAGTGCTTATGTAGTTTGCTCAAAGTCAAACAACGATTAAGCGGAGTCAAATGTAGACCTGCCAGGCTCCATTATCTCTGCCTTCCATGACCTAGGTGAATATGTTCTGTAATCCGTCCAAAAAATTGATTGCCTATGCCAGAAAAGAATGTACTGCTGGCCTGGATTATAAGTCTCTGGGAACCTGTATAACACGATTCTGCTCCATCCTCTTGGTAATGAAGGGCTTATTTTATGCCTTAAAGTGTTGGTAAGTAAAGAGATTCTCAAATAAGGAAGACAGAAAAAGTATCGATGCATTTGAATTGTGGTGCTGGCCAAGAATACTGAAAGTACCATGAAGCAACAAACAAATCTGTCTTGGAAGAAGTACAGCCAGAATGCTCCCTAGAGGCAAGGATGGCGATTTTGCCTTACATACTTTGGACATGTGGTCAGGAAAGACCAGTCCCCTAGAGGAGGACATCTGGCTTGGTATTATTGAAGGGCAGTGAGAAAGAGAAAGGCCCTCCATGAAACGCATAGACACAGTGGCTCCCCCATGGGGTTCAAAGGTCAGAACAGTTTTGAGGGTGGCGCAGGACCAGGTGGTGTTTTGTCCTGGTGCACGTGGGATCGCTATGAGTAGGAACATGGAGCGTACTTAAAAGAAAGGTAAGCAGAGGAGGTGGAGCTGGAAGGAGGGTTAGGTAGGTTAGGTAGAAGGTGTGGGGATAAGAAGAGAGGGGTCCCCCACAAATCATCACAGGTCCGGTAGGCGCAATTGTACAGCGATAATAAGTAAAGATTATAGTAAAGTCATAGAGAGCATGAGAGGCAGAA
>NW_022106491.1:0-1307 GCF_000313985.2 Echinops telfairi
GATTCTGAAAGTGGACCTAGAATAATGGTGATCGTATTTCTTAAGTAGTTTGCGGATTAGAGATATATAACTTTGGAACATAGGTGAAGTGGATTCAAAAGATTAAGGAGGGCCAAATACAGGGTTATCCATGATATCAACATTCGGTAGGTGTTCAGTAATGAAATTAGAGTTATTTTTCATTTTGTTCTTCATATTTTTATAAAATTTCTAAGATTCCCATGGCACACGTAACCGTTATATTTAGAAAATAGAAAAATGTTTTTCTAAAAAGAAATGCAGATTGGATTACAAAACAGCAAGAGAATGAATCATAGCTATATGAAATAATGTAGATACATCTTACTGACAGTATATTTAGAGAAAAAGAAGCAAAGACAAGAGAGTACACACACACTACATAATTCATGTAAAGTCAAAAAAAAAAGGTTAAACTATAGTGGTTTTAAAAGTCACAACAGTGGTTACTATTTCAGAGTAAGAAATCTCTGGGTTGCAATAATGGATCATATTAACAACAACAATAAAAACATGTAAGACAATTCACAGATGCCACAAAAGAATACTTGGTGATCATTTCCAAAAGTCATCCATTGAAAAACCTGCAGAGTATCATCTGCCTTTATGTAAATGGATTCAGAATGAAGTGAATATAAAATATTTGTTAGCTTATTGTCTTTGTCCCAGGGGTTAGGTTTTTTAGTGCTCAAGAAGCAACTAAATGTTAGTAGTTTGAGTACACCTAGCAGTGCTGTGAGAGAAAACTATTTTTAGTTGCCAGAAAATCTATTCTAACTCATAGTGACCCCTTATGGGTCAGAGGATTGCTATGCTTCATAGGATTTTCAAGTCTGTGAGCTTTTAGAATTAGATAGCTAGGCCTTTCTTTGGGGACACCTCTGGGTGGATTTGAACTATCAACCCTTTAAAAGTAATTCAGTGTTTCAGTGCTTTATTATTTGCATAGTCATACAGCTATAGCCACTGAAAATCCTATGGGGATGATCTACTTTGAAATATATGTTAAACTTTCAGCAGGTTCAAGACAAGAGAATATCCTGAATTGGAATGAAATTGATAACAACGTGTTTGCTTGTAAAGGATGTACCAGAGGATGGTCTAAGATACCGGAAGAGTTTTGTTTCTTGATATGTGCACTGGTTACACAGATTAAATTAGGTTATATAAATTTATCACTTTGTGTACTTATGATTTTGTGTATTTTTCTCTATGTGTATATCAACAAAAGTTTAATTAGGTTAGCATAAAATATTAATAGGTGAGTAAATATTTTTAAGAAGAACATA
>NW_022106491.1:2662-3886 GCF_000313985.2 Echinops telfairi
CACATAGTTGGGATTGGGGCTGGCCCTGCAGACCTCTCTATTGGTTCCCTGGTACATGCCAGTATGTTGTATTCACGTCTTGGCGCATTGGGTTGAATACTAGCGGGGAATTACTAAACCAGAAAGAAGGCAGAACATGATGGTGGGACAAGAGGAAAGTAAAAGGAAATATAGGAAAGAACCAAGATGCAAGGAACATTTAAGAGGTTTAGATACAGGCATATCATATATATAAAATATAAGAGGGGAATCGAATTTTATACTCATATCTATATGTTAAGAATTAGGCCTCAACTCAAGTACTCCCTCAACACAAGAACACTTTGTTCTAAAAATGTGGCATTCTGTGATGCTCACCTTACTGACATGATTGCTGAAGACAAAAGGCATGCATAAGCAAATGTGGTGAAGAAAGCTGATGGTGCCAGGCTATCAAAAGATATAGCATCTGGGGTCTTAAAGGCCTGAAGATAAACAAGCAGCCATCTAGTTGAGAAGCAACAAAGCCCACATGGAAGAAGAACACCAGCCTGTGTGATCCTGAGGTGTCGATGGGATCAGGTATCAGGCATTTAAGACCCAGAACAAAATCATACCCAATATGAATGGGGGGTGGGCTTGGAGTGGAGACCCAATGCCCAGCTGTAAACAATTGGACATCCTCTCACAGAGAGGTCACAGGAAGAGATGAGCCACTTAGGGTGCAGTGTAGCACTGATGAAACACACAACTTTCTTCTAGTTATTTGGTACTTCCTTCCCCCCACTGTCATGATCTCAATTTTATCTTACAAATCGGATGAGACCAAAGCATGCACACTACTACAGATAAAAGCCTGCAACAGAGGGAATCCAGGATAGATAAATCCCTCAGGGCCAACAATGAGAGTATAAATACCAGAAGGATTAGGGGAGGGTGGGGGTAGAAAGGAGGAATTGATCACAAGTAGCAACCTGTAACCCTCTTACAGGGGAACGAACAATGGAAAAGTGGGTGAGGGGTGATGGAGGAAGATGTAAGACATGAAAATAATAATCTATAGCTTATCCAGGATTTGTGAGGGAGGGTGGGTGGGGGAGGGAGGGGCAAGAAATGGGGAGCTGATATCAAGGGCTCAAGTGGGAAGAGAATGCTTTGAAAATGATGATGGCAGCATATGTGCAAATGTGCTTGACACACTAGATGAATGTATGAATTGTGATAAGAGATGTAAGAGCCTCCAAT
>NW_022106492.1:0-1305 GCF_000313985.2 Echinops telfairi
CTGGGATTAAAGGCAGCAAATATCCTAATGAATATGGGACATTGTAATGCTTGTTGACCACAGTAATATTCAGTCCTGGGTGGACTCTTGAAATGACAAACATAACCGCAGGTGAAGCAAATTAAAAGGGTAACCCAGGAAATGTAGCCTTACCGGAATTTCAATACTTATCTTGCTGGGAGACGCTGGGCCAAGCCTCGCTTCCCAGCTTGACAGGGAATAGCTTCCATGACCTGAATGGAGATGCCACAGTTTTCTCGCTTCCACAACCGGCTGGCAAGTCCATTGGCTGGATTTTGGAGATACAAGGCAAAAGCTAGCTTTCCATTATGACCTGAAGCCTTGTACCTAGCATTGAGTGAGACTCACAGTGAGGCGTAATTGAATCAGCCTGACTGGAAGTTCCTTGGCCAGCTTGAAGAGAACCGCCTGGCAGAGGCTGGCTTTCCCAGCAGTCCGTGAAGTGAATTTCTTGGCTTCTGTGGTTAACGAAGGCGGAGGCCCATTTCCCCAGCCTGTTAGTCCGTCTTTTCCTGGCCTATGGGTAGACAATGGCCAGAGCATCCCTTTTCCAACAAACCAGGTAGTTGCTTGCCTAGCTTTCGGGGAGACCCCAAGGAAAGCCGCTATTGCCCACAAGTCCCCAAATCACATGCAAGGCTAAATGTGAGAGACCCAGGGAAGCCTCCCTCCCCACCTTCCAGGGAGTCTCTCTCCTGGCTTGCAGGCTGACCAAGCCTTGCATCACTTCGCCCTTCAATTAACCCCACCTGTGTTTGCTGGCAAATTAGGGATGATAAGCTAACAAGCTCAATGATGTAACCTTGCTGTGAAGTACAGGAAGTTACAGAAAACTCCATTCTTTATTGTAATTAGGTCCCACAGGTCCCCTGGGATTAAAGGCAGCAAATATCCTAATGAATACGGGTCATTTTAATGCTTGTTGACCACAGTAATATTCAGTCCTGGGAGAACTCTTGAAATGACAAACATAAGAAAAGGTATGGCAAATAAGAAAGGCAGCCCAGGAAATCCCGCCTTCCCAGAAGTTCAATGCTTATCTTGCTGGGAGACGCTGGGCCAAGCCTCGATTCCCAGCTTGCCGGGAATATCTTCCATCGCCTGAATGGAAATACCAATGTTTTCTCACTTCCACAACCTGCTGGGAAGTCCATTGGCAGGACTTCGGGGACACAAGGCAAAAGCTAGCTTTCCATTCTGACATGAAGTCTTTTCCCTAGCTTTGAATGAGACTCAGAGTGTAGCGTAATTACCTTAGCCTGACCTGAAGTCCCTTGTCCGGCC
>NW_022106492.1:2874-3792 GCF_000313985.2 Echinops telfairi
TTTGGAAACACAAGGAAAGAGCTAGCTTTCCATTATGACCAGAAGTCTTTTACTTAGCATTCAGTGAGACTGAGAGTGAAGTGTAATTGCCTCAGCCTGACCGGAAGTTCCTTGGTTGACCTGATGAGAACCGCCTGGCAGAGGCTAGTTTTCCCTGCAGTCCGTGAAGTTCATTTCCTGGCTTCTGTGGTTACTGAAGGCGAAGTCCCATTTCCCCATCCTGTTAGTCCGTCTTTTGCCTGGCCTGTGAGTAGACAATGGCCAGAGCCTCCCTTTTCCAGCAAATCAGGTAGTTGCTTGCCAAGCTCTCAGGGAGACGCCAAGGAAAGCTGCTATTGCCCACAAGTCCCAAAATCACATGCACAGCTAAATGTGAGACATCGAGGGAAGCCTCCCTCCCCAGCTTCCAGGGAGTCTCTTTCCTTGTTGCAGGCTGACCAAGCCTTGCATCACTCCGCCCTTCAATTAACCCCACCTGTTTTTGCCAGCCAATTAGGAATGATAAGCTAAAAACTCAATGAGGTAACCTTGCTGTGAAGTACAGGAAGTTACAGAACACTCCAATCGTTATTGTAATTAGGTCCCACAAGTTCCCTGGGATTAAAGGCAGCAATATCCTAATGAATACAGGACATTGTAATGCTTGTTGACTACAGTAATATTCAGTCCTGGGAGGACTCATGAAATGACAAACATAACCAAAGTTATGGCAAATAAGAAGGGCAGACCAGGAAATCCAGCATTCCCAGAAGTTTAATGTTTATCTTGCCGGGAGACGCTGGGGCAAGCCTCACATCCTAGCTTGAACAGGAATATCTTCCATAGACTGAATGGAGAGGCCAAAGACTTTGCGCTTCCACAACCTTATAGGATGTCCATTGGCTGGACTTTGGGAGACACAAGGCAAAAGCTAGCTTT
>NW_022106493.1:0-1115 GCF_000313985.2 Echinops telfairi
TAAGCATAGCTTGAAATAATGGGCTGTCTTCTGCATTAAGAGACTATAGAGTAGAGCTCTTCTTAGACTCTCTCAGGATCTCCCTCCACATCTCTGTCACTGGACGTGGCCTCAGACTCCAGATCTCCTAGAGGATTTCTGCTGATCCTAGTATTGTAGATGAGTGAAGGAGGGATGCCTTCCACTGGGGAGTCCTATGAATGGCCTAAGTCCCCTGGATCTCCCAACCTGGAGGGGTTGGAGTGTTGTTACCAGGGTGTCAAACCCAAAGATCTGAGATCCTGCTTTTTGGAGGTGGAGGTTTGCTCCTGAAAGGCAAATTTGATTGTGGAACATGAGTTTTTCTTGTGAAACCCATTGATAATCTCCCCCCTCCATGTCAACCCCTACTTTTAACCCTTAAGGGACTCCAAATTTCCAGAACCCAGCAATGAACTCCAAGATAAAATCTCTGGTAAGAGACAGAGTGAGAGATGGGAGAGACAGGTTTGTCCTTCCCTTTTGCTCTTTCCAAACTCTGTTTACCAACTTCTATTTTCATCATACTAGTGCTGTGAACAGGATGTAAATTAGAGAGAAACAAGAGCAGAGAGGAGGGTGTATGGGGTAAGCATGGTTAATTTTTCGCTCTTATTACACCAGTGTCTTTTGAACATGCTTTTTTAAACTTCCCTGAATTATAAGACCCAGGACGCACATTAGCTCCTTAGACAGAACTAGCTGACACATAATTCTAAAGCTTTAGATGTTCAGGAAAATAAGACTTTATATTCTCACCAGTCATAGATTTTAGCACCTTTTCTTTCCCATTATATGGATGAGAACATAGAGGCTCAGGTATCATAATGGCAACATTTATTGAGTTTTGAAGTACTAAGTATGCATATTTGTTTGCATACATGCATACATGGCTGAGTCTGTCTTTGTAGTCTAAGGAATAAGTGAAGATGTAGGAAACAGTGAGAAGGACTTCTTAAATGGATGATTAACTCTGAAATTGGTGACCTCTTCTAGGGTAACAATAACTACATGCCCCTATTCCCCACCCCACCCCCACTCACCCCATGCACAGCTGCTAAAACTTTCCACACAAGCCCACACACTATCCTAGTGTC
>NW_022106493.1:2358-3885 GCF_000313985.2 Echinops telfairi
AATCACCACGGTGCTGAACTCAAACCACAACATTTTATTTTACTAGCAAGAACAAACAATACGTTTGGTGTATAGTAAAATCTGACTTCTAAATTTTATAACTTATTAAAGTTAAAGTGTCTGTGTTGTGCAAATCTGTCTGTGTTTATTTGTGACCTTCACTACAATTGCTCCTCACCAAGTCTAACCTAGTGGGTTGCCTTCAAAAGGCAGAGATGCCAGAGGGGGAGCACTGGTACTGAGCTGAAACTGCTCAATTCAGTATCCTGTGAAGGGGTATGAGGCACCATATTCCCTACAGTGCTCTCCATGGAGTCTGCTCTTCCTGTATTGGCATGACTGACTGGGCCAAACGAAACTATTTGGTTCATAGAAGAGTTCAAGAATCTCCAATTACCTTTTCTCTGTGACCATTACTTCACCCCTACACCACATGTCCTAAAATCAGAATTGACAAAAGAAAGCCAAACTAAACTTACATTTAAATTTCAAAGAAATAATAATCTTCCAGTATTGAGAATAAAAATTTTTGTTTTTTTCTCTGGAACTCAAATTTAACTAAGAATCCCATATTTTTATTTGCTAATCTGGTAACCCTGTCTGTAGACAGGATTTCCCTATCAAAGACGGGCTATTAGTAGGTCTTGGCAGAACAAGAAATTGAACAGCAAAAGAGAAGACTTTTGATAGCTCTGGCCAGGTGGGAGGCATACAGTTGTATACATATGTTAGGAAGGAAATAATAAAAAAAATCTTTTTGTTTGGCATGGGGCTTGGAAATGCCTTTGGAATGTACAAGATTTCCCGTCTTGTTCATCAGTGTAGTTTGTTTTGACTCAGTTTTCAGTGCCAATAATGGGGAAAAGGCACATGAGCATGTGTGGCGGGTGTGTGTGTGTGGGGGGGGGGTAGAGCTAGGAGGGGGAAAGTTAGGCTGAATAATGAGAAACTGCCTAAAATTAAATATTTGCAAAGGTAAATAACAACTGGATAACTTTAGATTGCTTTAGAAAACATGTTCTAGATATTCATGGGAGTAGTAAGGGAGGAAAAATTTATAATTTCTGAAAATTTATAAATGGTTAGAATGATTAAATGATATATTACAGAAGTATTAACTGCCACTTCCTCATTTGGACACTGTAAGTTCCTGAGTCACAGGCACACCAGCCTCATACCCAATGACACAAAGCAACCCCTTTTGTGCACAAGGATGGTCAGCAGTTCCAACATTTGTTCCAAATACTGCCATTTATTTCCACTGAATAGCCTTTATATCTGGGTCAAAAAAAGAAAGAAAGAAAAGCAAACAAAACCAAAAACCACAAAGCAACACTTCCAAAGGAAAAGAGCAACTTTAGGGTTGGATCAGGAGAATACAATACCAAGCCTGAAGCACCCGTTGCCTTAAAAAAGAGAGAGGGCCTTGTGGAAAGGACACAGGAGCCAGCCTGAAAACCCAGCCAGTGGCCAAGCACATAACAATTTGAATTAAAAGAAACAAATAACAATTTCTCTGAATTATAA
>NW_022106494.1:0-1024 GCF_000313985.2 Echinops telfairi
TTGGATATCTCCTCACAGAAGGGTCACAAGGAAGGAGCAGGTCAGCCAGGGTCCAGTATAGCACCAAGGAAACACACAACATTCATTTAGTTCTTTAATGCTTTCTTCCCCCCACTATCATGACCCCAGTTCTACCTTACAAAGCTAGCTAGACCGGAGCATGTACACTGGTACAGACAAGATCTCTTGACATGTGGAATCCTGGACAAATAAACCCCTCAGGAGCAGTAATTGAAGTAGCAATACCATGAGGGTAGGGGAAGAAGAGGGGGAAAGCAGGAACCAATCACAATGATCAACATATAACTCCTCCCCCTCCTTCAGGGGGATGAACAATAGGCATGTGGGTGAAAGGAGACAGCAAATGGTGTATGATATGAAAATAATAATAATTTATAATTTGTCAAAAGTTCACAAGGGTTGGGAGGGTGAGAAAAAAGAGGAGCTGATACCAAGGGCACAACTAGAAGGAAAATGCTTTGAAAGTGATGATGGCAACATATGTATAAATTCACTTGATACAATTGATGTATGGATTGTTATAAGAGCTTTAAGATCGCCCAATAAAATGATTTATTACAAAAAAGAAATTAGTAAATGAAAATGCATTTATATGTTTGAATATATAATGTTTGGTGACCAATGTTAAATAACAAATTAAACATTTTGATTTTTTAAAAAGCACAAATATTCATCCTGACTGAGACTAACTGAAGTTATCTATTGCACAATTCACTCTCCAAGCCATCAAGGCTCAACAAGTATTACTGAACTTTTCCCCCCACAAATAATTTTATTGTTTATTGTTAGCTGCTGTGAAATCAGTCCCTGACAACTGGTGAACTCTGCACAATCAAACAAATACCAGTCAGCCAAATCCTGCGTGGTCACATGATCAGTTAAGGATTTAATCATTGTGAACCACAGGATTTTCACTGCCTGATTTTCTAAAATAGAATTCCTCATAGACTCAAAGATGTGCTGCAACCAATTCAGTATCTTATCAACAGTCTAGCTTCCTGGA
>NW_022106494.1:2811-3885 GCF_000313985.2 Echinops telfairi
GCTCACATGGTCATAACAAGAAATTTAATTTGGAAGACAGCTGGCCAACCAACTGGAAGAGATCCATATTTGTACCCATTACAAAGAAAGGTGACTCAAAATAATTCATAAATTATCCAACAATATCATTGATCTCACATGCAAGTAAAAATTTGCTGAGCATAATTCAAAAGAAGTTGCAGCAGTATATTAATAAGGAGCTGTCAGAAAGTCAAGGCAGATTCACAAGAGGACATGGCATGAAGCATATCATTGTTGATGTCCGATAGAACTTGACTGAAAGCCACAAATACCAGAAAGGTATTTACTTGTTTTATTCATTTTGTAAAGGCATTCAACTGTGTGAATAATAACAAACTACAGAAAACTTTGCCAAGAATGGTGTTGTTGTTAGGTGCTAGCAAGTCAGTTGTGACCCATAGGAGCCCTATGCACAACAGAATGATGGTTCTGTGCCATCCTCATCCTCCCAATTGTTCCTTTATCTGAGCCCATTGACGCAGCCACGGTGTCAATCCATCTCATTGAGAGCCTTCCTCTTTTTCACTGCTCCTCCACTTTACCAAGTACAATGTCCTTTTCCAGGGACTGGTCTCACCTGGCAGCATGTCCAAAGTATTTAAGATGAAGTCTTGCCATTCTAGCCTCTAAGGATCACTGTGGCCACATACTGCCAAGAATAGGAATTCTAAAGCACTTGGTTGTGCTCATGCCGAACCTGTATATAAACCAAGAGATAAACATTCTAACTGGACAGAAAAGTGTGTATCAGGATTGAATCCTATCATCACTCATTCTGTATGTTGAGCAAATAATCTTAACAGTTGAAATATATGAAGAAGTCGGCTTCAGGATGGGAGGAACCTCAATAACAACCCGCAATATGCAGATGACCCAACCTTGCTTGCTAAAAGTGACGAAGACTTGAAGAAGTCTGTGTTTCGTTGCCTTTGGTCTTATTGATGAAGACCAAAGGAGACAGCCTTCACTATGGATTCTACCTCAACAAGAACACCCAAGTTCTCACAAGTAGACCAATTGCAACATCATAATAAATGAAGAAAAGGTTTCAGT
>NW_022106495.1:0-988 GCF_000313985.2 Echinops telfairi
CTGCTAAGTAACTTGCCCGTTCCTCCCTCCCATCTCAGAAAGTTGCCTGCTAGTTGACCTGCCCGCTCTCCCTCCCGTCATGGGAAAGTCTCTGCTGGGGATTAATTGTAGAATGTACTCCCACGTGCCCAGGTCTGGACTCTACAATTAGTTTCAATTATTCTTCAATATATTGTTTGTTCTGATTCAATATTGTTCCCTTCGATGCTGTAATCTGAATGGTGTAGTTAATCTTGTCGTGATAATTGGATATTACAATATAATTTTGTTATGGTAACCTGGATGTTATAATCAATTCTGGTATTGTTTGTTTTATGATAAGGAAGGTACCTTATAATGCATGCTTACTCTTCTTGAAGTTACAATTAATCCATTAATTTTGCTTTCTGCTTCTGTTCATGCTTGCTTGAACCCTAGACAGGTGATAAATGAATTTTTCAGCCTTAAACATGCACTGAGTTGTGGACTCGGGACTGCAATAAAAGAATCGCTTTTAGATTCTAGCAGTCCGGTGATAACCAAATAAAGATTCTTCTGAATTATCAAGACATTATAGTGGCTGTCATTTATTCGAATCTGCAACAATATTTTCATACTTTTTATTTTTTACACAGAAACAAATTAAGACTCAAAAAGATTAATTGATGCATTCGAAATCTAATGGCAAGATAGTGGCAGAGTCTGGAGTAAAAATTTGGGCTAATGGATCTCCAGGGTAGTAGATACAATATAAATATTAGTTTGAATGATTACATCACTGTAGCAGATTCTCATCCAAACATTGAATGTACTATCTCATGAATTGGGTTGATAAAGTCACGTGTCTTGTTCTGGACTCTGCATGAGAGCTTAAATTCTGAACACTAAATTATATAGAAGGGTACAGTTTACAGTGAAAGTTCTGAATCTATTTTGTGTCTCTATATAGCTCCAGCCTCCATTGAATTCTTTTGGACTATTCAACTGGCATTGTGAACAGTTTTTCTCT
>NW_022106495.1:3079-3883 GCF_000313985.2 Echinops telfairi
TCTAAGGTGCTGTCCATCACCTCCAATCCGGTAAGTCCCACAGGTGAATGTACTGGACAACTCTTATTGCCCAGTTATTTGACTTAACTGGTTTATTCATGATTCTTTTTTTCCCTCCTAAGTAAAGATTTGTCTTAAGTTTTCAATTTTTGTTTAATTTCTGGTCCAGGGGCTTACCACAAAAATGTAGTTACTCTTTCAAAAATTGAATTAAGCAATTAGGGTTTGTTAGGAATTTTCAGTCAACTCTTTTTGAAGTCATTCATAAACTCTGCAATCTAGAACCAACTCTGTGGTTGTCTGGGGGAGAAGGGAGGGTATTCTTCTGATGAAAAGAGGTTTTCTATGACCTTACTATTCTTTTTGACGCCTTCCTGTGTTTCATTGTTTATATTGACTACCTTGTTTATGTTTACATTTTTGGTGTTGATTTTAATGGCTTTTGGATGTTTAGTGCTCATAACCCAGATTTAAAAAGAAAGCCAAAGTGAGGAGAAGACTGTCTCTAGTCAGTCTGGGCATTCTGAGAGAAGCCCACGTCAAGGGTGAGGCTGTGGAGCACCCTGTGAAATGCTTTATATAGTCCTAGTGTTACGCACAGGGTCGCTGAGTCTGAGGCAACAACAAGATTCCTACATGGTCATTTCTTAGTCCTACTTTTGAGGCAGTGGAGGAAGGGGGTGTAGGAAACAAGAAAGAAAACGAAGAAGGATGATGGTCCTTCACCCGGGGAGGCCTGTTGGCATAGTGGGTTATGTGTTGGGCTGCTAAATCTGCCAGCTGCTCTGCAGGAGGAAGATGAAG
>NW_022106496.1:0-1043 GCF_000313985.2 Echinops telfairi
TTAAGTGGAGAGGGAATGTTTTGAGAATGATGAGGGCAATGAATGTACAAATGCGCTTTACACAATTGATGTGCTTATGGATTGTGATAAGAGTTGTATGAGCCCCTTATAAAATGATTAAAAAGAAGATTTATTTATATCTCATAACTGTGAGGGTCTTCCCTCACTGGAACTGAGTATCCAGACCCATAATTATGAGCATAGATAGAGGATTTAGCTGCATTACATTCTCACCTAGTGCCTTTATTTACCACAATTCCCCCTTTTGTATTATGTTTTAAGCTTGAATGTGCTGCATAAGCAGTCTGAGTTCCCTCCATATGCTAAAGCTCTCTCCAGAAACAGCAAGTGGTTACAAAGACTGAAATGGTGGCAATAAGCAAAATAGTTCATCCAGACTACGCAACAAGACTTTGAACCCAGGCATGTGGATGCAATCCCTCCCAACCATCTACCAACTGTTAAATTGCATCTCTGCTAGGGCATGTTTTCAATCCATCCTTAAATGTATTGAAAATCTCCTTTTTTTATGTCTAATGAGATGCTTCCCTTAAAACCCTGCAAATGGTTTCTAATGAAGGATTTATCATGTAAGGTTTCATTATATGGATAAAGGGTTACACAAAAGGCAGCAATATTCCAGTCATATTTCAGCACCAATTGCTGCTGCCAGTCCAGGATTTGAAAACAATTTGTTGTAGCTCAGCCATTTTCTCTACCAGTTCATTGTCTACCTTTGCCTCGGTGCCTGAGAGCAGAGTAGTCTGCATAAAATGTTCAGTTTTGATAGAATCCTAGAGTGTCGTTGTGGCAACAGTAGCTGTGGCAGAAATTGTTATAAGTCTTAGAAAGGCAACGATTGCCATTCTCAAGAAGCAGAGGCTGTAAAATAATGTAGAAACTGGCTCTTATCTTACATTACAATGGGTTTGATGAGAAAATTTATAGATAAAAGGTCAGATGCAGTTGAGGTGTGGGGGTTCCTGAAACATAGATGATTCAGAGCCCCGAACTTTATTAGGTGCAGGTTTAAATACTCTTCC
>NW_022106496.1:2752-3881 GCF_000313985.2 Echinops telfairi
CTTTGGCTCTGTTCCACAGCCCGATTCTTGTCTTTATGATAATCCTCTTCTAAAGCCTTGTCTTCTCTGGGTTCCCTGGTGGTGTTTTTCATCACCCTGTTGATCCTCTTTCTCTTCTTCCCCTCTCTGCAGAGGTTCGGAAACGAGTTTAACTCTTGTCCCCAGAGACCAGGTTTCCATGGGGATATTCTCCCCTTCTCTGTGTGCTTTCTTTAAGTTTGTAATGACCTTTTCCCAGGACCCTACGTCTAAAGTTCCTTCCTCCGGGAACCAAGAATTGTACTTTTTACTTCTCATAGAAAACCTTTCATTTTTCTTTTTGCTATCGCTATAGCCTGTTGTTTCAACAAATGGGTGAGCATGGTACAGTAAGTTTTAGACAGCTTTAGCTGCGTTACATCCTCATGTCAGCTAGCAGGATAGGAGGTTGTCCTTCTCCATGCCTGAAGGCCCCCTACAGGAAGTTGGAAGAAAATCAGGCGGGCCTTCTGACCCAAGGCGCCTATCCTCTGGCACGATCTCTGACAATGTTCTGCTTCCATTCATTAGGCCTCCAGCATCTGATAATGCATAAGGCTTGCAATGGCTACTTTCTCCAAAGTGGGCAGCGATTCCTTCTTCATAGTCTTTTCTGAGCCTGGAAGCTCCCCCAAACCCTGTTCTTGGGTGAGCCTGCTGGCATTTGAAATACTAGTGGTATAGCTTCGAGCATCACCGCAACACAAGCCACCACAGTACGACAAACTGGCAGACAAGTGATGAGTCCCTAGAGGAAGCCAAAACTACTGTTTTGACATGTATCAATCAAAGATTGTAGAATTCTTCAGGGAAGGATTAGTAAGATGGAAACACAGACTTCAGAAGTGCATAGATCTAGCTACAGGAAATGTCCAGAAAACAACAACTTCATGTTTTGATTGATACATATTTAAATACTTTCATTGGGGGCTCTTACAGCTCTTATAATCCATACATTCATTCATTGTCAAGCACATTTGTACATATGTTGCCCTCATCATTTTCAAAGCATTTTCTTTCTACTTGAGCCCCTGGTATCAGCTCATCGCCCCCCGCCCCGCCCCCCATGAACCCTTGATAAGTTATAGATTGTTATTTTCATATCTTACAT
>NW_022106497.1:0-1207 GCF_000313985.2 Echinops telfairi
TAGATAGATAGATAGATAGATAGATAGATAGATAGATAGATAGATAGATGATAGATAATAGATAGGTAGATAGATGATAGACAGATAATAGATAGATAGATAGATGATAGATAATAGATAGGTAGATAGATGATAGATAGATAGATAGATGATAGATAATAGATAGATGACAGATAGATAGGTAGATGATAGATAGAAGATGATAGATAATAGATTGATAGATAGATAGATAGATGATAGGTAGATTGGTAGATAGATAGATAGATAGATGATAGATAAATAGATAGATAGATAGCCCGACAGACAGATAGATAGATAGATAGATAGATAGATAGATAGATAGATAACATCATTAAAATAGTTCACACAGTTGCAGAAGTGGAAATTCCAAGTCCATGGATCAGATGTTAGGTTGGTATATTTCCTGACTTGAATAGCTGTAGTGCTAATGAACCCTAGACCATCAGTAAGATTACATCTGTTGCTGCAGAGGTGAGTGAATGCAAGGTTGACAGATCAGATGGCAGATCATCAACTCGAGGTCAACAAGACAGACGCATGATCCAGATGTAGCAAAAGTCCAGCAAACTTTCCCATAGCATCCACTTACATTGGAGGCAGGCTACACTTCCAAGGAAACTTCCTTTCAATTGATTAGATCACAATTGTTATCTGAGGAAGAGTGTTGCATTCCACTCTAATCTTACCACTGCCTGACTGCTCATAGATCTCATTATGAAGATGATCATTGTTGTCAGGTGCTTTTGCATTTGTTCTAACTCATACTGACCCTGTGTACAACGGAATGAAACAACACCTGGCCCTGTGCCATCCTCACAATTTTTCTTATATTTGAGCCCACAGTGTCCATCTATATCATAAGGCTCTTCCTCTCTTTCAGTATCCCTCTACTTTACTAAGCATGATGTCCTTATCCAGAGACTGGACTCTTGATAGCATGTCCAATTTACGCGAGACAAAGTCATCCTTGCATCTAAGGAGCTCTCTGGCTGTACTTCTTCCAAAATAGATTTGTTAGATCTCTTGGCAGTCCATGGGACTTTCAATGTTCTTCCCCAGCACCACAACTCAAATGCATCAATTCTTCTTCAGTCTTCCTTATTCCATGTCCAACTTTCACATGCATTTGAGGCAGTTATAAATACCTGGCTTGGGTCATACCCACCTTAGTCCTCAATGTAACATC
>NW_022106497.1:2834-3820 GCF_000313985.2 Echinops telfairi
GATATTAGCCTATATGTCTGATACTAGTCTATAAATTCCTCTTTAAATTCACACAGCACAGGCAATGATGCCAAATGGAAGAAGATCACAGGCCAGTGGGTGATAAGGCTTGTGGATGCAATGCTGGTGGAAGCAGCTTAGCTCAGGTGCAGGTCTCCGCATGGGTCCTCAACAGGAAGGTGAAGCAGAGAGAGCAGGAGAGGCTGCCTCTTCTGATGGCCGAATCAAGAGAGAGGAAGTTTCCAGAATCCTCATGAGAAGGCCACGCCCACAAGGAGGGACCATCAGGCTGTGACCTGAGTGAGAGGATGGACTGCACACCTTCTTTCTTTTATCAAGTTGACATGAAATTGTGTAACCACCACAATCCTTACCAAAAATCAGTTGCATTTGGTTTTATTTCAAAGTCCTCAATCCTAATCCATTGGTCTTCATGTCTATCATTATACCAATATGAAACTGTTTTAATTACTGTGATTATATAGGAGATTTTAAAATATGAAAGTGAAAGACCTCCTACTTTTTGTTTTTAATAGTGTTTGGTTCTTTTCCATATTAAGTTGGTGATTAGTTTTTCCATGTTTTTGGAAGAATTGTGTTGGGATCTTATAGAAATGTTTTATAGTTTTCTTTATATAAGTCTGATGCTTCTTTAGTAAGATTTATTACTAGATATTTTATCTTTGGGTAGTGATTGTAAATGTTATTGTTCTTTAGATAATCTTTTCATTAATGAGAATGAGAATACAACACAGTAAAAACAGTTATCAGAGGAAACAGTAAAAGCAGTTATCAGAGGAAGTTTGATAGCAATGAATGCATATATGAAAAAGGAAGAGAGACTTATGACTGATACACTATCAAAAACCTCAATCAACTAGAGCAAAGTCAACAGACCAACCCCTCCAATAGCAAAAGAAAATAAATAATAAAAATCATGGCAGGGTGAAATGAGTGACAGGACAAGAGAACACTGCACAAAAAAA
>NW_022106498.1:0-912 GCF_000313985.2 Echinops telfairi
GACAGTGTAAGATATGACAAAATAATAATAATTTATAAATTATCAAGGATTCATCGGGGAAGGGGGAACTGGGAGGGAGGGGGAAATTGAGGAGCTGATGCCAAGGGTTCAAGTAGAAAGCGAATGTTTGAGAATGATGAAAGAAACAAATGTACAAATGGGCTTGACACAATGGATGTATGCATGGATAAGTGTTGTATGAGCCCCCAGTAAAATTCTTTTTAAAAGAAAAAAGAAAAATGAGGAAAGGGTTTGAGTTAACACTTTCCAAATACAATATGGAAAGGGTCAGGAGCACATAACAAGAAGCTCAACTCTATTAGTCATTAGGGAAATGCAAATCAAAACCACAATGGCCTACCACTGTCTAGTCACTAAAATGACTATCAAACAAAAAAGGCAGTAGCACATGTTGTTGAGGAACTGGGCAAAGGGAACATCCACGCATTTCTGGTAGAAATGTAAAGTGGTACAGGCACTTGGGAAAACAACTTGGCCAATCTTCAAAATGTTAAACCTAGAGTTACTATGTGACCCAGCAATCCCTAGAGAACTGATAACAGATGTCGACTTGGAGGCTTGTGCATAAATGTTCACATAGAGGCTTGTACATAAATGTTCAGTATTATTCTATATAAAACCAAGAAGTAGAGACAGCCCCACGGCCCATCAACAGATGAATGGATGAATAAAATATGACCTATCAATAAAATGGAATTTTCCTTGGCAGCAAAAAGGAACAAACTACTGAAATGTGCTGCAGCATTGGAAGTAAGAGAAGCAAGACATAAAAGACATGTGTTTCAGTGTTAACAAATCCAGGGACAAGGAACAAGTGATCCAAATTGGTAGTGAGGAGGGTGTAGGAGGTCTGGTAGGGCGTGGTCAAGGTTAATGTAACCAAGAGGAATT
>NW_022106498.1:2296-3785 GCF_000313985.2 Echinops telfairi
TATGGATTGTGATAAGATTTACATGAACCCCTAATAAAACGATTAAGAAAAAAAATTCAAGGGAGCAAAATTCAAGCTATGAACTGATCAGCAGATTTGGTTTTGAAAATGATGATGACAGTATCTGTACAAGTTCGCCTGGTGTAATTGATTTGTGGATTTTTATAATATCTTTAAGAGCCCCAGGAAATGATCAATAAAAGATAAATAAAAAGGGGCGGGAAAAAGACATGTGTTTCATGATTCCATTTATAAAAAATGCCCAGAAGGGGCATATCTACAGTGACTGAAAGTAGATTAGTGGTGAAGGGGTTAATAGGAGCGACAGCTAGTAGGTTAGGAATATCTATTTGATATAATAAAAATGTATTAAGACTAGATTGTGCTGATGGTTACATGATTCGGTAAATAACTAGATTGTGTATCATATTATCTTCTTCAAATGAGTGAAATGAGTGGTCTCTGAAACCCACAGCCCTGTAGCTGACGCTGACTGAGAGTGACCCTGTAGGACGGATAGAAGTGCTCCTAAGAGTTTCTGAGATTTTAAGTCTTTGCCAGACAGATGGTCTCATCCTTCTCCACTGGAGGGGCTAGTGGGTTTGAACGGCTGGCTATGTGGTTAGCAGCCCAACAATTATCCTTCTACCCCCTCCCCCCGAGGGCTTCTTATTTGTAAAGCAAGATGCTAATAAAAATAAGGTAATACATATTCAAAATGAGTCCTTTCCTAATTAGTTCATAATATTTTGCTACGTTCTTGAGGTTATTTTCTGCAAGATGATGCCTAAGTGGCACTCACACGTAGACTCAAACCGAGCACCACGTTACATTCAAAACAGCAAGGACGGCTGCTCGCACTCTCATCTTGTTTATATCTTTCTCGCAGACGGCCAGATGTCACTGAGCGAATAATTCTCTGTACTCATCCCTCAGGCAGGCGAGCTGCCTCTGAGGTTTAGACACCAATGATAATCTGCACCGCTGTAAGAAACATAATCATGCAGCAGAGGACTTCCTGACAAATAAAGTGATTAGGAGGTAGTACACAAAAGATCCAGGTAGTTATCCTGCTGTATTTCATCAACAAATATTTGTTGAGTATTACAAAAATGCCTAAACAAATTAAATCCTGTGCATGCATGCAGTCAGGCCATGTTCAAGAAAGTAGAATCAAATCAAACATTTAGAAGCTAAAAACATTTAACAGGAGAACAAGGTTCAAACATTTGGATGCGCTCAAGGTGTGAACGCCAGGGAAACTGCCATCAACTCGCAGCCTCACTGAAGCCCGAGAAACTGAACACCTGACTTTCGAGCAGAAGCCAGAGCACCGCACGGAACTGACACCAATGATCAGAGTTGCCCTGTGGCTCGTCGACAGAATATTGGCCAGGGAATATAGAGGCTGTCACAAAACGTCACCTCATCTAAAGCTCACTGTCCACCACCACTGCTGGAGCAAGGGGAAATCACTTTTATCTGCCTT
>NW_022106499.1:0-1410 GCF_000313985.2 Echinops telfairi
GAAATAACATTGGTCTCCAAAAGCACAAACAAATCTGTCTTCGAAGAAGTAAGCTCGGAGTGCTAGTTGAGAGATCATATTACATACTTTGGACAATGTTGTCAGAAGGGAGCAGTCCTGGAGAAGGATAGTGTATGTGGTAAAGTAGAAGGCAGGGAAAATAGAAACCCCAACTAAATGGATTGACACAGTGACGGCAACAATGGGTTCCTGCTAAATGGTGAGTCTGGCAGAGGAGAAGGCAGTGTTTCCTTCTGTTGTGTACTGGGTCCCTCGGATGTGGAATCAACTCAATGACACCTAACAACCACCTCAGAAACCACTGATCAGTACCCAAGACAGGCCCAAAATACCAGCGTGTAAGTTATGTTTACTAAAGTGATTTCCATGGAAACCAATGCCAAACCTTTCATGTGACACTTCCTGGAACATAAGCTCTCTTACTAAAAAGAAGGAATGGGTTTCGCACGCGCGTATATGTGTGTGTATAACACAGCAATGACAAAATCACTGAGGAATTCCTGCGCCTCATTGATTTACACCATTCTCCTGGAGGTGAGCTGAACTAAATTCTCTACGATCCACCCAGCATGTCTTCTGACAGAGTATTTCCCAAACATGGGCTCAAGTGTGAGGGCAGCACCCAGTCACTCAGGTGTGAGTGACTATTTGTCTGTCAAGAGTAGGGTAAAGCATTTATCACTCTACACTGAGGAGTCAGCTACAAGTCCAGAAGATCCAGCCAGAGCAAGTGATCTATGAGAGTTGAGTGGGATTCAGGATACTCCGAATCACTGAATCAAAATTAAATTCCATGAGAAACTTCAAGGTTAACTGTAAAACAGATTAAAGTTGAAGATTCAGGTATCTAGAGACCAGAGAGTATCCACACAGTATGAATAAACACTTTATGTTTTGTTGTTTAAGTTCAAGTTATTGGGTACAAACATAACAATGGTTGCGAGAGTACATTACTAACATTTTTATTATTATTATTATTATTATTATAACTAACATTTTCTATGAGACCAGTAATAACCTGACACCAATGTAAGATACTTCAAGAAAACTGTAGACCAATATTGGTAATGGACCTACATGAAAAAGTTCTTTAAAATATTGGGAACTGAGTCAGACAACACATTAAAATAATTATACACCACAATTAATTGAAATCTTTCCTAGAGTTGATTTAATATAAAATAAGCATTATAATGTTCCAATTAATGTAAAAATATTGTTTTTTACATTACAAAAGAATTGATTATTATCAATTATCTAAATAGACACATAAAACATACTAAACAAAGTCAAAGGCTTTTAATGTTAAAGAAAAAAGCCCTCCACAAATCTAACATAAAATAAATATAGTTCAATATGTTGATATGCTAATAAACAGTCCTTAAAAAA
>NW_022106499.1:2902-3839 GCF_000313985.2 Echinops telfairi
CTTCAAATTGGTGTGAGCCAACAAATTAACCTCACAAGACATCCTTCAAGTGGAGCTGGATCTTCACCCCAAACTGGAAACATGTCAATCCTAAGGACACCCTGTGTGTCCTGTGCCAGGAACTCCCTGTCAGAGCACACTGGGGTTCTCCTCTCATGGAGAAGTAAGTCCTCAAAGAGTTACTCATGATAACAACAGTGGGCCAACCCCTCTCAGACCTAACCTGTGAAATGCTGACCGGGCACCCTGGGTACATGGTTATCTCAGTAAACACTGGACTGAAAATGAGACCTTGGTGTGGACAAATTAGCAACTAAGAAGTCATTAATGGAGAATGATTATGGCAACAAATGTACAAATGTGCTTGACACAATGGATGTATGTATGGATTGTGATAAGAATTGTATGAGCCCCCAATAAAATGATTTTTAAAAAGGATTTATGAACTAAAGACCAGTTCTAGCGCAATGAAAGCACTCTATGGATAAAGACAAAAAGCAAAAACTCCTACAGAACAAGAATGACTAGACAGCTTGACAAAGAAGCTTTAGACAGACTCAAGATTTCCTCTGGCCAGCTGCATTGGGTACAGGAATCCTAGGGAGCAGTTTCACCAAAGTTCTGAGGAAAAACATTTTTCAATATAGAATTTTAACACCAGCCATGTTATCAACAGGAGAGCACCCCAGCCTGCACACCACCCCACCCCACCTCCACAAAAAAATACTAATAAAGGTATTTACAGCCATGTAAAAACAGAAAAAAGAAGTCATTAGTGGACGCTTCATTGTCAAGATGATGGCACAGGACTGAATACTTTGACCTTAACCCCAGGGGCTTCAAGAGGCAAAAATCATTGTTTCTCCCTGAGCCTGTATTGCATACCTACTGGATGGGGGTACCTGGTCTAGGATATGTACTCCTGCCCAGGTTCCAG
>NW_022106500.1:0-1131 GCF_000313985.2 Echinops telfairi
CTCAGGGGGCACAGATGCTTAGGTAAGATCTTTTTTCTATGTGAGAGAACTGGAAGGAGGTGTCCTGCGCTACCTGATAAACTCATTTTCTTTCTAACAGAGAATTACCCTCTCTTTGTCTTCTCAAAACACAGCCACAGTTCTGATGTGCCTGGGCAGTGATGAAGTTCAGCCAGTCACATTATCTTACAATAAGCCAGAGCCCCAGGGCCCAGAGAAGACTGACTCAGTAGATCAGGTAATTAGGAAGCAGGAGGACTTGCGCCATGAGAACAAATCTAATTCACAGCTCCGTGGAGAGCTCTGCTTCAGCATAGAGAAAGGCTGAGATGGGAGGTTAAACTATGTGTGAGTGCACCTCTGTCAAATTATTTGGCCTCCCCCATTTGGATTTCGAAAAGACGTGTTGAGGAGGTGGCAGCTGGGGTAGTACTTTGAAACCATCTGAAAAGGATAGAATTAGCTAGAGGGCACCTGCTGCTTCAATAAGAGTAGCTACTATCATGTTCAGAAAAGGAAAGTGATTGAGCCTCCTAGCAAATATCATCGCCTTTCTAGTTAGGTGCACATATTCCTATAGGATATTCTGGGAAGAAAATAGTCTTATATAGGGAGCCCTGGTGTCATAGCGGTTATGCATTGGGCTGTGATCGCCAGGGTCATCAGTTTGAAACCATCGGCAGCTCCAAGGGCGAAAGACTGAGCTTTCTACTACCCAAAATCAAATTCTCAGGACACCTGCAGGCCATCGCTATGAGGCAGCATTGACTTGAAGGGGTTGAGTTTATTTGTTTTTGAGAGGATTATTTACCCTATGTTAACAAAATCCAAGATATTAGATGCATCTTGAATAGGCAGTATAGCAACAGACCAGCTGGGACTCTGTCTTTATTTCCTGTGATTTCTGATGGCTAAGCCACAGGGAAATGTATAGAATCTCATCTATAAAAAAGAGTGTTTGCCTTCATGGACATAGATTCGATGTTAGTAACTGAAGAACAGAAACTGCGAGAGAAAATATAATTAATTAATTAAGCAAACATTCGTCAAATGTTTATTTTATACTAGATATTGTTCTGGACACTAGGGATCATGTGATAACACACCTGTATGCACGCACACACACTCACT
>NW_022106500.1:2443-3880 GCF_000313985.2 Echinops telfairi
TGAATGCACTATGAGAGGCAGAGGGTCACAATACAAATAAGCACAATCTTGAATTGGTTTAAATGAGATTTTTGCGTGCATCAGTTCTCTGGATCTGTTAAAGAGTCCCAGTAGAACTCTCCTCCTGATCATAGAATTTAAACATGCAATTTTGTCCTTTGTAAAGTCCCTGCCCTTCGCTGCTGTCTCCAAAGAGCCCCGCTAGATTCCTCAGTAAACGGCCTGTTCTAGTGTTACTCTCAACCTGAAAGCTGAGAGGAGGAGATCCAGGGCTAGGGAATGCTGACTGCCACGTCGGTGCTAATATAGCCTGCCCTGGAGTTCACCTCGGCTGGAAGCATTGCTACCATCAGTGAAATCCAACGCCACAGGTCCTTTCTTCAAACTGCGCTAACTATCCCCTTCCAAACAGCGCTAGGATTCTGAAATCCAGAGAATGTCTAGAGTGGGGCCTGCCCGCAAGGACCTAAATATAAAGGCATGACATTTTTTAAAAAGTGATTATGAATCATTGTGCTTTTCAGATTGTGTTGGATTTCCATATTGACAACACACAATTCGCCTTCCAGAGGCTAGAAAGAACCACGGATTATAAAGTCGATTTTAGGGCCCATTTCCTGTGGGTTGACCAAAATTGGTAGTTTCCTCTTCACTTAACCTATTTTGAGAGACTTTGGTCCTTGAATTGAATAGCTTTCACCTACTGTCTCTGGCTCAGCCCATTTCTGCTCCAAAGAATAGACTTGAATTTGACTTATTTTTGCACTTTGCTTCCCAAGTTCTCTCAACCACCCTGATTCATCTTCCCCTATTCAGTCTAAAATTTTGCTGGCTTTAGCCCACTTCTCTTTTAAGATTTTGCTCCTAACAGACTAAAGGTAGATTTTTCAACATCAAAAGTAAAGTCCAAGGAGTAAAATGAAAATTTTACTGAGTTACATATGTCTGTCTGTCAAATTCTTATCATATTTGACATAAAGGAAGCCCCCCTATTGTGAATGTCAGGCCTGCATACATAGTTGTGAACCAACCCTCATGAACTCCTACTATATTAAAAATTTGGGGTACATCAAAGGGACTACAAAGGGTTCCATTATCTTTTAACAAATGCACACTACTTTGCCATGCCTCCAAATGTCATTATTACTGTAATATACCTTAGTGTATCGAGGAGCGTTTCCTTTGTTTTTTATGCATGGAAAAGTTTGTTATATATTCTTCATATAAAATAAGACAAGCATTTGACTGACATTCAAGATGAACAGTACCTAACTGTTCAACTTATGTATAAATTGGACTGAAATGAAGACAGATTTGGCAATAGTACTTGTTCGCAATCCAGGGACTTCTTAGGGTTGTGTATATAGAGATGATCATGTCTTTGGGGACTTACCTTTGAATAGAATTCAATTAACCCAAAATCAAACTTTTACCCAG
>NW_022106501.1:0-1106 GCF_000313985.2 Echinops telfairi
GGATATTATTTTTTTTAATAGTGCCATTCTGAATACATGTCTTGGACCCTAATAAGCCTCAAGGCACAATTCAAGGGGTTAATGAACTTGGATGGGAAAAAGTACATCTTTATTCTCAATGGCCTCTGATTTGTGTTAGCTTTGTTCTTTTTACGAATGCTAGCAAAGAACTTTAGTAATCTTGGCAGAAGATATGATTAGCAACAGAGAGATATTTTCATATCGGATTGCAAGTGGGTCAGAGAGGTTGAAATAATGCGCTGATCCTCCAGGTCTCCAGTCAGTTCTGACTCATGGTGATGACCCTCTAGGACAGGGCAGACTTGCCTGTGTGGGTTCCTGACACTGTAACTCTTTACAGGAGTAGAAAGTCTCAACTTTCTCCAAAGGAGCATCTAGCGGTTTAGAACTACTGATCTTGTGGTTAGCAGCCCAGATTGTAACCACTGTGTCCCAGGGTTATGACATGTAGACTAAATTATTTAGGGAAATTGTGCAATTTAATTTCTAATTTACTTTGAAATTCACACCAATACTTTTATATTCCCAACTCTCCCCCACCCCCACTTTTGTGTCTAGTTGAATTTCTTCCTTCTGATTTTTCAAGTGGTTAAAATCAGATGTTTGGTGAAGGGTGAATAGAAGGGGGGAGGCCGGAAGGAAGGGAGAGATAAGTGGGGGATGATAGTAAAGTGTTTGTTGTTGTTGTGAGGCGCTGTTGAGACAGTTCAGACTCCTAGTGACACTGTGTACACCGGAAAGGAACACTTCCAGCCAAGACAGGTAGTCAAATGATAATGTGAGAATCAGGATATGGTCTTCTCTCTAAGAGTCTCTCAACTTTGCTGTCGATTTGACACTTTTCATAATAAACTGTTTAAAATTATTATTTTCACGGCTAGTTCAGAACTGTGGCAATTATAGCCATCTTTAATCTTCTTTAATGCATTAATAAGAAATACATAAATTGCTATACCACAGATTTGGCTTTGAGATCATCCCGGATACTGCTTATGATAGTTTTTGTTGTAATTTTTGTATTTCATATTATGCATTTAATCATATGACTCAGAGAAATGGTTCCCTAGGCTTCACCAGAGCTCAAA
>NW_022106501.1:2531-3819 GCF_000313985.2 Echinops telfairi
TCCGACAGAGGACACTATACAGTGGCCTGGCTACTAGGACATGTGGCTCATTGCATGCACAGGTGGGAGTGAGGAGGGGGGACAGATAGCCATAAAACCATCAGGCTCATTTAGGTAAATGACCAAGTATAGCATTGTATTTGATTAGCAAGGGATTTCTGACTACTAATCACATTTATCTATGTCTACAATCTGATTAGCTGGATATTATTTTTTTTAATAGTGCCATTCTGAATTCTTCTCCCTTTAAATTTCTTGTTTTGGCCTTTGGTAAGTAAATGCACCCAAAGATGGGACTCACTACTTCTTAGTTACACAGTATGTCTAAAAATTCAACTGCTCTCATTCAGCCTTTTCAACTAGAGTGAATCTTTCTTGAAGACAAGAAATATTTTCTGTTTTTTCACCTTTACATCCCTCCCAGTTCAATATATAATTCTTGGTAGTCCCCCCCAAAAATAACCGAACAATTTTCACTGGCATAAAAATAAGATGTGCAAAGCTGCCTTTGTAAAGGGGTTAGAGGTAAAAAGACATGTTGTCATCAATATGAACTCTAAAAAAATTTTTTTAAATTAAATATGAACTCACCACACAGATAACAGGAATCCTTCTGTATATAGTTTCTGGACAACGAATGGAAGGAAATTTTATAACCCTCAATGTGATTCTGAATTTTGCTCTTAGTGTGTATGTTTTCGATAAAGGCATTGATCTCTGTAATACTTTAACGGTGTCCAACCAGTACACCCCAATTGATCTAGGATATTTCAGTATCTCTCTTATTCTTGAATGGAATTTTTAAAATTCTAAAGGAATTAACTGGTCAGATTAGCAGCAAGTCAGCCTATCAAGAAAAAACAAGCACACAGAAAAACAAATCTTTGTCTGGTCATGACACATCTTTTGAGGTCTCTGCTTCTTGACAGATTGACTGCCAGACACAAGCTAAGAATTATCCATCGTCATGTCATTGAGTCATCCTAACCATGTGTGTGACAGCTACGATTTCTCTCTCCATTCCATAGGAAATGAAGACCCAGAGAGGTTTAGTGACCATAGAAAAACTCAGAGTTGAGCCCCTGCAGTCTGATACCAGAACCTGCACATTTGCTTGATCTTGCTTTCAGATGTGATAAGACCAGCTGTCCAGTCAGATGCTTTCTTGCTGCAACAAGTGCGTGGCCTACACCTAAGCTGCTCTGTAGGCCATCTTTCCACTTGCCTCTGATTTCAGTCATAGCTCCAGTAGCCTCCATGTCCCACCCTCAAGCCGTAGCTAGGCAAC
>NW_022106502.1:0-768 GCF_000313985.2 Echinops telfairi
ATTCGCGAGGCAGAAGCACTTTTGTAATCCAAGTCACTTTTATGAGGGAAAGGGAAGATTGAGGTATCGCAGTCTCAAAAGGTACACGCTATCTCTGGGAAGCATTCAGGCCGAGTGGGTACCGCGCAAGACTGCCACTTCAGGGGAGTGCGGAAAAGCCATGTGAAAAGGCTCAAGTAGAAAGAAAATGTTTTGAGAATGATGATGGCAACAAATGTACAAATGTGCTGGACACGATGGATGGGTGGGTGGATTGTGATAAGAGTACGAGCCCCCAATAAAATTATTTTTAAGAAAAGAACAGAACAGGAGTGCAGGAAATCCCCAGAGGCCAAGAGAATGCAGGCCCCTAGGGGGCCCGCAGGCACTTACTGTATATGCGGACAGTCTCACACAGGAGAGATCCCGCCCAGTGGGCACTGCCCTCAGCCTGTGTTATTTATTCCCTCCTATCCTCACTGGCTGGCGAGGAGTGGTTAAGGGTATTGGCTGACCTGATTGGCTAGGGTTAAAGGGGACTGTCTCTACGGAAAGCCTACACCAAGTGAAAATTAGCTGTCCATGCCACAATAAAGGGGTTGGAAAGAAATCAGGCACACAAAAATGACACCTATGGAAAAATCCAGAACTGAGTATGCTCAGACCCAAGTCACTGAGACCCAAGTGTGTGTGGGGGGGTCCAACCTTGGCACACAGACTCGGCACCAGCAACATGACACTACACAGGTGCACCTAAACTCAGCCAATCAGGTCAGCCAATACCCTAGT
>NW_022106502.1:2588-3880 GCF_000313985.2 Echinops telfairi
TAGTTTGAAACCACCAGAAGCTCAGGGGAGAAAGGCGGGGTTTTCTACTTCTGTAAAGAGTTACAGTCTCAGAAAATCACAGGGCAGTTGTTTCCTGCCCTCTGGGGTTGCCATGAGTCGGATTGACTCGAGGGGAGTGCGTGAGAGTGATAGAGCCTGGGGGCCGGACGTTCCCACCGCTGGTCTAGATGGAGGATATGTCGAGAAACAATAGCTTCGTATTTTTATTTAATTCCGTTTTTTATTATTTTATAGCAATACTTTTTTACATGTTGTTGGAAGGACAGTTTTCTGTGAGATTTTTATTAAGTGAAATAAGAAATTTATTGTGGTTTGAAATACTGTGCATATCAGGTGAGGATGGTCCAAATCTTCCTCAAAAGTGTCTTTGCAATCTAAATCTCACCCCTAGAGGGTGATATTGTATCGAAGGTTTAAACTTTTTTGTTAAAAGAACTTTTTTAAATGGGCGTGTTTGATGATTTATGTTAAAATCTTATTATGTTATAATCAGTTATAGTCCTGTTGAATAGAAGTTAAGAATGTTTTAACTTACAAATGGTTCTGGTTTATAACCAACAACATTCAAGATATATAGCTTAATGGACTTTTCTTTTTCATCATCATTTCATTGTGAGCAACTCCAGGTTAGAAAAGTGATATTTCATGATGTATTTTAAGAATTCTTTCCTTGAAAGAAAATATAACAAGTCCGGAGCTTAATAGATACTTAGTTGCACTTCATTGATACTTGCGGTGTTTCAAATTTGTCTTGTTTTGATTGTTTTTCATATAGTTAAATTGTTGAAAGTCTATTGTCTTCAAAGTAGTCTTTATACTTTGATACTGGAAGAGACAAATAACTGAGGTTGGAATGTTTTCGGACAAATTGCAGGATAAAATAAAATCCCCATAATGGTGACAATTCCAGGGCATGGTGACCCTATGTGACACTGCTTCACATACTTTTCCATGGATGTTTTTTCTGAGGGAGATCACCAGGTCTTTCTTCCAAGGTGCTGCCGAGTAGAGCTGTTAGCAGAGTGGCTAACCTCCAGCAGCAGAGTGGGTTAGCCAGATGTACCACCCAACCTGAAACAACAGAGAAGCATTTCTGTCTCCCAGCACCTTGGGAAGGGTTATTGTTAGGCTAAACATAGTTTGCCTTCCCTTGTGTTGCAAGTGTTGGAACAGAAGCATTTTCTCTAAAACAAATATCTGGAGAGTGATTTTGATAAATTGGCTTTGGTTACTCAGCTTTGTTTCAGACCTTCTATTCTAAACCGTCAACA
>NW_022106503.1:0-1281 GCF_000313985.2 Echinops telfairi
CCAGAGGTCTCATTGGCTAAGACCCGGTTGACAGGCTAGATTCCCCCCTTCACTCTGAATCCTTTCAAGTCCAGAATGGACACCAGGTTAGGTAACTACCACAGCTGCTAACCACAAGGTCAGCGGTTCTAAACCACAAGGCCCTCCCAGGGAGAAAGATGAACCTTTCTGCACCCCTTAGGAGTGAGTGGCAGTGCGTCTTGGAAACCCGCAGGGGGAGTCTACCACGCCCTGCAGGCTCGCCGTGAACCAGAAGTGATGGGAAGGCAGGAGCTGTGGGTTTTCGGCAGAACACAAACTTCTGAGCCTTCTACGCAGACACCGGGAGGTTGCAGCCAATCGACGCATCATTTTTATTTTGCTCCGGAACATTCAGTTGTACAGCTTGTCTTCTCAGAGGGCCGAGGGCAGCCTCGGGAGGGCGACAAATGCAGAAACGACCTGACAGCTCATTCCGATCATGAAAGCCCGCTCCCCACTTCTTCCCCTCACTGCAGGCATCGCCGCCGAGGGGGCAGAAGGAAGCCCACTCCGTGACGGACACATCTGTTAACGGCCCTTCTTGCCGTGCCCTGTGATGGGGCAACTTTCACCCTGTACTTCTCTAGGGTCACCCATCGGTCTCGGAGGTCCTGCGCAGCTCTGAGCTTCATGACCAGAGGAGCCCGTGGCTGCCCTTCCCCACACTCGTCCTGATGTCCTCTGATTGGCAGGACTACTCGATAGACTCTCTACTCATCCGATGCCCTGTAATGCAGGGGCTCGAAGATCACTTTACAAACTGAGGACGTAGTGGGTCTGAAATCACCAGACATATTAGGATCCCTGGTAGCGTCACGGTCATACATTGGGCTACTCACTGCAAGGACGTAAGTTTGAACCCACCCAGAAACTCCACAGGAGAGCGATCAGACTCCGAGCTCTGGTGAAGTGTTACATCTCAGAAACCCACAAGGGCAGTCCCACCCTGCCCTGTGGGGACACTGGGAGTTTTAACCAACTCCATAGCAGTGACATTGTTTTAAAATGGGGTTTTTTGGTAGTGTGTCAAGGATGCACCATGTGGTATGGGGGCTCTGGCTGAATAGTCATTCTTTCCTCTGAGTTATTCGGTGGTGCAAACAGCTCAAGACTAGGCTAATCTGCCAAGGGCTGGGTGTCCAATCCAGCCAGGCACACCTTGGGAGAACGATGTGGTCATCTACTCTTGGGTGGGGTTGGGGGTGGTGGTGGTGGGGGGGACTAACCAAACCAAACCAGTCACAGAAAGACCTGTGGAGA
>NW_022106503.1:2954-3826 GCF_000313985.2 Echinops telfairi
TGGGGAGGGTGGGGAGTGAGGGGCTCATAATGATGCGAGCAAGAGTGAAGAAAATGTTTTCAAACCGACGGCGGCGGGGACGAGTGGAGAACTCTTGCTGGGATTGGACGATCGCATCGTACGCTGGGAACGTTGGGCCGATACCACTGTTTTCTAAAGTGGACGGTGGGCTGTGTTCACACACTTCCTGAAGTCCCCTCGCCGCACACCTTAGACCCGAAATTCTAGGTGGGCACACAGGTGGGTCAGACCACCTGGGAAATGTTCTTGTTAGCGTTATGAATGTGCTGCCAACCACCGGGCAGGCATTTGAATTCATGGCCACTTCAGAGGGAGAAAGAGGAAGCTTTCTGTTCCCGTAAAGATTCACGACTTGAGCTTCCCAAAGAGTCGGTTCTGATGGGCATGGTATCTCCACACTCCCCTGTATAGATGGATCACGGGTGTTCATGAGGGGCTGGAGCGAAGCAGATGGCACCGGCTGTCCATCAGCATCTCCCAGGCGCGTAAGCCCACGGGCAGCCTTCTAAGCAAGGAGCCAACCCAGTCCACGCAGGAGAAGCACACCAGCCTGTGTGGTGCAGAGACGGCAATGACCAAGCTGGAGTAGGGTGAGGAGGAAAGCATCCGAGCTAAATCATGAACCCCCAACTTAGGGAGGGCTATGGGGGCCGGTGGGAGCCCCAAGCTGTCTGCAGAGAGCCTTGTCAGCCTGAACCCCTGTCGGATCTGCCCTGGCCACGCGGAAGGGACAGCTTTACCATCAGGCAGAGGCCACTGGCACCCTGATCAGGCTGGATCGGCCCTGATGCCTGACCGGTTGACCACCCTCTAGACCCCACTTGAACTGGTTCTTGGACGTCGGACAGGGC
>NW_022106504.1:0-1010 GCF_000313985.2 Echinops telfairi
GTGGGAACCTCCTGCAGATCTTCAGAGAGCTCTCTCTGTTCAGCTCTCCCCTCTGTGGTACTCAGCCCTGGGGAGTCTGCCTGCCTTCACTTCCCTGGGCTCACTACTCTGCATCCTTTGTGTGTGTGTGTGTGTGTGTTGGGGGAGTACCATGAGCTATTTGGATTCGCCCCTGTGAGGGCCACAGCCTGGGAATCCTCTGCAGACGGTCAGTTGGCTGGGGCCACCACAGGGCTTCCCTCATTCAGTGTTCTTCTGAGGGACTACTGTCCTGAGGTGCATGCTGTCTAGGGTCTGAAAAGACTTGTCCCTGGTTGTCTCAGGTGTGAGGGTCAGTCGGGGCTCTGTTACTTCCTTGTATTCAGAAGCAAAAGTTGCAAAGGGAGTATATTAAGGCCCACCTGGTACCTCCAGGCGATCAGACTACTGTTTAGAGATGAGTGATACCATTGGTCATACGAATGGTCATTGTCAGGACTCTTAAGCATTTGAAGCCACGATTTGAAGGATCCAAACAGTGTAATCAAGCACACGCTTAGTGGTGCCATCTCCTCACCAGAGTGAACAGCAGCCCTGCTTCCAGTCTGGTGCGTGCTCTTCTGCGCTGATTTATTGGAAGTTGCATATTAATGCATATGCACTAGACAAAGCCCCTTGGCGGCACAATGGGTGAGTGCTGGGCTGCCAACTGAAAGGTCAGTGGTTCAAGCCCACTCGCTGCTCTGCAGGAGAAAAGACCTGGTGATCCGCAACCATAAAGATCAAAGCCCAAGTTTCATGCCACTGAGTTGTCTCTGACTCAGAGAACCCCAAGGGACAGGGTAGAATTGCCCCGGGGACAGTCATCTTCACAGAAGACACTGCCAGCTCCTTCTCCCAGGAGACACTCATGGGTGTGAACCACTGACTTCCTGGCCAGCAGTCAGCGCTTCCATTGGCCTCTGTGAGAGCCACATAGAATGCTGAGACGGGTCCGGTTGGATCGGCCGTGGCCCTCCTAAGGCCATTTT
>NW_022106504.1:2819-3879 GCF_000313985.2 Echinops telfairi
GAGAAAAGGCAGCCTCCAGACCACATAAACCATTCCCAGGCCGCTGCCCGGCCACCAGCCACGAGCCCATCCATTGCGCTTTCTCCCACGAGGTTTGCTTCCTTCACTTACGACTGGGCTCTGACGCCCCTGAAGCGGCGCCCTCATCCTCTGTGCTCACTGCCAAGCCCTGCCCCTCCCTCAGGGGAGCTCCTTTGCTGACACTCTGTCTTGGTGGCTGTGCAGACAGGGCGGCCGGCTGTAAGATCGCCCCTGGGGGTGTAGACGAGGGAAGTGCCTTCTGCCCAGGGCACATGGCACAGTGTCCAAGGGGGCTTTAAGCAATTTGTATCAGAATGGAATTGGAAGATCATGGGATTCTCTCCGGGAATTCTCTAGCCCCCTCGAGTACAGAGCCATCTCGCATCTCGTGACGGCTCTCCCTCCGTGGCTGCAGGAGTGGTTTCCGTGGCCCCATGTTTCTCACCCACCTGCTCTTGAAGGCAGTGACAGGCGTGGTGTTCCCGGGGAAGGAGTGGCAGCATGTGTGGTTGGTATCCGGCGGATCCGGATATAGGAAGAGCAGCTGGTTCAAACCCCCATCGGCCGCCTTTCTGTGAGAGTTGCTCACGCGTGGGTAGATAGGGCGCAGCGTGCGCCCACACTGGCGCGGCAAGGAACCAGGCCGTCTGGCTTGCAGGGCGCTTGGTCCGCCCCCAGCTTCCTTGCCTACCTTCCCATCGCTAAGACTCCTGCCAGCACCCTCACGCTGGCTGGTGCGGCTCTCTGCATCCTGGTGCTTCAGAGAGAAGCCAGCCCCGTCTCCCCGGCAGTCGGAGCATCTGCTTTTCTCAGCTGAACGCCGCTTCCTTTTGACTTTGGAGTTCCAGCCATTAGATAGCAGCGAGACTGTTTCTCGTGCTAGCAGTCATTGGGCAGGACCAGAACATTCATTTTAGGCTGCTGCTGATCTTGTCTGTATCTAGTCAGATGACATCTACACACCACGCGATTAACCGTTTTAAAGTGGCAAGCTCAGTGGCATTTCATACAGTCCGCGTTGAGCCACTGCCCCCTCTGT
>NW_022106505.1:0-995 GCF_000313985.2 Echinops telfairi
TGAACCAGACTAACAAGAATGGCAGGTGGACATAGTCCACACCCTGAAGCAGTCCTCCGTAAATGCGATTGCTTATGCCTAAGCTTTTACCCAAGCTTGAGGTTATGTTCTTTACCAAGAAGTTGAGCAAGCATTTGTCCATATTCCTCTTTAAAGGCAGGTTTGCATGCCTTACGAAACACTGAGCAGAAAGTACAGGTTTCTGCCACAAATTAAGTCAGTTTACCAAAAATTGTACTGGAGTGATTAGTATAGAAAGATGGGAATCTCAGAATCCAGACGTGGTTCTTTTTATTTTATAGTGACCTCTCCTACATCGTTCCCATACCTATTTGCACAAATATAGCTATTAATTAACTAGCGATTAATTGTTGACTCTTATTTCCTTGATTATAGGAAATACTTTAGGTCTCTGCAGTGTTTATAATCATCGTTTCAGTAGCTTCCTGTGAATTGAGCATTTTCACGGACCTTACTGTTGGACATTTAAGTCATTTCCAGTTTCCTGGCTTAAAGAAATCGCTACAGGGAGCTTCTTGTTTCGCTCTCTTCTCTTAGGAGATGTTTTTCTGTGTGAAGTTCTGAGGCCTTGGGGTCATGGAGGTTGAGGATTGCATGTCCCATTAATCCTCTGGATTGTTTCTCTACATCGTTGCTTTTCTTCACGCTTCTTTCCAAATAAAAGTTTTAAGTCTTTAAGATCTGTAGGAAAGAGAGGTATAATGGATGCTGTGTTGTCCTGCCCACAGCCCCGCTTCAGGACACTTATTCTTAAACTGCTGGGACTGTTGGATTTGACCACTATCAGCCAAGACCCTTCCCAATGGGAACTTGGACCAGAGGGAACTGCTTGCCCAAGATCAAACACCAGCACCCCCACCCCAGCCTACATCCAGTGATTGCCTAATGCTGGGGCATAAAAGCAAAGCCCACTTACTTTAATTTCAGACAGCTGAAGGATTGTCTCAGCTCCAGAGTCCCTCAGAGAAACAGCT
>NW_022106505.1:2826-3878 GCF_000313985.2 Echinops telfairi
AGACATAGTGTTAAAGGGCCTGACTAGGCTTAGTCTTGAAGGATAAACAGGAGTTTTCCAGGAGAAAAGAGGGTGGAAGGACACTTAACCTTGGAGAAAGGTAATGAGATGTGAGAATATGGGCACATTCAAGGGCTTCATGTAAAAGAAAAAGGACAAGAGGAAGAAGAGTAGGTGATGCTATCAGAAGAAAAAAAATCAGGGATTACACTGGGAAGGACCTTGCCTTCCACCTAAGGAGAGTGGATTCGATCCCCAAGGATAGAGTAGCCATTGAAAAATTTTGAATAGGGCAGTTCCAAGAAGTCAAGCCAAAGTAAAGATGATCAATTGCAAGTGGGGAGAGATTAGAGGCAGTGAAATTGGCCTGGGGGTGGTTTTGTTAATCAAAGTAAGAGATCAAGAAGACCTAAAGCAGGGGGTGGTGGGGATTAGCCATCATCACTCTAGATTTCTACAGCAGACATGTTTTAAAAATAATCTTTCCGATGTACCAGAGGGCTGGAGAGCAATCAGTTCCGAAAACAAAGGAAGAGAGAAATAGAGATTCGCGTAAAAGGGGTGGTGGGCAGGTGAGCCTAATGTGATAAAGGTGAAGAAAAAGAACCGAGGCAAATGGTACATATGGTCTCAGAACAGATATAAATCCTATTAGCCCAGAAAAATGCAAAAGCATGATTGGTGACAGACCAATAGAGATAAGTTTGAGGTAGACAGGGGTAAAATGGGGAGGGGAGAGATTCAAATTTGAGGGGGTGAGAAGTTGATGTTTCATCCTCATCATAAGAGGAAACACACATTGTTTGGTTATAGAGATCTTGTTGCCAAAAGAAGCAGCTAGAGGAATTGAGAATGGTTGCCTCTGGGTGGCAGGTTCAGCTGTGAGAAGGATGGGGTTGGATCGGTTGGTTTTCGTTATAAGACCTTCTGTCCTTTTTATTTCTCTTTTACTACGTCCATAATCCCTTAAGTTAAAATTTTTAAAGAGTTAAATACATGATAGACATCATGCAAAAACAATGGAAGGGAGAAAGCATAGAAGAGGAATCAGG
>NW_022106506.1:0-1039 GCF_000313985.2 Echinops telfairi
TTGAAAAGCAAGGATGTTACCGAGGACTAAGATGCTCCTGACCCGAGCCGTGGGATTCTCCGTCGCCTCATATGCGTGTCCTCGTGTGAAAGTTGGACCTTGAAGTTGGCAGACCAAAGCCTCCTCGGTGCGTTTGAACTGCGCTGCTGGAGAAGGCGAGCGACAGTGCCTGGGCTGCCGAGAGGACAGCCGGCCTGTCTGGAAGAAGCACGGCCAGTGCCCCCGGAGGCAAGGCTGCGAGAGTCACCTTACGTACCCCGGGCAGACCGGTCCCTAGAGGGATGTCGTGTTTGGTGAAGTGGACGGGCAATGGAAGAGGAAGGCCCTGGACGGGCTGGATGGACACGGTGGCTGCATGGACGGGCTCAGGTGCAGAACCTTTGTGAGGCTGGCGCAGGACTGGGTCGTCTGGTTCTGTTGTGCAGAGGGGCTCTACGGGTCTGACAGAGCACCTCACCTTTCGGATCAGGTGGGGTGGGGCCCAACGTAAGCCTGTTAGTCCCGCCGGCACTTCTGGGGGGTTTTTGAGTGAAGTCTGAAGACACCTGTGAGCTTCTCTCCGCGAACGACCCTTTCTCTTGCTTGGTGATGCGCCCCTAGAGACCGCCCTCGGCATTGCCGCCAAAGGGGTCTGGGGTGTCCAAACACCTGAGCCTGTCTGTGTGTGAGCACGCCATCCCACGGAGGGTCCCTCCCTCCCACAAGCCGCTGTCTCTCCGTGCCTGCCTCCCAGGCCCCCTGTAGCTGCCCCCTTCCTGGTCTTCCCACTGGCCATCCAAGACCAGGGACTCCAAGCCTCCTCCCCCCTGCCCCCTCCAGGACTTCCCATTCTCTTCTCACGCGGACCCTCTGAAGCCCCCTGGTACCTGCATTACACTCGGTTCACCCACGCACCGTACATGGAATGCACGGGTGAATCCTCTGTCCTACGCTCTCCCAGCCTGCCGTTGTGTACTCTTGGGGTGCCGGTCCTCACAACCGAATGGGCCCAAGGGGTGGCTGTGTGCTCGAAGGGTAAATTAAGAGACATCAGAAATTA
>NW_022106506.1:2247-3878 GCF_000313985.2 Echinops telfairi
GTCAGGGCTTCGTGGCACATGTCATCTCCAGCACCTGGGGGCAGTCTTGGGAAGTGGGTGGAGGGGTGGATGAATGAGCCACTGGTGTGGACAGACCTCAGCAGGGTGTACACGTGTGCCTGCACACAAACCTGTGCACTCACACACGCTCAAAGTCATACACTCTTAACCTGCACACACACACACTCAAAGTCACACACGAACCTGCACACTCACACACTCAAAGTCACACACACGAACCTGCACACACACGCTCACAGTCACACTAATCTGCGTGCTCACACATGCTCACAGTCACACACACTAAGCTGCACACACACACACAAAGTCACACACACGAATCTGCGCGCACACGCTCAAAGTCACACACACACGAACCTGCACACACATGCTCACAGTCACACACTAATCTACGTGCTCACACATGCTCACAGTCACACACACTAAGCTGCACGCACACACTCAAAGTCACAGACATTAACCTGCACACACACACAATCACATACATGAACCGGCACACTCACACACACTCAGTCACATACACTAACCTGCATACTCTCACACAGTCACACACACACCTGCTTGCTCATACAGTCACATACACACACTAACCCACTCGCACATAACCACACAGTCACACCCACTAACTCGCGCGCGCGCGCACACACACACACACACACACACACAGTAACCTGTCTGCTCACACACGCACCCTCTGCAGCCAGCGTCCCTGGTAAAGAGAGAAGGACTCTCTTCTCCGCCGGAGCGACTTCCTCCCCACGGGGCCTTGGGAGTGCGGCGGGCAGGCGGGCAGGTGGGCAGCTGAGCTGGTGGCTTCCTGGCCAGCAGGTCAGTAATGGCCTCCACCCATCTCCCTGTCCACCCTGGGCTGGTCCTCCCACTCCCACACGCCCATGCGGTTGCTCACACCAGGCCGCCCTTGGGGGCTGCACCTGACTGCAGCCTGTTCTCAGACACAGAGTTTGGCCGAGCTGCTGCTTCAGCGCAGGGCCCAGGTGTCAAGGCTGGCCTGGGGGAGGCCCTTTGTCCCGAGAGAGAAGGGTCACAGGGTGCAGACAATGCAGTTAGAGCTACCACAGAGATGGTGGGCGGCTCCTGTCACCATATCTCCTGACCCAGCCTCTGGGGAGGGGCAGTGGCCGCTGACTTTGCTGCGGGATTTTTATCGCCAGGCCAAAGATCAGAGAAATTCTATCCTGTTTCCTTGCAGCAGCCCCCCTTCTCCTACCTCCCCGAAATAAATAAATCTCACGGCAGAAGCTTTTAGCTCTTAACTCGGGGCTGCACACACAAATTCCCTGGGGTCACACCCAGCCAAAGCTCACGTGGTATGCAGCTGTCAATCATGTGATTGGTGGCGTGCCTCCACAGGCGGAAATGTGTGCCTTCAAACGTGACGTTAGCGGTGGTCTTAGAAGGGGGAGTCGGGCACCGGCAAGGTGATCTGGCTCACAGTCTTTACTCTGGAGAGGCACGTCCGGGTCCTTGTCTGGACCGAGCGGACGCACAGGTCACGCACTCCCCGAGCAGCTCACCAGAAGCCTGGGATCCGCGTCCCGCCAAAGGCACCTTCGAGGAAAAGCCTGGAGACTCGCTTCCAGAAAGATCTC
>NW_022106507.1:0-1124 GCF_000313985.2 Echinops telfairi
TCTGGAGCCAGACGCTGTGATGTTCAAGAGTTTAGGCAGAACTAGAAAAGGAGAGGAAGACGTATGGTCTCTCTGAGGGGAGTCAGGAGGGTGTTGGAAACAGGAAAGGGCTTCAGGGAGGCGGGAGCATGCAGTAGTATCAGATGCTGCTAAGATAAGGTGACCAGACGTCCCACTTTTGGCGGGACAGTCCCGATTTTTAACAAATTTTCACGTGTTCCGCAGCATTTTTAAAAAGTCCCAATTTTTGGAAAGCATGCACGACAAGCTAGGGTATACGGTTTTCGGCCGCCATGTGGCTATTTTGCCAGGATATGCATTTTATCAATGGTGTCCCGCTTTTGTCCCGCTTTACCAATGTTAAAATCTGGTCACCTTATGCTAAGAGGTAGAGTGAGATAAAGACTGTGAGTCCTCCGTTAGCATCAATGACACGGACAGGTCATGATGACCTTGATGGAAGCAGTTTGAGGTGTTGTGGGCATTCAAGTTCAACCCGTATGGGTTCAAGCGAGAACGGGAGGAGAGCAAGTGAGGGCAGCAAGCAGAGTCCACTTTTTCTAGGAGTTCGGCTGTGAGGACCACAACTACAGCCGGGAAGAGATAAGGGTTAAAGGAAGAGAGCTTCGCCAAGATGGAAAATGTTGCCTAATGTTTTTATACCGTTGAGCATCTCCAGTGCAGAGGGGGACATGTACCCCTGTGGCTTTCTCCGAAATAGCTCACATCGACTGCATTGGTCAGGTGCTGCTGGGTCAGCTCTGTTTTACAGAATGCACCGAAGAGCTTCGCTTAGTGGGCTGAAATCTGTACAGGAGCAGATCACCAGGACCTGCTTCCACAGAGCCCCTCAGTGGCTTTGAACTGCCAACATCTAGGTTCATAGTTGAGTGCAAGCCCTTTGTGCCACCCAGCAACCTTCTAGATGCCTGAACACCAAGCAGGCAAACTTTATCTAGCTTGGTTCAGAGGGAGAGGATTTTTTTATTGCACCTTTAATAAAGATATGCAATGGGGTTATAGAAAATGCACATATTTTTCTAATGGAAAGATATCCTAAGCCCCATTGGGAGGGGCAGATTTTTCTACTGGTGGACACATCTGAAGAAAGAAAGGAAAACAAA
>NW_022106507.1:2632-3877 GCF_000313985.2 Echinops telfairi
AAGAGGACTTTATAGATTGGTATCGGACATATGGGCTAATATTGGACTTATAGACTTGATCTGGACTGGACTGGGATGTTTTCTCAATATTCCACTGCTGTTGTATATAAACCTCTTTCTTATATACATATGAGGGTCTCTGAAATTGTTTCTGTAGTCTACCCAGACTGACACAACCCCTAGAAACAAATGGAAGAGAAACAGAGAAACTGTTGGGGAAAAGATCCCCATCCCTCATCTGGACTTTGCAGAATAAGTCTAAGCTGGAGCAGACTTCTGACGGAGCTGAGAGATGTTTAGGATGACCTCCCGCTTTCCCGGATGCACATCTTTTCTTAGACATGAATGAAGATCTCCAAATTATACAACTTTAAGTGGCCCAATTTCCCAAGGTTGTCTCAATAACTCTTCTTTTCCCCAGGCAGACTCCTAAGCTCACCTTACAGTGCTTCAGGCTACACCTGCCACGCCTCTGTCCTGCGTAACCTCCAAGACGATAAAACGAAGACAAGCAGGTTGCCTTAGCCCTTTAGGAATTCACTGAACTCAAGCAAACAGGGAAACACCCAGGTGAATAAGTGGACAATGCTCACCTGCCAGTGTGTTGTCCCTGTGGGGGCTTGTGTGTTGCTGTGATGCTGAAAGCTATGGCACCAGCATTTAACATGTATGCACGGTCACCTATGGCGCACAGGTTTCCATAGTCTCCGAACGACGAATAGGTTGAAAGGAAGGAAGAGGGGGTCCGTTTCTGAAGATTTCACCACTGAAAACCTAATGAATACAGTGCCAGAAGATGAGCCCTTCAGTGCAGAAGGCATTGCAGGTATAACTGGGAAAGAGTGACCTCCTCAATGTAGAGTTGCCTTTAATGATGTGGCTGGGGCTTTGGGGCCTTTCATTGACTGGTGGGGCACAACCCAGATTGAGGGGCAGCCTTTGCAAACACCCATTAGCGATTGGAACGTGGAATGTACAAAGTACGGACCTAGGATAATTCGAAGTCATCAACAATACAATGGCGCGCATAAAGATCAATATCTTAGGTACCAGTGAGCTGCAATGGAGTGGTTTTGCCATTTTAAATCAAAGATGGCTTGTTCCGCTGGGAGGTACAAATTCAAGAGACATGGCCTCACATTCCTCATCAAAAAGAACACGTCAAGATCTATCTTGAAGTCCAAAAAATTGATGCAGCGCTGTAAGGCTATGTTGAGAAATTTGGAATACGGCTACCTGGCCCAA
>NW_022106508.1:0-1745 GCF_000313985.2 Echinops telfairi
CTAATGTCGGGGGTTTAAGTGGAGAGAAAATGTTTTGAGAATGATGTAAAAGTGCGCTTTACACAATTGATGTGTGTATGGCTTGCGATAACAGTTCTATGAGCCCCTAATAAAATATTTAAAAAAAAACCAAGTCAAATACAAAAATATTGCATGGTTCTACTATTTTAAAATGTCTGGAATAATATAAAATGAAAAGCTTGATTGTTACTGTGAATGGGTGGGAGAGGTAAAGGGATTCAGTATAAATTTGCTACTTTCAGTGGCCAGAAAGGCAAGTCCAAATATGGATGAAGTCAGCAAAATTTGTTCACGGTATAAAACACTATGTTGTACCTCATGTTACCTTTACATGTCTACATTTCTCTTTGTATTTTTTACAGTAAAACACAACATATTTCTCCCCTACATATAGCCACAGATCATATATGAGGGAACTGCCATTTTTCTATGAATTTTTGAAGACCCCTTATACATGTTGTCTTTCTTGCTGTTCTCTCAGAATACACTAGACATGTGTGACAATTGTTTAATTTAGTGGTATTACTTATTTAAAGAGAAGTCCCATTTCTTTCAAAGGAAAAATAAACCTTTCCATTTATTCTTCTAAGAAATTCAAGGGAGTGTTTGTGGCACTATGGGATAAAAGTTGGGTTGCTAACTCACCAGCTGTACCATGAGAGAAAGATGAATTAAAAATAAAACCAACTGTGCGAAAGAAAGAGTCAGCAGAATAAACACATCTCTTGTGGATGGTTCAGCCTTTACCACCCCCGATTCCCCCGTCCCCTCCCCTCCCAATGTCAAGATGTGTATGGCTTCAAAGGGAAGGACAGAAACTACACTCATCCATATGTTTCTTTGTGTTGTGAGACCCTCCACACTTCATGAAGAATCTCCAGATGCAATCATTTGAATTTCCAAATGTGATTATGCAGCAAGTCATGTCTTGTTGGCATTCACCCCTTTCTTCAATCACAGACCCATGAGAAACCATCTGAGAGGTTATTTTGGTTCAGGTTTATGAAAATACACAGTGAATCAAGTCTACTTCTCTCTTTATGACCATGATTTTTTAACTTTTTGCAATCCTGCAGAGCTTCCTCTTCTTGTCAGGGTTAGTATACCTTTGAGGAACCTAGTGTTCTCCCAAGAAAAGGAAAGATAAGAGGTAGATTTTTCTTCAGGTGGGACAAGTTAATATTGCTCCACAAAATTGTCTCTCACTTTAGTCTTGGTGCATGTGATCCAGTAGATGCTGACATTGGAAAAAACTGTCATGTAAATCCAGGTGAGGTGTGATCAGCGATATGTCTGATCAAATATATGCTTTCATCAGTGGGTTGCAAGGTAACTGAGGTGGGATGACAGCTGGGATTGAATGCATAAAGGTTATCAATAATCTTAAGCTTGGAAATCAAGATAAGGATCTTGACAAGGAACCTTACAAAGAGATGCCTCCTGCATCCTTGATATGAAGAAAGCTTCCTGAAATAGTGTGACATTTTTGAGGGGTGACTGTACAACTTATGCACCAAAAGTTGCACATTAGGGGAGAAAGGTGGTACTAGCAGTTACAAAGAAAAGAGTAGATACAATGAAATAACAGGGATAGTCAGGACAGTCTCTGGCAAAACAGACTTTATCCACACCCAGCCACTGGTTAAAAGTATATGAGCGAATACATACCACAGGGACTCTGCAGAATTCAGCCCAGGAGAGTTGCTTAGAGGGAAATTCAACAT
>NW_022106508.1:2815-3877 GCF_000313985.2 Echinops telfairi
TGCTTGGAGTCATACAGGATATGAGGGAAACAATACAGAAAAAGGATGAAATGATAAAGGAGATAAAGGCCATACACCAAAGGGAAATACAGGAGCTTAGGGAGGAGATAACAAAAACCAATAGCAGAAACACAGACCTCAAGAATTGACTGGAGGAAGCAGAGAACCGCATCAGTGACTTGGAGGACAGCCAAGCAGACTTTAACAAACATGAAAAAAAAATCTAATAAGATAATCAGAGATGATGAAGAATCTAATAAGATCATCAGAAGCTGAAGAAAACCTAAGAGCTATGTCTGATGCTATGAAGGAGAACATTAGAATTATTGACTTACCGGAGGAAGACACAACAATGAATTCATCTGCAACAATAGTGAGAGAATTCTTGGAAGAAAACTTCCCCAGCTTAATGAATGAAAACGAGGCAACCATTCAGGAGGCTGAAAGATGAGCTAAACTGAATCCCAAGAAGTCACCAAGGCACGTAATAGTTAAACTATCCAACTTTGAGGAAAAGGAGAAAATCCGAAGAGCAGCTAAGGGAAAAACAAGCAATCACATATAAAGGTCCCCAAATAAGAATATGCTCAGACCTAACAGCAGAAACTATGAAGCTGAGGAGAGAGTGGAATAAAACATTCCAAAAATTGAAGGAAAACAATGTAAAACCAAGAATACTATATCCAGCCAAATTATCAATCAAGATAGAAGGAGAAGTAAGAGTCTTCCCAGACAAGGAAAACCTCAAAGAATACGTTAGAAGAAACCCAGCCCTACAAAAGATCCTTCCCGACCGAGTATGGGTAGAAGAACAACACCCACCAACCATAAATAAGAGACCGCCACATAGAAAAACCTCACCCAGAGGGCAACAAAGAGAAAACAGACCCCAAGATTGCATTGGATTAAGGATGGAAAGAAGTCAAGAATGATACACACACATGCACAACACACTAATGAGAAAGGAAGGTAGGAAAACACCCAACACAAAAGGTACAAGATGCCATCATAGAGTCTGCAGTTAGAGATGATAACCCTGAATATAAATGGCCTGAACTCAGG
>NW_022106509.1:0-1102 GCF_000313985.2 Echinops telfairi
TCTTGTCAGCTGCTATGTCTCCCAGGGAGTGGCAGAGAGAGAGAGGTGTCTCCCTCCTCCAAGGAGGAAGTACCAGATTTCCCAGAATTCTCAGGAGAAGGCCATGCCCACACAGAGGCCTCATTGGCTATAATCTGACTGATAAGCTAAACTCCACCCCTACACTCTTACTCCTCAAAATGACAAATGATTATATATCTACCACACGGGGGTAAAAAAAAAGAATCTATAGCCTAATGATTCTCTATACCCTTGTCAATCCATATCCATTACTTTTAACCTAGTTGACACCTTTAACTCTCTTTGCTTGAACCGTAACAATAATTTTCTGTTACTTCCTCCTCTTTTGCCCCAAACTATTATACATATGATATTGTAGGCTGGGTTTTCTAGAGTAGAAAAATCAGTGAAGCTTATATATGTACACCTGCAGAGTGGTTTATATAAAGGAAATGGCTCACATAGTTGTATGGGGTGGACAAGTTCCAAATCTGTGGGTCAGATGTCAGACTGGAGGCTTCTCCCAATGCATGTAGCTGCAGAGGCTGATGAACCCAAGATCTTAAGGTCAGAGGGTAGGCTTTTAACTGTACTATAGGTGAATGTATCCTAGATCAGCAAGTAAGATGATAGGATTCTAGCTCAGGTTCAAAGAACCTGAGGTCAGTGGCAAGCCAAATACAGGATTCAAATCCAGAAAAAAGCATGCCAACTTTTCAACAGTGCCCACTGGAGAAATCTTTCCATGAGGGCATTACTACATCTTAACAGCCAAACTTCTAAGAATCATGACCCTGCCAGGTTGACATAAAATTTAACTATCACATATAGCTACCAATTTCATTTTCCCAAAAAACTATTTTATTATTATCAGAACCTTTGCTCAGTGAGAGACTTAAGGTTTATTATGACAACCTGGCTGATAAGCACATGTGGGATTAATTGAAGGGTGGAGCAATAAATGGCTTGGTGAGCCTCATCTTTCTTTTTCTCAGGTCTCTGGCTCTCTGATGGTCGGACCAGGGTGCAGCTGCCTTAGCCAGTTCTCTGCTTCAGCTGGCAAGGCTCATTTCCTGGAAGACATCCTGAGGAGAAGCCACAT
>NW_022106509.1:2836-3876 GCF_000313985.2 Echinops telfairi
ATTGCACGAGAAGGAATCTATAGACTTAAACCAAATCTAGATATCTAAGTGATCGTAATAGCAATGGTCACTATTTTGGGATAGTGAGATCACTGTTTTTGTCTACACTTTTTAATTTTGTCATAAGAAATAATGTTCGCGTCTGGGAGAGGGGTTCTCAATCCTGGCTGCTGTGCCTGCACCAAGTACAAATTTGAACGCTGCAGAGCAGCGGGGGTTCGGTGGTAGAACGCCTATCTTCCATGCAGGAGAGAGACCCTGGCTGTATTTCTGGCCAGTGGACCTCAGGTGCAGCCACCACACACAATGACATCATGTTGTGCTGCTGTTGTGCTAAACAGGTTTCTTCAAAACTTCCAGGTAGATTCGAGGGAAGATCTGTTGACTTACCTCTGAGAATCAGCCAGGACCCCCCTATCTATAGACTGCAAGATCGGATCTGCAGCTGAACCCGGAGATGACACAGACGTGATAGCATTTTGCAGTGCAGGTCCAAATGGTGTCAGGGGTGACAGGGGTGACCTCAGTGCAGTTAACAAAAACATATAGACTGGAATGAGGACCTAGCTCCAGGGTCCTTTTTAGCTGCATTTCACTTTCTGTACTCTAGCCTAAACATTATGTTCTTTACATAAAGTTTACATGAATTTTACTCTTTCTTTCTATTTTAAAAAACCGAGCTCCCATCTCAAATGAAGTTGGCACAATGTTTTAAAGATTAATATGAACGCAACTTAAGAAGTACATATCCAAAGAAGAAGATCGTGCTACCCACCGCTGTATGTCTGAATTTCAACAGTGAATAATTTGGATGTGAATTCAGAAGAAGTTACATTAAGAGAAATAACACAGGCAAACCCCAAAAAATCTGGTTCCCAAAGGACTTTCTGTCTCTTCTGATGCAAAGTTAAGAAAGGAGGTAATGAAAATCGGTATTACTAGACAGCGTTCAGTTGGTTCTGTAAAACAGAATGAAGCACTGCCTCCTCCCATGCCGTTTGTGACTTGGGACACAGACAAACATAAAAACCAGACAGATT
>NW_022106510.1:0-1205 GCF_000313985.2 Echinops telfairi
GTCCAGCAGATATACATGTCTGGACCTCCAGGAGTTCCGACCATCTCTCTGAGTCCCTCCCCTCCTCTGTGCAAGGAGGCTGCTGGAATCAATGTTTCTTCCCACCCCGGGACTTCATCGCTTCTCTCTGATCTTCCTGCTGCTCACTGCTAACCCCGGTAGAAGTGGTTTCTAACCATGGCTGCCTAAACAGAGCAAGCACCATTTTGACGCCCCTCTTGCGATCCATATCTTCTGCCTTCATCCACGGTCAGCGTTTGGTTTCTCTGTGGCTAACAACCTAATATTGAAGGCATGCATCTGGTTCCCTAGCATTTCGTTAGACAGGCAAGCCTGAGTCAGCCATCGTTTTAAGTCCCTCCACGTCCCCCATCATTCATCCAGCCGTCGTTCCAACTGGAGTTCCAACGATCTAGTAACTCACAAGGTCAAGAACTTTGGGATCTACTTCTAATCTCGCTCGGTCATTCGGTTCTTCCGCATTGCCCACAAGAGGATTTCAGAGCCACCATGGGCATCTCGAGCACCATTTGGAAGGGGAATACCTACTTGATGTAGAAGATCGGTGTGCTTGTTTGAAACCAGTTGGATTCTCTCATAGCCCCCCTCATTCAGCAAGTGAGCTCTTGGTCCATCCAACTGTTGCTGTGTATGAGGTGAGCAAGGGAAAGATGAGCAGGCACATCCTGGTTCTTAGCAGAAGTTTACTGAATATTAGCTCCTTCTTCTTCAGGGGTTTGGGAGAGGGGCTGGTTTTTAGAAACGTTGACTGTTGTACTTGACTGAGTACGCTCCGTAAGGAATGTGTGCGTCATATTCAGATGCGGCCTCTTGCCCCCGTGCCCCCACTGGTCTGTGCCTGTGCCCCCACTGGTCTGTGCCTGTCGGATAGACTCCTGGGCTCACTGAGCTCAATGAATGCGAATGAATGGTGATTGATGACCTTTTAGGAGAGGCCTAACCCATAAAGTCCTTTCAAGTGGCTTTCTAAGAAGCCTGTACACAGAGTGGACACTTTGAAAAGAATGACTACAAATGAGAATCGCCTGTGATTTGCAAGAGGAAACTTTATTAGGAGATTGGCAAGGGGATCCCGGGAACTACAAGAAGGTTGGGGACCACCAAGTATATATTTTAGAAAGCAGGGCACTAGAATCATAGAGGAGGACAAAAATTCAGGAGTCAGTGTAAGCAAAAAAATATTG
>NW_022106510.1:2377-3872 GCF_000313985.2 Echinops telfairi
TTCAAAATAAGATATGTGCAGTGTGCATAGGAATTTGTTCATAGTTGTTTTTAAACTACAGTCCGGCCCATCAATGGGTCTGAGGGACAGTGAACTGACCCCCTGTTTAAAAACTTTGAAGACCCCTGCCCTAGAGGAAGAATGAGTGCCTAGTTCTTCCAAGTTAAAAGCTATTTTCTTTCCATCACATTTCTTCTAAAGAGCTCTGAGCCCCTGCAGATGTTCCGCGTTAGAGGAAAAGGAAGACTGGATAATAGAACAAATCCAGCGGATTCGAACAGTCCAGTGGAAGCATGCCCGCCACCATCAATTCTTCTCTTCCTGGTCCGTCTGACTTCCTGCAGGCACTGAGCACACTGGGTAGCCAAGGTCATGGAAGGAGACCAGCAGTCCCAGCGTGCCTGGGCTCCTGGAATGCAGAGACCAGAGAAGTCCCAGGCAAACCACGAACTTTGTTCCAGTTCGATGACCTCTCTCCCTTCTCCCACACCTTGCTGTGTGTTCATGCTTCTGCACAAAGCCTCTCCCTCACCCTGGACCCCCTGCCTTCCTTCCCTCCTCCAACTCCTCCAGGGGGTCACCTCCTGATTTCTTCTCTGTCACTGAGTCCTTCGGCTTCCACGTCTGTTTCCTCTGTTAGACACTACGCTCCTTAAGGGAAAAAGACCATCTTCCTCAGTTCTTTACTCCCCATCCCACTACTATGCCCGATGCTTGCTAAACGAGCAAATGACGTTTGGATCCCACAGCCCCTTTCTGCCATTCACGTTGCCAGAACTACAGAACCACAGAGAAGCAAGCGCTCCTTCCAGAGCAATGAGGTGGCCATGCAGTTTCTGAATGACGACCTGGCCAGCTACCTGGAGAAGGTGCAGTGATTGGTGCGGCCTGGTCATGCTTCAAACCCCTGCTCAGCTGTTGCTTCCATTGGCAAGCCATCCAAGACCGACCCCATGCATCACATCCCACCTCCGTGCTGCACCCACTTCTACCCTGACGGCCTTGTGTTGCCCCTTGTCTGCCTGTTCTAGAGATGATGATGATGATGATGATGATGATGATGATGATGATGATGATGATGATGTTGTGTGTGTTAATGAGGATCCCAGAATCAAAACTCTCCTGTTTTGTCATGGGCACCGTCTTTTGCAACAGTTTGCAACGGCTTGGAAAATTTGAGGATTTCATCAGAAAATTCCTAATTCAGATAAACAATTCAGGTTCTTTTTTTTTTTGTAATTCTATAATTCCCTGGAAACAAGGACAGCCTATCATAATAGAGTGAAAGAGTCTAGTGTTCTGATCTCAAGAACGAAGTTCTTTGGAAACCAGATAAGGTCTCTAAGATTGAGATCTACCATCTCCTCTTCCCCGTCCATAGCTTTCCCTTGTGATAATGGCGGAATAGACTTTCAAAGACTTCTTCTACTTAAATCAATGCATTCTGACTCTTTGCACCCTCCAGTTAGCTGTGAGCAGCCTAAAACCCCAGTCC